>NW_019154085.1:1149221-1523639 GCF_002288905.1 Enhydra lutris kenyoni
TGCAGCCATCAAAAGAAATGAAATCTTGCCATTTGCGATGATGTGGATGGAACTAGAGGGTATTATTCTTACTGAAATAAGTCAATCAGAGAAAGACAACTATCATATGATCTCCCTGATATGAGGAAGTGGAGATGCAACGTAGGGGGTTTGGGGGGTAGGAAAAGAATAAATGAAACAAGATGGGATCAGGATGGAGACAAACCATAAAGGACTCTTCATGTCACAAAACAAACTGAGGGTTGCTGGGGGGGAGAGGGGGAGGGAGAGGGAGGTGGGTTTATGGACATTGGGGAGGTTATGTGCGATGGTGAGTGCTGTGAAGTGTGTAAAACTGGTGATTCACAGACCTTTACCCCTGGGGCTAATAATACATTATATGTTAATAAAAAAATAAAAAATAAATTTAAAAAAGATTGAAAAAAAATAAAGGAAATAATTTAAAAAAAGAAATACTAATTTTGAAAATAAAAGAAATGAAAATTAGCTATAATGTCACTACTTTGAATAACACTATTGACTATCTTTACTTTTTCCTAAATTCATTCTATCCAATTGTTGTGAGCGAATACAGAAATAAATATGGTATGCATTTAACAAACTACTATTTTTTCTTCTATTTTGCAAATGTTTCTCTAATTTTATGGTGTTTTAACATTAAGAAAAGTTATTTTCTTTAAAGTTTTATTGATTTTAGAGAAAGAGCTCATGCAAGTGTGAGTGGAGGAGGTACAGAGGGAGAGAATCTTCAAGTAGACACCCCATGAGCACAGAGCAGGACCCATGAGATCATACAAGAGTCAAAGCTTAATTGACTGAGCCACCCAGGTGCCCTGATATCAAGAAGGATTATTCAAAAGTTAGATTAAAAAATGGAAACTGGATATCACCATTAAAATAGAATTTTTTTACAGTGCTAAGCAATTTAATGAGTTAAGAGAAAATACAAGGAGTTAAAACATTTTTTTTCAGACAATATGATTGTTTTACTTCAAAATCATATGTACGTTAAATGAAAAACTTAAAAAATTATGCAAAAAATAAGAAAATTGCCAGAGACGAAGAGAGTGGGAGAAGGGGTGAAACAGGTGAAGGATAAAGAGGCACACAAACTTACCGTTATAAAAGAAGTAAGTCATGCGGGTCTGAGGGACAGCATAGTAGAAATATGGTGAATAACGCTGGAACGATTATGTACGGGGACAAGTGGTCACCTAACTTACCATGGTGATCATCTCATAATGTACATAAATGTTAAATCACTGTGTTGTATGCCTGAAACTTACATATTATTGTATGCCAACTATACTTCAATGAAAAATTAAAAAAACAACAGGTTTTGTGGATTTAATTGTGTCTCCTTAAAATATATCAAATTCCTTGGGGCAACTAACTGGGTGGCTTAGTTGGTTAGGCATCCACTCATGGTCTCAGCTCAGGTTATGAGGGTTATGAGTTCAAACCGTGTGTTGGGCTCCATGCTGGGTGTGGAGAATACCTTAAAAAAAACATTAAATTTTCATTGTTAGTACGTACGGATGTAGCCATCTTTGGAAATAGGGTCTTTGCAGACACTTGCAGCCTGTGAGGGGAGCAGTGACCAATGAGAGTGAGGACCACCACCCTGTGTGGCCGTGTCTGTTTCCTCTGGCCGATGCAGAACTCCTAAAAGACCCATTAATATGAAATGGCTTGTCACGGACCACTCCATAGTGTGGTATAACTTCTATAAGATGTAGATATATGAGCATACAAGTCTATGCAAATTTCTAAAAAGGAAACAAGTCATAGTAAATTGTTAACAGGGGTTACTGCTGGCAAACAGGATATGCATGAAGGGGAGATGTAAACGGGGGAAATAGAAATTAGAAAGGTCTTCTCATGCTTTCAACCGTTAGAAGTTTCTTTTTAAACATAATAATGTTATATTGTGAATATATTCACAATATAGTATCCAAGCTATAAACTTGAAGTTATTCTGACTTTCTACCTTCCCAGCCTTATAACTGACATATTTCTTTTGGAAACATTCTTTGGTCTGCTGGCTTACCTCTGACTTAATCTTATGTTTTTCTATTGCCAGTGGACATTGTCACAGTAAAATCTGTAGTGAAACTTGAAATAAATCTATTATTGAAATATTTATTATAGTCTGTTTACTTTGTTAGCGTAAATTTCTAAATATTCACTATCTCTTATTATAAACAGTGGATCCATAGAAAATGACTTGGTAATTAAATGTTAAGAAATTTATTTGTACCGTGAGAGTGAAAAGGGAACTTACTTGTACTCACTTAAAATTATCTTCCAAAATATTTATTTAGGAATGAATTATTTCAGTCTCATGCCAGCTCCCTCCAGCACCAAATGTCTGAACGTTCCGTGTAGCCGGACTCCACCTGAAGCCACCTTAAGGAGTACGAGTCAGAAAGCAAACATATTTGAAAGGCAAGTTAAGTCTTTAGAGAGAATTCTCCAAGAATGTCAAAAGGTGACTTGAGTGGTCACAATTACGGTAAACCTTTGTTGTAGCTATCTTTTCCTTGCAAGTTACCTTAGTCCTTCTTATCCTTAAATCTATCTCTTCTCTCCCGAGAACTTGGAAAGTCTTCTCCAGTCCAGTCCACGGAGGGCTTCTGTGGTTTCAGCTACTGTTACTTTCATCTCACAGATACTCTTACTTTTTTCTAAGTGAAGCAATTCTCGTTTGCTTTTGCTCCTGTTCCAGCAGCTAGGATGAACGCCTAAAAACAGGAAACAGAGCATACCATTCCTTTCTCAGAAACCAGCTCGGTTTGGCCCCCTGACTTCTGAAATTCTCCTCTTCACTCACTCAGCTACTATATAAAAAGTGTGAACTGAAAAAAATCCATAGATATAACAATAAAAATAGGATTAGCCTGATGATCAACATCTCAGGATTTTTTTAATTTTTTTTTTCTTACTTATTTAACAGAGAGATCACAAGTAGGCAGAGAGGCAGGCAGGTGTTGGGGGGGGCAGGCTCCCCGCCGAGCAGAGAGCCCGATGCGGGGCTCGATCCCAGGACCCTGAGATCATGACCTGAGCTGAAGGCAGAGGCTTAACCCACTGAGCCACCCAGGTGCCCCAACATCTCAGGGTTGATACATTTCATAAAATGCAACTAAAATGCCTTCACCAAAAAACGATTGGTCAAAAATCCAAAATTTTAAGCTTATGCTGTGTTTTACTTTCAGTCTGATAAGAGTACTGGTTGGCCTTAATAAGAATTATTGTAGCTATTGTATAAAACAGGCCCCCGGCAAAAAAATGAAATAGGCCAATTGTAATGAAAGTATTGAAAATTCTAGTTTAACTACAGAGAACAGGAGTGGCCGTGGGGGTGGGCTACCTGGATGATGGGGATTGCTGAGATGAGCCCTGGTGTGAAATGTAAGTGATGAGTCACTAAATTCTCCTCCTGAAACCAATATTACACTGTATGCTAACTAACTAGAATTTAAAGAAAAATTTGAAACAAAACCAATTAGAATGTTTCTTATTTAAATTCAATTTCGAAGGTAAGTTTCTTAAGGTTTTATTTATTTATTGGACAGAGAGAGAGAGAGATCACAAGTAGGCAGAGAGGCAGGCAGAGACAGAGGGGGAAGCACACTCCTAGCCAAGCAGATAGCCTGATGCAGGGCTCGATCCCAGGACCCCGAGACCATGACCTGAGCCAAAGGCAGAGGCTTAACCCTCTGAGCCACCCAGGCGGCCCCAAAGGGAAGTTTCTTAATAAATATTTACTCTATGTTTTGTTTTTTATGTGTGTGTTTAAATGAGTCAGTCATATAAATATATACTTTTTATTTGAATTAAGATGCATTTAATTAGGTTTGTAGCCAGTGTTTAATATTTTAATAAGAATCAGGTTTCTTAGTCTTCTTACCAGTTGTGTAAATTGAATAAGTCAGATATGAAACAAAGTACAGGTATCAGGGAGTGTTATGCACCAAGTGTCTGACGCAAATTTTAATGCAAATATTTTCACACTTTAATGGATCATTAAACCTTTTCAAGATTGTAAGAAGTCCTGAAAAGAATAAAGCTGTCAAAGTAACTAATTCAAGTAAGGAAAAACACGTTGTGCCAAGACTCCTTACTCATCTGTATGATTATCTCGGAGTTTGTCCAGAGAAAACTGTATTTATCTAAACTCTACTGGTGAACAAAGTTTAAACTTAAGCTATTCTCCCCACTTCATTTTTCTTTAAGATTTTATTTGACAGAGAGGAAGAGAACACAAGCAGGGAGAGTGGCAGAGGGAAGGGAGGAAGCAGGGAGCTAACGTGGGGCTAAGCCTAATCCGGTCTCTGTCCCAGGACCCCGGGATCAGGACTTGAGCCAAAGGCAGACGCTCAGCCGAGGGAGACACCCATGCGCCCTGTCCCCGCATCTAGTAATTAAGCTGGCAGCAGTGCATAGGACGGGTTAGAAGAAGAGTTAATGAATCTGACAACTGAACAACAGTAGTTCTTCTCAAACACTTATTGGAAGGAATGGGTATAAAGTATACACAGGCTTGGCTGTTTATTGGAAGCGCTGGTAAAGAGAACAATTAAGGCAGAAACCGAGATTTTGAGACAATGACGTGAGATAACTCTACTACCCATAGTAGTTTTTACAGACTTTTTTCAAAGATTCTTAAAAGCTACGGTGGACAGGGTCATGGTGTTGAGTTGTAGTATGGCTTAGGCAAAAAAAGGTCTCCTTGAACTTTAAGGCCCCCCCCAAAATAAGAGAATAAATGAATAAACTGTGAGATCCAGATCCTGTGTTCGTGTCTGACAGCTCTTTCATCTCCATCAAATACGCTTGTGGTCACCTGTACCTTTCTTCTGCACCTGCCTGCTGTCTTCCTTAACACTTATTGTTTCTGGTTCATACCTATTACCCAATACCTCCAACCAACTTATCTTTGACTATACGTCTCTCTTCAGGTATCTGTTATCCCTACCTGACTTCTAATATGATGTGCTAGTGATCATGTTCTGTTCACATTTGTACCCCTAGAGTTACCTACGGACACCTCTGAATTACACATTCTCACCATATATTCGAAAAACTGGCAAACTGTCTGAACATTAGTATTTGTGTCATGTTGATTTTCTCTCATGTAGAAAGTTTTATTTGACTTTGCTCCAAGTTTCAGCTAAACAGGAATAAAGCAAAAAGAAGAGATCTATATACTAATTCCATATACTAATTTCAATCTCTTTTGATTTAACTGTACTCATTCCAAAAACATTCTATTACTAGTAGTAAAACTTAGTAACAGGATACTCTGGGAATATTCTCAGAGCATAATTTAAAATCAAAGAGTAATTTAAGCCTTTAGGAACCAAATATTCTTAGAATATTTTATGGTAGAACAATCTTGAAACAGTTCAATTAAGTGATGTAATTATGTCTTTTGTACCCTCTACATTTTAAAACTTAAAAAATTATTGAAATTAAATTCAAACCATTAGCCCAGCAAATGTTCACAAAAATAGTGATCTTTGTCACATTAGCATCTTCTTTATGAGTGACATACATTTAGGGAATTTCAACTGTGTCATAAAATGTTCTCATAATATTTTTCCAGGCAACCTGCCTTCCACAGAGGCCTCCAGTTGTGAAATACAAAACAGATCTGTAATGGAAAGAGTAGTGAGCCTGTCTGTCTTGTGGCACCAGCCCTGTCACTAAGTAACTAGGAGACGGGGCCTCCAGTTCTGTCTGGGACAAGGTTAGAATGGAATACGTAGTCCTTCCAAATCAATTACAATTACTTATAATCAGATTCTTTTTTATACACATGTGATTTCCAAAGATCAGAATAGGCAAGATGATTTTTATAATGTTCTTAGTTACTTAGGTAATTGGATTTATATTAGAAATAATTAACACTTTGGCACACTTGGAAATGCCTCTTCATTAAAATAAATTATATGAACTCTTAAATCAGTGAGGAACAGCAGCTGAGCCTGATTTGATCGGCGGGAAGAGAGAGCATGATATATTGTTGTATACTTTGAAGGAAATCTGTGACACAAGTTTAAGTAATACTGTTTCTTTGAGATCATTATGATAATTCAATGGATTTTTTCTAAAAAATAAATAAGAAAGTTAAAAGCAGTAGTTCTTACACCAGGGCAATATTTTGATCAAAACTATTATTACTTCCTGTTCAGATTATCTTAAAATGGATCTGTCTTCACAGTGTCATTTAACTTACCATGTGTAAATTGTCACATTTGAGATAACAATCCTGGAATTTCTTAAAAATTTTAAAGAGAGGTTAAAAGTTTATTAATCAGTTGGAGATGTTAATGAGAAGTGGACTATATTCAAGGACCTAAATTAAAAAACCCTTCAGAATATTAAACAAAAATTATTTTATAAATAAAATTATTAATACTTTTTAGCACTTAAAAATGAGTGTAAACATAACAACAACAACAAAAGGCCAAAAAAGAAAATGAGCAATTCTCCTCTGGACACAATTCAGGCAATTATATAGAAATTTGAGATCTTTATGTTGTCTGTACACTACAGTGCGAGGAGGTAAGTGAGCCCAGTTTTCTCACCAGTAAAGTGAAGAGTTGTACTACTTAATGACTTCTGTATTTTTGGTTCTACCTTTCATGTTTTTTCAAAAATTGAAGAAGAAGAAAATAGAAAAAGAAAAAAGGAAAGGATTAGTCTTCCTTTTTCTATTTGTTGGGTAACATCGATCAGAATTATATGATAAATTTATACTTTAAGCTAAAATTAATGCAAGCTATTTTGTATGTTCTTAGTCCAAACCATAAACTTCTCCGTAAATGTAACATTTCCTTCACATATTGATGGCAGGAAGGTTTAGCTAAAATTTTAGAGTAAGAATCAAATTCCATTAAAAAATTGAAGCTATTTATTTTACCTTTCCCTAATACTTTTATGAACATTAGCCTAAAGGGCATGAATTTTCCCTAATTTGACAATTCTGTTCCAGCATATCATTCGTACTAGTCTCTGCTAAGATATTTGCTGGAGTTTTTGAAGGTCAAATGGATTTCTGGGGAACATCCTAAGTTTTCACTTTCCAGATCACCTGGAATCTTGCTGGCCGTCTTAGTGAATCGTTTTCATGGCATCGCTAATGTCTTTTGGCACTTTGGAAACACCTGAGGGAGTTCCAGTAAAGTATTGAAACTCCCCTCCATAGCCACTCTGGTGGTGAGACACGAGACCAGACTGCTTCTCGGTTTGCTAGCCCACAGATCTGCAGTTCAAATAATCTCAAACAATTTGTGTACCTCAAGTCTCCCCTTTGTCTTTGAGGGTTATGTTCACTTTTTTTGCAGCTGAAGAAGCAGTTCTTGGAGACTCCGTGACTCCTTCATGAGGAGTGTGACTATTATTTAGGTAGGCTTAGTACCTTTCATTATCTCAGGCATTAGGGAAAGTCAACCCCCCACCCAGATAGCTCAAGAGTTATTCGTACCCCAATTTTCCCTCAATTCTCATTAGGAGATAGGAGCACATAAGACAATTAGATTTCATAGCAATGACACAAAAACACTCATCTTGATTGCACGGGAGTGCAGACCAAGGTCAGTCTAAGTAAAACAAGCCCTGAAATTCACTGATCTAAGGAATTCCAGGCGTTGACATTTAAGAAAGTTGTGTTCTCTGAACTAATCCAGTGACCCAATGATAAAATTTGTAAGTCAGGTTTAAGGGTTTGTGAACAAGGTAAAAAATGTAATTTTTCTGATTAAAAGGAAAGGAAACCCATTAAGAAATATCAAAACCTAGCCATTATGTTAACTTGGAAGAACATTTAAATTTACAAAAATTATCCCTAGTAAGTTATGACACTATGTATCGTAACCAAAACATTATCTGTGAAGTTTAAATGTAATATAATTCATCCCATTTCTTTATTGTTTTGTTTTGATTGAATCTCCTTAACTACTTTCTACTAAAAAAACAAGGCTTTTTAGAAAATGTGTGTCAAAAGATTTATATCACCAAATGCTTATTTATTTATTTATTTTTAATGATCTCCCTGGGTTTTTTTTTTAAGATTTTATTTATTTATTCATTAGAGACAGAGAGAAGCCGAGGGAGAAGCAGGCTCCCCACTGAGCAGGGGGCCCGATGTGGGACTTGATCCCAGGACCCTGGGATCATGACCTGAGCCGACGGCAGACACTTAACCGTCTGAGCCACCCAAGAGTCCATCAAATGCTTTTTTATATATTGCCACTGTTTTAAGAGATAAAGAGCATTAGAATTATATATGGATAACATGTTCCCCAGAAATGAATGGGAACAAATTTAACACATTTAAATTTGAAGATTATTTCTATTTTTTGTTGCTATGTTCAATTAGCCAATATATAGTAATCACTAGTTTTTGATGTAGTGTTCAACGATTCATTAATTGTGTGTAACACCCAGTGCTCATCACTGCATGGGGTCTCCTTCACACCCATCACCCAGTTACCCCATCTCCCGCTCTATCCCCTCTTCCATAACCCTCAGTTTGGTTCCCAGAGTTCAGAGTCTCTCATGGTTTGTCTCTCTCTCTGATTTCTTCCCATCCAGTTTTCCCTCCCTTCCCCTATTATTTCTAAAGCTAAGTAATTGGTATCGCAGTTTTGTCTTAAGATACAGATTAGTTGGTGGCATCACTCATTTTTAAGAGCCAAATTGGTGTCTGTTGAGGTTTTATGAAATGTAATGCTTTATTTTGAACTGATCATTGGAGATAAAACTGTGGATTTCTGTCCTCCCTAAATGACCTTAGAAATAGTACGTTAAATACTGTGGAGAGGCAATGGATGTGAAGTAAAATTTATGATTTATACAAGAAAGTTTTTCAGAGTAATATTCTTCCACATTGGTATTACCAGTTTCTTAGATAATTTTATTTAAGAAAAAAGGAGGAAAATCACATTACTCTAAGTAAAAGAGTATTAATCATGACATGCGTCTCACCCATCCGGAACTTAGGTCATAGAGAGCAGTTAAAAAACTTCCAAATATCTTCTGAGCTTACGTTTCAAGAAACTGCCAAGGTTCAGAAACGGGTTCACCACTGCATGACTCCTAACTTCCTGACTTGGGGTTGCACGGCCGCGGGGACCTGCCGGCCCGAGCGCACGGAGATCTCCTGCGTCCCCAAACCCGGCCTGCGACTTCAGGCCCGTGCGCTGCCCGCGCTGGGAACGTCGCCGAGGGCGCCACCGGCTTCCAAACGGCCCCCGGACGCCGACGGCGAGGCTGGGCCCGCGCTCGCATCCACGCCACCTTCAACGCGGAGGCGTCCTCGCCCCCGAAACGACGCGCGTCTTCGTGCGGGACGACCGCGCGGCGCCTGGCGCTTCGCGACGTCTGTCGGACGCTCTGCCCGCCTCGCGGACGTCTTAACGGAGCCTAAACGACGCACTTGAGGACTCAGTCCCCGCTTTTCCCTCACCTCGCTGCGGGACGAAGAGCTCTCGGGATGACGTCGCTTACTGAGGAGCGTCTGTCTCCGCACTTGGGCACGTGGAGAATCAAGAACAAAGGCCGGGCACTGCGCTTGCGAAGGGAGGAACCACTTGACCGAGTTCGACGCTGTCGCGGTCGCGTGTTGGGGCCGTTCGCATCCGGCGCACCTTGGAGGAGGAAGAAAAAGGAGGATACGGGTTTTCCACTAAACATGACTCCCCAAATAGCAATTATTTCCCCTCCACGTTGCAGCCAAGACTTCCCCGAGGGGTCAGCGGCGTGGACGGGACAGGGCGCCGCGGCCTCCCGGGTGACGCGGGGCCCGTGGCTGCGACGGCGGCTCCGGGGTCCGAGGCCGCGCGTCCGGGGGCGCTACTGTCCCGAGCGTCGCGCGGAAAACCCCTGAGTCCGGACGAGGAACGTTCGCTCAAACGCAGCCGGGTCGGCCCGCGTCGTCCCGCGTCGTCCCGCGTCGTCCCGCGTCGGCCCCGGAGCGCGGACCGTCCCGCACGCGGTGTTTCCAGCGGCGCTTGCGACGCCCGAGCGCGGCGCGTCGGTCCCGCGGGAAACAGCCGCTTCCTGCGCCGGCGCGTGCGGGGAGCCGCGGTCGGGGTCGGGGTCCGGCTCCGCTTCCCGCCGGGCCCGCGGCCGCGACCCCCCCCGACCCCGACCGGCCTCGCGCGGCCGCAGGTGCGCAGCGCCCGACCCAGCCCGCGGCTCCGGCCCGACGTGAGACCCACGACGCCGGCAGCGCCGAGTGCCGAGTCCGCGGAGCCGACCCTGGGCGACGGTCCGGGCCGACCCCGCGCAGACGGACGCCCGTGTCGCCTCCCCGGAGGCCGCGGGGACCGAGCCCCGGCCGCCCTGGACGCGCCTACAGGTCCCGGCCTCGCTCCCGCTCCGGCTTGGCCTCCGGACGGACCTCGTTGAATCAACCACGTGGAGCGGGTTGAAAACGGAATCGCGCGGGGGTCACGCCACGATGGGTCACTGGGGGAGAAGGACCCACTTCTGGCGCGGACTCGTGACTGTCACCCCGGCCGAGCGACAGCTACTACGGTTCTCCCGAAGGTGAGATAAAGTGACCCCCGCCCCCGTGCGAAGCGCAGGACACGCGCCACCGTCGAGTATGAACAGTGCGGGGCGCCCGGGCGGCTCCGGGGTTGAGCCTCCGCCTTCGGCTCAGGTCATGATCTCAGGGTCCTGGGTTCGAGCCCCGCATCGGGCTCTCTGCTCAGCGGGAGCCTGCTTCCTCCTCTCTCTCTGCCTTTCTCTCTGCCTGCTTGTGATCTGTCTGTCAAATGAATAAATAAAATCTTTTTAAAAAATATGATCTTAAAAAAAAAAAGAAATATAAACAGTATGGAGACCATGGTCATTAAAACTTTTTAATTGCTTTAAATTTAAAAAAAAAATGGCAGGTGCAGATCAATCACTATCAATGTAAGAAACACTGTGAAAGACAAAGTTTCTGTAGTGACAGTGATACCTGGAAAGACGCTTATGTCCCAGGTCAGACTCTGCTGAAAATCAGGCCAAGATCTAGGTTGAAGGGACGGGGAGCCGCACAGGATGTGGCATTTACGTCTTCAGTAGGTTTCCAGTTTCCAAGTCCATGTCTTCACAGAAGAGTAAGACCTTGAAATCTGGGATGCAGACTTCAGGTGGGTAATTCTGAGAAACTCGAAACTAAATTTCATGGAACCCCAAACCCGCTGGGCTGTCCGAAACAGCCTCCTCCCCTCCCCTGCAGGCAGAAAGTAGTCTTCCTTGTTCGGAAACACTGTGGGCACCTCACCGGAAGCAGACTTCTCACAGATTGCCGCCTGTCTTCCTCAATTTTGGTCTCTTCATGCCAGAGGCTGTTCAGGCATCACGAAACAATCTGAACAGAAACATGTGTGTCCAAGTCTGCCTGTTAACAGCAAACTCTCCAGAGGAACCGCAGGCTCTAGCTACCATGCACAGGCGAGAGCTAGAAGAAAGGCGTTCAACCCTAGAGGAGAAGAAGACTGGAATTAAAAAAATAATTTTAAAAATTTGAGAATATTCATTCTTGATTCACTACTCAGTAAACCGGCAGGGACACCTAGAACTGATTATGATACGATGCCGGATTAATACTCTTCCAGTCTGCACACAGCGATAGCCCAGAGTGAACACGTGAATGGCCTTGCTAGGGTATTGAGGAAGAAGACAAAGGCCCAGAGAGGTGAGAAGTTAAAATGGATTCATTATGGAAAACCAGAAAACCCATCACCTCACTGTCTGCTTCTTTCTTCAGGAGCATCTACAGAATGTTCCCTTTTACGTCAGTTCAGAATGCCCTGGTGCTGGGGTGGGGCAGAGGACGGGCACAGGATCTTCATGCAGCTCAGTGGCAGATTCCTGTGCCCGCGCTGGAAGCAGACGGAACTCAGCGCTGCTTTCACAGAGTTCCGGAATGTCAGAGGCAGGAGGCCGTGCTTAACCATCAAAGGCAAGTTAGACGTAACTGCTGGAATGGGCACCAAGAGCGGAGTATCAGTGGGGGGGCCTGACTCTCGGGTCTGTGGGATGACTGAGAGAGGGGCTGTTCCCGCGCAGCTGATAGGCTGCTATGTAACGTGCATAACAAGAAAAAAAGTGTGTTGGCAAGGAGAAGGCTGATGTCACCCACCGAAATGGAAAGTTACAGTTTTTCTTTGATCCAAGTTCCAGATTAAATATCACTGCCCAGATTCAATATCCATTGATTGACAAGAATGCTGGGTCCCCTTGAGGAAGGGCACAGCAATACCTCTATTAGAATATAAAATAATATATTCTGTATATTATAAAATAAGCTTCCCCTAGTCTTTCCCCAAAGAGATCCATGACCATTTTCCGTCTACTGAGGAGAGGAGAATATCTGCACTTTTGATGGCTTATTGGCTATAGAACCCAAGATGATGCTAGAAACAGGGAATCCAGAATGTTACCCTAGAATTCTGTTCGAGTGGGAGTAATTGAAGCCAGTTGATAAATGATCTCCTGACCCAAGATCATCTCACACTAAAATGCAAGAAGTCTTCAGATTTCCCCAGTTCTCATTTCTCTGGTCTCTGAATTCACACAACACAGTAGTTGGCACCAAACGTTCTTCATGCCGCATCCTCTGATTTAAGTAACAAAAGCTGTTAAGGTAGTAGAGGCCAAGCTAAAGTACTTAAAAAGGCTCTACTTCCCCAGAGACCCACATTATTACAATGAAACAATACTGTACTCCAGACGGAATGGGATAAACTAGTGCCATCCTCAAAGTTACAATGAATGCAAGGGTCGGTCTATCTACCAACATACCCCCCCTTTGATTGCGTTGACCTTCACAACATCCACATGGATTATGACGAATAATGATGGTTTTCTGTAATTTAACTTAGTTGTAGCCCTAAGCTCAGCTGCCGAACCAGTCGTGGTATCTAATAAAAGAGGTCAACACGGGATGCCTGGGTGGCTCAGCTGGTTAAGCGACCAGCTTTCGGTTTCTGCTCTGGTCATGATCTCAGGTCCTGGCCATCAAGTTGGTGTTGGGCTGCACGGTCAGGAGGGAGTCTCGTCTCCTTGTGGATTCTCTCTCTCCTCCCGCCTCTGTCCCTCCCTACTGGTGCTCATGCTCTGTCTCTCCTTCTCTCTTTCGGTCTTTCTCAAATAAATAAATCTTGAAGAGAGAGAGAGAGAGAGAAACAGAGTCCCGAAACAGGATTCAGCTGTCAGTGTGAAGAGTACATTCATCAAAGCGGCTGCATTTCTCTCGGAAGGACACAAGAGCACATTAAGCATCCCCAAGACAACTTAACTCTGCTGCTCTGTCGCAATGTGGTGCACAGAAGACGTGACCACTTTGATACTGTGCAGAACACCACACTCTTCCTCCACTGAATGGAGGGACTATTTTAGTATCAAATACAATAATTTTAAACACAGGACATTACAAAAGATGCGGGATATTTCACAATAATAATAGAATAATACTTTAAAAGACATAAGACTAAGCACATGTATACCTAAAAACAGAGTTCAAAATACATACAGAAACAGAATTAAAAGGATAAGAAAAACAGGTTCACAATCATAGTTGGAGATTTTAGATAACTGTTTCAGCAATTGATAGATCAGTTATACTAAAAATAAAGGAATAGCTAATATGAACAACATCATCACTCATCTTGATTTTACACTTAGAGACCAGTAAGTGTTGCAGTGGAAGAGTACACATTCTTTCCCTTTGGAAGCCATATGGTCACCATACAGAGACATGTTAAGCTATAAGACAAGTTTCAAGAAACGCCAGTTGGTTGAAATCATACACTGTAAGACCACATTCCAATTAAAGTAGAAAAAATAACAAAATATTGGTAGATCCCCCAATATTTAGAAATTAAATTATACATTTCTAAATAATGCATATATCAAAGAAGAAATCTCAGGGGAAATTACAAAATATTTCTAACAAATAATAATAAAGACAACATAGGAAAAGTTGTTGGATATAGTTCAAATAATATTTAGAGGAAAATGTAGAAAAGTACAAGTAGAAAAATTAGGGAAAAAATTAGAAAAGTACAAAGGTCTAAGATCTTTGGCCACCAAAAGAAGCTGGAAAAAGTAGTAAGAAGGAAAAGTGAAGGTCAGGTCAGATATAAAGGAAAACACAACAGATAAAGATAATCAAGCAAACATCTGGCTCTTTGAGAAGATCAACAAAATTGGTAAGCTATCTGCTAGACCAATCAAGAAATAAAATGGGAGCAACTCAGGAATATCAAAATAAATGAAAAGATATACCTCGTTTATGTTTTGGAAGAATAACTATTTTTAAAATGAGAACTCTGTACAAATTGGCCTGTAGGTTTACTCTAATCCCAAAGCCCCAATACACTTTGTTTTTTTAATTTGAGAAGCTGATTTTAGAATTTATGTGTAAATACAAAGGATCTAGAATATCTAAATCGACCTGAATGAGGTAGGACAAAGTTGAACGATTTACACTACTTAACTCTGAGACTTAATACAAAACTACAGTAATCAAAACAATGTGGTATGGTGTAATGATCCAAAGATAGATGAATGAGACAGAACAGGAACCAGAAAGAGGGCCATGTGGTTATTTGATTGTCAACCAAGAGCTAAAATATTTTGATGGAAAAATAAAATTCCATTCAACAAATTAGGATAGACATCCACATAGGAAAAAAAAAAAAAGAATCTTGACCCACATCTTATGCAATACACAAAAAGTAAATTAGGAAGGGTATATCACTATTTAAAATATAAAGCTATTAGGAGAATACATAATAGATTATTTTCAGAGTTCAGGTCCCAGAAAGTAATAACCATAAAGGCGAAAAAAAGCATTAGACTTAACCAAGATTAGAATCTGATCCTCAAAAAAAAAGTCATTAAGAAAATGAATAAGCAAACCATGGATGGGAGAAAATACATGTAATGCATATATTTAAGGAAGAAACTGGTAATCTTGAGACACCAAAAGCATCCACAATTAATGATTAAAAAGTCAAACACTCCACTAAAAATGGGTAAGTGATATAAACAGACACAAAATAATTTCAACACATAGCCACTACATACATTAAAAAGTACTTCATTAGGTCAATACCTACAAAAATGTATGGGAACATACATCTTTCATCCAAAATATGATACTATTTGCAACCACCAGACTTAACTGAGAGGTGTGTAGACTTTAGTAATGAGAACTGGGGAGAGTCAGGAGGATGATCTTGCCGGAAAGAACAAGGGCTTTTCCCTCAAAAACAGGAAGAACAGCCATCCAGAATGAATTCTGAGGAGCTAGAAGACCTCAGCCACCTCGACCACGTTTCCAGGCTCTGAGTTACGTGGAAAGTGAGAGATGAAACAGGTATAAGTGGAAAATATGAAGGAACTTGTGGATCATTGAACAGTGGTGTTAGAGTATTAGGAAAAGAATTTGGTAGTGATTTCAGAGTTAAGAGATTGTTTGAGAATGCAGAGCACCATGGATATAATACTAATATAATATAATTAACATAATAATATAAAATCACATGGTGAATAAATGACCAGCAGGGTCTTGGGTGAGAGATATGGGAAAGTTAAGGTTAGTTCCAAGACTGTGTGTGGTCTGCTGGTACCGTCACCCAACAAGCGGGTGGGATTTTAGAGAGACCCAGTCAATGACAACGAGCTTCTCAAAAATTAAGAAAAACTACTTTTACACATGCACTGTTGGGTCACAAAATGATTAGACTAATCATTAAACATTTAGAAAACAAAATTTAAAGGAAGGAAAAATACAGAAAATCAATCCACAAAAACAGACTAAGTTAGCAATCATAAAATTCACCTAATTTTGAAAATAATTTTTAAAAGTAATTATATTTTACGATATATATCAAGTACAAATGCAGTGTTTGTGCTGTATGTATTATTAAACACTTTTCTATTTTTCCCATAGTTGAGTAGAATATTCTGGCCTCAATATGAATATGTCAAGTAAAATGTGGTAACGTGTCAAAACGTGGAATTTATAATATAATTCAAGAACTAACAAAAATTAGTATAGTAGCGCCACAGATTTGACTTTAAAAGAATAATCCATAGAAAATTACGTTTAGCTTAATCATACTTAAATCAAAATCAAGGAATACATCATAATTTCTTTCTCAGTGCTCCAACATCATTTACTATTTCCCTAAGACGTTAAATTCACTCAGATGCCTTGTGCATCAGTAACATGAGTAATGAGAAGCATTGCTCTCTTTTGTAGGAAACGGAAGAACTCTGACGATTTATTTTCTAGTAGGGCAAACTGATGTTGTCACAAAATTATTTTACCATGAATCGCAATAGTCTCTTTGAGTCTGAAGGTTAATCCTTTCTATGTTTCAACTTAATGATTTTAAAAGCGAATGTAAACTTAGTATTTGGGAGAGTACGTGATGCGGTGAGCACTGGGTGTTCCGTGCAACTGATGAATTGTTGAACCCCACATCGAAACTCACGGCGTCCTGCATGTTGGCTGATTGACTGTAAACAAAATTCAGGGTGAACATATGTCCCAGTTTGCTTTACGCACGCCTGGATCGGGCCGCCTGGCTGGCTCGGTCGTTAAGCATCTGCCTTCGGCTCAGGTCATGATCCCAGAATCCCGGGACGGAGCCCCACATTGGGGTCCCTGCTCATAGGGAGTCTGCTTCTCCCTCTCCACTCCCCCTGCTGTGTTCCCTCTCCTGCTGTCTCTGTCTGTCACATAAATAATTAAAATCTTAAAAACAAAAACAAAACAACAGACAGTCCTGGATTATGCCTATTTCCTGGGGGTTCTTTGTGGTTAATACCTCCTTTTACTCTGAAAGTGTCCAAGTTTGTGTGATAAATTATCTTACACAAAATACTAAGGAAATCTAAGCTTCTTAAAAGAAATCAAGAAACGGGGTACCTGGGTGGCTCAGTCATTTAAGCATCTGCCTTGGGCTCAGGTCATGGTCTCAGGGTCCTGGGGTCGAGTTCCACATCAGTCTCTCTGCTCAGCGGGGAGCCTGCTTCTCCCTCTCCCTCTTGTGCTCTCTCTCTCTCTCTCAAATAAATAAAATCTTTAACAAAGAAAAGAAAGATACCAAGAGGTGTTTGAACTTGGGAAACATAAGTGGGAAGCCTTTTCTAAGGATGCTCCTGCCTTTTTCCTCTCACGCTTCTGCCTCGAGCATGTGCACAGCTGCTGCAGGGACCTAACACAAAAGTCTCGGCTCCCGGGGCAAGAGGCAGGAGACCTCGGGGGAAAGTGCTGGGAGGGAAGGAAGCGCGTGTGTGAGTGAGATTCCAAGGGGAGGCGTTCAGCAGAGCAGAAGCAGGCAGAGGTGCGACCTGCATCGACAGGTGCGCAAAGTGCCCCCAGGTACGGGCCGCGAACCCGCCACGCGACCCGTCCTCTCCGCGACAAGGCAAGGGTGGGTCACTGTAACTTCTTGCAAATGGGGTCCAGTTTCTCCTTAAAAAGGTGTGATTTTTGTGCCACAGGAAGGGGTAACATCAGCCTAACAGTGATCGACGTCTGTGCAAACATTTTTACCTCAAGATTTTAAGCAAAGTCTCATTCCTAAGATTTACTTAAAACATGTAATAGCCCTAAAATACGTGTGTTAAGGAATCTGTCATTTACTAATAGCTGCAGATTAACCTACTCAGACATAAAAACATTTTTACTTACCAACGTGATTCTTCAACTCTTTAGATTTTATAACTATTCTAAAGAAGAAATTATCTTTGAAAAGACATTTGAGTTGCTCACATCTGTTACCAAAGTATTTTTGAACACGAATATGTTACCGGGAATCTGAAAAGATCTCAAGCGTTTCATTTAATTTCCATTATTCCATATAAAATAAGAATTATGTATATCAAAATTAGCTTTATATATAACATATATAACTGGTCCATTTACAAAAATAATCTCTGTTTTCAAAATGAGTGAAATGAGCTTTACCAGTATCGTTCCGATGACTCTGCGCGTCTTCTCGGAGGCGTCTCCATCTGTGCAGCTGAGAGCGGAAACTGTGCCCAGCGCTTCTGCTTTGTCCCACCATTGAGCTTAAGTTCGGAAGTTGCCTTGGCCCTTTCCCTTCAAACTTGTCTCTTCACACATTTTGAAAGGAAATTAGTACAATCAGAGACTCGTCAGAAGCACACGAGAATCAGCCTCCAGCAGTCCTGGCGCAGGTGCCTCAGCGCTAAGATCGAGGTCTGTTTGCAAAACGACCCGTTGGAAAGGACCGGTTCATGGGACGATTTGTGCTTGTAGTTCTCCAAAATCTGCGGTGTTATATTACCCTTTGTTCTCCCTAGAATGTGTGTTTTCGTCATCTTTAGAAAGTCAAAAATATAAATACAGGGTATGGGTTGCACGTGTGCGCAGCTGTGCTCACACTGAGGTCAAGCCGAGGTGTCCTGCGGGCGTCATCGCACTCGGTTCCCAGCACGATCTGATGAGCAGGACGTTCCCGTGCTCGCAAGTGAGAAATCGGAGGTGCCAGAAGACTGAATAATTCTCCCAAAGCCATATACCTAGGGAATGACAAAACTGACGTTCGCACCGGGACTAAACTTTATCAGTCTGTTCCTTGTGGCATTTTAGGGGGAAGGAGGGTGATGGTGGGAAACCAGAGACACTGCAGTGACCGCAAGGGGCTGGTCACGTAAGTTACCGACGGTCTTAGTGGAATGAAGGGCTTTAGGGATGTTAAAATGGAAGTGACCGAAACTGTGACAGGAGTGCAATGCCGTGAGCTGAGCAAGTGGTTATTTCCAGCGAGAGTCTGGGTCAACCTGGAAGTGACAGGAAAAGAGGAACGCGGGTGTGTGTGCGCGTGTGTGTGTTTATGCATCCGTTATTCTTACAACGTGCTATTATTTTTATTACAACACATATGTTCGTTTATGGCACGTGCCATTTTAACGTTTTGGTTTGAGAAAGGGGACAGAAGAACCCTGCACACGGAGAACGGCGGCTGCACAGCCTTTCCTGTGCCGTTGCAACAGGCGCCTCTCACCGCTGCGCTGGGCGAGCTGGAGCAGCTGGACGGGAAGAGAAACGGGCCTGTGGGTTCGGCCCGATGCCTGGCCGGGGCACGACAGCCTCGCATTGTCACACGTTGGCACTCGTTCTTTCGGCTGGTCTTACTGTCACTTGTGACTGAGCGACCCCAGCAGAAGGGGCGGACGTTTTCTTCTCACTGGACGTTAGTGACGCCAAATAATTAAAAGCTGTGAAATTAAAAATTGATCATTATGGTTTCCATGATATTGTGAGTTTCTCGTCGGTCGAGGCGGTTAGGATAAAGAGCCCCGCGTCTGCAGGAGCGGGTTTCAGCTGTGCAGGCGGGTCTCGGCTCTCCAGACTCTGCACACAGTCACGCTCCCGACGGCCGCGGCATCGCGTCCTGTTGTCAAGTCCGAGTAGACCCTCGGCGCCGGGCCATCGCAGTTGGGCCGGCAGTTCCCTTGCTCTGAAGCTGACCTGGTATCTGGTTCAGAGAAGGTCGGTCCAGGCACAGACTGAAGAAACCTTTTAAGCACAGAAGAGACTTAAGTTACATCAGAGGAGAGTTTAAGTCTAACGTGAACGGAAAACACATTACAGGTCTCAGGTAATTGCATGGAATTGCTGGTGATTTTCCACAATGACCTCGTTCTAACTACAGAACGGCGAAGTAACACATACAGGTGTAATTTGGATATAGGACGTTCGTCATCAAAATAACATCTTAGGAATCGCCAGGAATCAGGCACCTGCTGGGTTCCTACCCCATTAAGAACGTAAGCCAGCGCGCTCCAAGTCCTGGGAAGAGGGCCGGCGCAGTGGCCCAGAAGTGCGCTTTCCACATAGCAGCTCTCCCACTGGAGAGGGCTCTGGGCTACACAGAAACCAATGAGCCCTTTTCTCTCCAAGTCTTCTCATTGTAGCAGCTCCAACCAAAAGGAGGTTTTCTCTTTCTTTCCTCCTTCCCCAGTGCACACCGAACGCATCAGGCGTGCATCAGACCAGTGTAAGCGCGAGAGAAGGGAAAAGAGAGCACAAGACTGAGAGTTTGACATTTTATTATTTCTTTAACAACTTTAATTAAGAATCTCAATTCCCATGAAGAGAAATACGAACACTCGTTTTTACAGCAACCGCTACCAAATACGCTGTTTTCTTAACCAGGCGTCCGGCTTTTTAATAATTGCACCCAATGCTGAGATGCTACTGTTCTTTCTGTAGAAAAACAGCCCCTTTTCAGTTAAATATTAGTTCTGTCCTTTTAAAAGGGAAATCTCGTTTAATTAAAATGTCTTCGACTAGTAAGAGCGAGCGAGAGGGTGCCCGGCCCCTGGAGTGCGGCGAGAGGGCTGGGGTGCTCCCTTCTTTCCTCTCCTCTGCGCTCCTGTCAGTGCGGTGGCGCCGGTCATCTCCATGGATGTTCGGAGCCAGAGAACGAAGGGAAAGGGAAAATAGGTCTTGACTTCAGTCGTGGCCCGTGGCAGGTCGCAGCCCCTTTTCCATCCGTTGCCACGGCTGTTGGTCTGGTTTGTTGTCTGCGGGCACAGCATAGGCAAACGCCCGCAGGGACCCGCACAGGCAGAGACTGGGATCCTCGACCAGCCAGACTGAGCTCTGCTGAGGCTCATTGATCTGGCGACTCCCAGTTCGAATCCAAGCCTTACCACCTGGGTATGTGGGCTTCTTCTCCAAAACTAAAGACCTCCGGCTGGCCTACATCCCCCAAAATCACCTGTTATTTGGGTTCCCAGGTCCGGGCACTGTAGGCACAGAGGGATGACTCTTGGAGGTAGCTCTTGTCCCGTGAGACCCTGATTTATCGCACTACCTTCTCCTGGGCTCCTCGGTCTCTGGTCGGACTGTATCAATGTCACAAGCCTGTGTAAAAGGACGTTCCTGTCAACAGTTAAAGCAGTCTCTCCCTCCTTACCCACACATAAACCTCCTTGAGTAATTCTTTGGTTTTCAGGTTCTCCTGGCTCTGGGAGGGGAAACTAGTAGAAATAATGTCATTTTGGTAAAGAACGTGTGCTCCAATAAAGCCAACCTTCTTCTCTCCCAGAGTCCTCTCATCTCTTTATGGGAAAGGTCATCAAGGGTCCTGCTTATTTTTCTTGCCTTTTACAAGTTTTGACAAAATCATTAGACACTATTTTCTTTTGTTGAATTTGTTATTTAATTTCTTCATGACAAGATTTGGGAGCATGCAAATAAAAACATAAAACTTTTTGAGTCTAGAATTCTATCTCATATGTAAACCACAGAAATAACTTCTTGATAGTTAAGGGTTTGCTGCGAATGATGTATGTCCTCTCTCAACGAGCAGGTGAGATTATGGATTCCCAGATGGCTGAGGGACCCTTGTGACCACTCAGCGCTCTCCTAACATTCCATGGCGACAGCTTTACCTTGGTCGATATTTGAGGGACATAATTAAACCATTTTTAGACCTTGATTTGCTTTAGGTGATCAGTTTTAGACACCACCATAGTCAAATTTGTTCTGTTCCATGAAAGTTGAAATATGGAAGTTGCTATTAATATTTAAGTCATGGTCATAAAAGAAACTTTGAATATAAGTAATATAAGTAGATTACACTTTTTAAATAAATCAGTTATTTAATCTTTTGATGCCTCAATTTCTCACTGAACAAATGAGTGAACTTTAAGATTGAATTTTCACCATAAATTACTGCAGTCCTGTGAGGGGTTTGGTGGGAGAGGTGATGTCTAGTTATTTCATCATTCTATTCCCACAGATGAGCACAGTTCTCAGTACAGAACGGCCGTACAGTAAATAATCACTGAGTTTATAATTCTGAGCTGTGAACTCGGACGTAATCAATGGTGACAGGTGGCTTGAGTCTAAGAGTAAATGTATCATGCAAGAAAATATTCACCCCGGTATTAGATTTACAAATTTTGGTGATTGTGAAATTGTGGTTAATGAAACTTTAGGAAAATAGCATCAACATCAACAACTTTATTTATATATTTATTATTTGTATGAGGTGTAATTGACATATAACATTCTTTTTTTTTAAGATTTTATTTATTTGACACAGAGAGAGAGAGAGCACAAGTAGAGAGAGAGAGAGGAGGAAGCAGGTTCCCTGCCTAGCAGAGAGCCTGATGTGGGACTCGATCCCAGGACCCCGAGATCATGACCCAAGCTGAAGGCAGAGGCTTAACCCACTGAGCCACCCAGGCAGCCCAACATATAACATTCTTTATTGATAACAAGGTTAACCCAAGACCCCTTGTAACACCAGCCATGTGCCAATGAGTGAAGTGAGCATTTTACACAATTATCTCATTTGTTCCTCAACCACATATGGAAGTAGAAACTACTTACCCTTTTTTAACAAATGAAAAGAATAGCGCAAAAACTTCAAAGCTAGGGCTGGATATGAGAGTTGGACATTAAATCTAAGCATCTCTGTCTACAAGACATCTGCCTTTTACCACTGTATTGCTTAGCCTGGGTAAAGGGTAGACCATGATTACGTTGTCTGTAAGAACCTCACAAGATGAAATATATAACTTGAGAACTCAACATAGTTTACAATTACATTCAGTAGTATGATCAATATTAGAAGATTTAAGAAATAAGAATTACTGTTAGTCCAATGTCACAGAGGTGTAAGAAAAATGGGATAAGGACAAAATATTAGAAGGATTGTCTAGTAGAAGGACTGTCTATTTGGTCTAGTTTTGGATCGCATTGTTAAAAATAAGCATTTCAGTAGCTTGGCTTGAAATGAAAAAATGGGGGTACCTGGGTGGCTCAGTGGCCACTGCCTTCAGCTAGGATCGTGGTCCCAGGGTCCTGGGATTGAGCCCCGTGTCGGGCTCTCTGCTCGGTGGGAAGCCTGCTTCCTCCTCTCTCTCTGCCTGTCTCGCTGCCTGCTTGTGATCTCTGTCAAATAAATGGGTAAAATCTTTAAAAAAAAAAAAAGAAAGAAAGAAAGAAATGAAAAAAATGTTTTCTTTTCATCTCACACATACTATTCAGACCTATATTCATTAGCTTTATAATGACTTTTAAAATTAACCCCAGAAAAAAATTAAAGTAAAATAAAATTAACCCCAGAGATCAAAGTTGTCCATAACCATTGTTCACTTTACATTTTCAAGTGGAAATGATTTGGAAAATTTTGACTATGACATAAATACCCAGAGTCCCCACTCCTGGTCATAACATTACAAATGTTTAAGATAATTAAATCTCAAATAATCAAGAAAGAAAGCAATTTCAAATCCTAATTTTATTCACTATTACTATATAATTTTCTTTTCTTAATTTTTTAAATTTTATTTTTTTCTTACTCTATTTTTAAAAGTTCTCCTTTCCTATTTTATTTTTTTTCAGTGTTCCAAAATTCATTGTTTATGCACCACATCTGTGCTCCATGCAATACGTGCCCTCCATAATACCCACCACCAGGCTTACCCCACCCCCCCACCCCCTGCCCCTCCAAAACCCTCAGTTTGTGTCTCAGAGTCCACAGTCTCTCATGGTTTGTCTCCCCCTCCGATTTCCTCCAACTCACTTCTCTCCATCTCCCAGTGTCCTCCATGTTATTTCTTATGTTCCATAAGTAAGTGAAACCATATGATAATTGACTCTCTCTGCTTGACTTATTTCACTCAGCATAATCTCCTCCAGTCCCATCCATGTTGCTACAAAAGTTGGGTATTCATCCTTTCTGATGGAGGCATCATACTCCATAGTGTATATGGACCACATCTTCCTTATCCATTCGCCCGTTGAAGGGCATCTTGGTTCTTTCCACAGTTTGGTGACCGTGGCCATTGCTGCTATAAACATTGGGGTACAGTTGGCCCTTCTTTTCACTACATCTGTATCTTTGGGGTAAATACCCAGTAGTGCAATGGCAGGGTCATAGGGAAGCTCTATTTTTAATTTCTTGAGGAATCTCCACACTGTTCTCCAAAGTGGCTGCACCAACTTGCATTCCCACCAACAGTGTAAGAGGGTTCCCCTTTCTCCACATCCCCTCCAACACATGTTGTTTCCTGTCTTGTTGATTTTGGCCATTCTGACTGGTGTAAGGTGGTATCTCAGTGTGGTTTTGATTTGAATCTCCCTGATGGCTAGTGATGATGAACATTTTTTCATGCGTCTGATAGCCATCTGTATGTCTTCTTTGGAGAAGTGTCTGTACATGTTTTCTGCCCATTTTTTACATGATTATCTGTTTTGTGTGTGTTGCACTTGAGGAGTTCTTTACAGATCTTGGATATTAGCCCTTTGTCTGTAGTGTCATTTGTGAATATCTTCTCCCATTCCATGGGTTGTCTCTCTGCTTTGTTGACTGTTTCCTTTGCTGTGCAGAAGCTTTTGATCTTGATGAAGTCCCGAAAGTTTATTTTTGCTTTTGTTTCCTTTGCCTTTGGAGACATGTGTTGAAAGAAGTTGCTGTGGCTGATGTCGAAGAGGTTACTGCCTATGTTCTCCTCTAGGATTCTGATGGATTCCTGCCTCACATTGAGGTCTTTTATCCATTTCAAGTTTATCTTTGTGTATGGTGTAAGAGAATGGTTGAGTTTCATTCTTATATACACAGCTGTCCAATTTTCTCAGCACCATTTATTGAAGAGACTTTTTTCCACTGGATTTTTTTCCTGCTTTGTTGAAGATTATTTGACCATAGAGTTGTGGGTCCATTTCTGAACTCTCTACTCTGTTCCACTGGTCTATGTGTCTGTTTTGTGCCAGTACCATGCTGTCTTGGTGATCACTATTACTATATAATTTTCATGCTATATACCATAAGTCAAGACAGCATATTCATAGATGAATTTATACAAATGTGCAGCAAAAGAAGGTTATGTCAATCACATTCCCAAACCACTGTTTTATACGCCAAGTGTAACTTACTTCAAGATATGGATTTACTGTATTGTTTAATTCTGAGAGACAACAATTTAAGAATTCCTTTATAGAAAATACAGCTGTGAGCCTTTGAATAAAAAGTGAGGTAAAGTCAAAAAGTGTTAGTTCCCCATTGAGAAACTTCATATAGTTGTTGCAATGAAGTGTCTTTAGTACTGTGCTTATCTGAAAGTTCTTTTTTATAGATTTCTAATCATTAAAATGACAAAAATTACCAATTTTATAATTTTAAGATATCAAAATGCTAGTTTTAGAGTTTTTGACTATACTAGAGATATTTTCATTCCAAATTTACATTGATGTAAAAATTAAATTTTTATCAACTGATATGTTGATTTAATTTGACAATCTTGCTTTCATACTCTAAAAAACAAAGAAAATTAAAAGCTGATATTGTTATAATATATGTTATATTGTGTTATGTTTTATATCATGTTATGCTATTTTATGTTGGGTTATATTATGCTACAAAAAATTCACATATTTGATTAAAATTAGCTATAATAGACCAAAAATTATAGAATACAGGTATTCATTTAAAAATTTTAAATTATTGATATAGTTGTGTGTTTTACATGGCTTTCTATTTATTATTATTTTTTAATATTTTTCTGGTTTTCATAAGTATTAGTAGAGCATTTGTTTCTAAATTAATTTCCTAGGTTGGTGCAAGACCCTTTCTAAAACACCACTTTGACTCGAGTTGGGCATGAAAAGCAACATGGTTGCTTATCTCAGCATCTGTGGTTTCTCTTTTTCTTTTGTTAATTTAACTTATAGCTTAGAACTACCTACAAACATAGTTTCATCATCTTTTTCTATAAGAAATAATGTGTCAAGAAGGTTTACTCTGTTAGTTTTTTTTCTCATCAGCAACATAAACATTTCAATAATATAAATTGTAAATAAAAATATATACGCACGCATACACATATTTTTTTCTTAAAGCAGGTCTTGGTTCACAAAAGATATGTCTGTAGAGTGGATGAAGGGATAAGGAAAGGTATGCCAGGCAAAAGGCAAAGGGACACTAAGTGGTGATATTAAACTAGAGTCAAAAAACTTAACTAAGATACAAATCACATGCTCATTACATTTAGTGACAAAAGCCCTTAAATAATTCTAGTCTGGTGCAGTGGTCAGAACTAAAAACAGGCGGAAACAGCATATGAAAGGAGCTGGACAAAAAGTAATTAGAATTAAGTTCTATAAGTCTTTCAAGAAGTCAAGAAATTGGTCTTGTAATGAAGAATACAGACAAGTCCACATGTGGAGAAGATGGGAAAGAGCCAGAAGAGAAGTTGAGAATTCAGGGAAGGTAAGGAATGATCGGAAGTGCAGGTCCTAAAGACAGAAGGGAAAGTGATCCCAAGAACAGATGGTGTTCTCGAGTCACTATTGTCACAAGAAGGAAAATGAATGGGCACCTGTGCAATGTGTGAGTAGGTATGGTAAAAAGAAACTGAGAGATGTCTTTTTTTTTATTTTTAAATTAATTTATTATTATTTTTAAAGATTGTATTTACCTATTTGTCAGAGAGAGAGAGAGAAAGAGGGGGGTACAAGCACCAGAAGGAGAAGCAGGCTCCCCGCTGAGCAAGGAGCCTGATGCGGGACCCCATCCCAGGACCCTGGGACCATGACCGAGCCAAATGCAGAAGCTTAACCGACTGAGCCACCCAGGCGTCCTGAAACTGAGAGATTTCTTAAAGTCTTTTTTTCCCTGTAAAGAGGCAAGATTTTCTGCTGACTGATAGGAAATGCAGGAGGATCAGAGATCTGAGGGTTACTGAGAATGCTTGAAGACTAGGAAATCCTCAGGAGATGGAAAATTCTCAGCTAGCACTGAGATCTCAGACCAGATTATTGATCGTAAATCTTCTGTGCTGGCAACGTACAAGGTCATATTACGTGTTACGTCTTTGCTTCATTACGTAGAGGTGGTCCTGCGGAGATGGAAGTTGAATTCCACAGGAACGTGGTTGAATGATAAATCTTAACCCAACCTAACAGTGCTAACCTAGCGAGGAAAAGGCATAAGCAGAGACGGACCTAAAGCTGATGAAAGTTAAGCTGCAGGCCCGGTCCCTCGTTGAGGTCACTTCCAATGTCTGCAGCAAACCTGGCAATCTTATACTTGTGATTTATATTTTTACACTATGTTAAATTTTTTAAGGTTTTATTTATTTATTTATTTATTTATTTAAAGAGTGCACAAGTAGGGGGAGGGACAGAGGGAGAGACTCTCAGGCAGACTGTGCTGAGCATAGAGCCCAACTCGGGGCTTGATCTCATGACCCTGAGATCATGACCTGAGCTGAAATTGAGTCGGAAGCTTAACCAACCGAGCCACTCAGGCACCCTATGTTTTTATACTATTTTAACAAGTATCCTGCAAATAGTTCACAAGCATAAAACCCCCAGATTGGAAGGCAGGAGTAGAAAATAAAAATGGTAGGAACGCTAATAGGGAAGAGGGAAAAAAGTAAGGGAGTGTATGAATTGTATCTTCTGATGAGAATAAAGTGAAAATGGTGGGACTGAAAAACCCAAAGGAGCTATAGGGGATTAGAATTTTGTTCTCAAGAAGTGGAGTGAATGAAATCGTGATTTCACAGGTGAGGTACTTATAAGAAACTGAATTTGTGCTCTCTGTTCTATTCCCCTGGGACTGTTTTCAGTTTATTACGATAAATATATAGAATCTATTTTTGTAATTTCTTAAATAAATAAATACTTTATGGAGAACATTCAGTGACCTGTATGTGAAAACCCAACTGAGAAATCCTTTTATAGATTTTTAACATTTTTTTAAGTCAGCTCTATGCCCAATATGGATCTCACTCACGACCTCAAGGTCAAAAGTCGCACGCTCTACTGACTGAGCCAGTCATGCACCCCAGAGAAGTCCCTTTAAGATGTACTTATAAGAAGATATTTATATCCAGTGAATAACCAGGATGCCCGCTCTCTCACAGTCGTAAGGGTGATACAGCTACGTGTTTCCCTTTCTGGACCTGAAGTTTAAAGCTGAACACAAAAGCCGATGAAAGAAATAATCTTAAAACGTAAACATGCATCATTCATACTTTCCCAATTCTTTATTTTCTGGTACTGATAATTACCTTTGTGAGAGGTATTAGATCGTTATTAGATCAAAAGAATAAGTTATAAATGAACATGTAAAGGAATAATTGTCAAGAAGAAATTATTACAGCCTTTTAATTCATAGGAACTAATTATTTGGTTTCTAAAATATAAGTCAAATTTTACAAAGCTGAACAATTACTTCAATTAATGTTAATTTTCTTGATAGCTGAGTAGAATAAGATGCTTTTACAGCATTTGAGGGAAGGTGCCCTGGTCAGGAGAGCTGCTTCCTTGGAACTAGTGTGGACATGAGTGCATCGTGGCTGCTCCTGCTGTCCTGACTTCTTGACGGATGACAGTCGCCTGTTACTCGGGGCATATTTCCGCTAAGCCCTTGCTGTGTTGACTGACATCAGCACGAAGCCCTCTTGAGAGAAAGGAGACTGGAACATCGCGACCTTCTATTTAACCTTGTTTTGAGAATCAATTTAACTGATCAAGTTCTCCATTAGTGACATATATTTCCTTACTCAGAATTTTAGTTCAGAGTTTCTTTCCATCCCTTTCTCTTTCTTCCTTTTCCTTTCTTCCCTCCCTCCCTCCGTTCCTTCCCTCCCTTCCTTCCTTCCTCTCCCTCTCTGTCTTTCTCTCTTTCTTTCTACCTCAGAAAGACAAAGACAATGCTCAGTGATCGTGTTCTTAAGTCTACTTTAAATACCAAGCATGAAAAAAAACTCAGATGACTTTTGACTGGGGCAAAATTCTGTCATATGTCGCTGAATCTGAATGCTGAGTATATGAAGTTTGTCCTGAAAACTGATTGGATTTAGTGTTTAAGAGCGAACTCCCTTCCTTCCTTTTTTCCAAGACTGATTATCTCGGAGCTACCTTCCCGCAGGATTCAGCACAGCCGAACCCTGAACTTTCCGCGTTGGGCTTCGGCAGACCCGGTGACTCGCCCAGCAGGTGCTCCAGGGTGTCCTTCCGTAACCTGCCTGTTGAATTCGGCGAAATCTTTCCTAAACCGAGTTTGTCCAGATGAGCGAGGGTGAGCAGGCCGCCTATCTCCGTGTCCCGTTTCATGCTGGCGACTTTGCCTTCTTGCTAGAACGTGTTTGTAACAACGGAAACCAGGTTTTGCAGTGCTCCTGCCGCCCTCCGGGGCCTGTGCCGCGCGGCCCCTGCACGGAGCCCCGGAGGCCAGACGGGCGACGCGACGCTGTCCTCGGCCGCTCCCCGCCGTCGCCGAGCGCAGTCGGGCCGCGCCACGTTCTTCCCTTTCTGTGCTTTTGTTAGCAATTTTGCGACTTCAAGTACCTTCCAGGCGTGATTCGAGGTTCTGTGCAGTGTCCGGAGAGCCGCGAGGCTGCGGTGGCGCCCGGGGACCGCGTGTGCGACAAGCGTGGTCAGGCTGAGTCGCAGGGCCGGGCCGCGCCTCGGTTCCGGCAGCGCCGCGACCTAGTCGATGAGGGGCCCCCGGACCGGAACGCGGAGCGGCGAGTCGGACTTGCGCGGCCGACGCGACCGCGGGCTGCGGGAGCCCAGCGCGGCGCCCGTCTCGGAGCGGGGCTCGGCGTCCCCCACTCCGCGGTCCCGGCCGCTCCTCGGGGCGCCCCTGCGGGACACACTCCCGCGTCTCCGTGGTCCCTCCCGCGCTCTGACCGCGTCTCCACCGGGACCTTCGCTCGCGTCCCGGACCCTGTGAACGCGCCACTGGCGGGGACGCGCGTCCGTCCGGGAAGTGAGCAGCGACTCTCGTGGCCCCCCGTGCGCAGGGTCCCCGGGACCTTCCCGGCCTCGCGAGCTGAAGTGCGGGCCCCTCGCGGCACCCAGGGCCGCAGCACGGCCGGGGCCCGGCTCGCCCCGCGCGCGTTCCCGTCCGTGTCCGTCTGCGGCTTCCACGCGCTCCGCGTCTCCGCGCGGGGCCCCGGCCTCGCTTTGCGGCCTCAGCCTCGCCGCCCGCGGCCGACGCGCCCGACGCTCGCGCTCACGAGCCGCAGACCCACCGGGGCCCGCGCTGCTCCGGCCGGGACGGCCTCCGGGCTGGCGGGAGCCGAGGGCCCGGTCCGGCCGCGCCACAGCGTCCGCGGGTCCGTCCCGCCGCTCCCCGCGGCCTGAGCAGGTGCCGCAGCCGGTGCGGCCGCGGGTCCGGCCGGAGCGCGTCGGCGCGGGGTGAGCGCGAGGGTAACGGGGACGCGCCCGCCGGGCCAAGGGGGCTCCTGGGAAGACCCTGACCCCAGCGCTGGACGCTCCGGACCCGACCCCTTCCTGGCAGCTCCGCGGCGCCCCTGCGGGGAAGCCGCCTCCACCGCCCTGCGGGGCTCAGCGAGGCGGACGCCGCGGCCGGGCTCCTTCTCCCCCGGCGCCCCTGGAAACTAAGTCGGAGATTCAGGTCGCGAGTCAGGGACGTTAGGGCGGAGCCGAATAATCGCAGAAACGGCAGAATCGGTGTTGGGTCATCAGCAGGGATGGGGGAGCGGCCTCCCCGGGACGCGACGTTCGCGTGTCGCGGTGCTTCTGCCCTTGCTAGGAAAACTGAGGAACTGACTGCAGAGGGTACGACGGGGCGTGTGCTCCGGCAGGGATCGTGATCACGAGGATAATTTAATGGTAGAAATCCTTGTGAAATACATAATCTCAGCCACGTAGAAATAATAAAAGCAAAGACTTAATGAAAAAAAGCTGAAAGATAATAAATGCATGGTCCAGTCCGTTCTTGGGAAATATATGAAATGTGAATTCTAGGGACATAATATAATTTGCCCAACATCACATGGTCACTGGAAAAGCTAGGCTAAAAACCAGGTTTTTAACGATTTGCCTACTTATTTATAAACTTACTTATTTTTAAAGATTTTATGTATTTGAGAGAGAGCACGAGCCAGGGGGAGAGGCAGAGGGAGAAAGAAAGGCAGGCTCCCCACTGAGCAGGGAGGCCGTTGCAGGACTCGATCCCACGACCCTGGGATCATGTCCTGAGCTAAAGGCAGATGCCTAACTGACTGAGCCATCCAGGCGCCCCTTGAGGTATAATTTAGTACATATTTTATGATGTTATGATGCTTTCCAAGTAATTTTTTACCCATTTTTGTTTCCAGCATGACTTCAGGGTCTTCAGGTTTTTACTTTCCTACTTAAAAAATTGCCTTATTCTGTGTCACCATTTTTTAGAGTAGAGGCGTTTGAAGACTTCCATGAATGTCATATATGAATATCATAGTTAAAGGTAATCAAATTCTAGCTTTAACATTTAAGTAAGAAATACAGAATGCGTAATATACTATACACCTTATGGAAATTGGATCTCGGTTACAACTGTAATTTAAAAACGTTAATAATATGTTGCCCTACACACTGCTTGTATATATTCACTCATTCTATGGACTATTCTTTTGTCAAATATCTCTACTGGTTTCATGTACATTTGGTGTTTTTAAGAGAAACCTTTAGTCAGTGTATAACAGTGGCATCCGATCAACTTGATAAAAACCAGCTCCAAGCAAAACTTAATTCAGGACATTTATTCCAGGCCGATATATTTTTTTTTAAAGATTTTATTTATTTATTTGACAGAGAGAGCTCACAAGTAGATGGAGAGGCAGGCAGAGAGAGAGAGAGGGAAGCAGGATCTCTGCCAAGCAGAGAGCCCGATGCGGGACTCGATCCCAGGACCCTGAGATCATGACCTAAGCCAAAGGCAGCGGCTTAACCCACTGAGCCACCCAGGCGCCCTCCGGGCCGATATTTTCAGGTAAGTTCTGAAAGTCCAAAATTCGGGAGGCGGTGTAGTTCACAGATCTTGGTTTTTTTTTTTTTTAAGAGTTTTATTTATTTATTTGACAGAGAGAGATCACGAGCAGGCAGAGAGGCAGGCGGAGAGAGAGAGGAGGAAGCAGGCTCCCCGCTGAGCAGAGAGCCCGATGCGGGGCTCGATCCCAGGATCCTGGGATCATGACCTGAGCCGAAGGCAGCGGCTTAACCCACTGAGCCACCCAGGCGCCCCCACAGATCTTGTTTTTTAAAACCCAGCCTAGATTTACTGCCAACATCTTCCCTATCTCCACATACTGTTTTCCACTCAGATCCATTAAAAGCGTTTTGACAGAAATCTTTTTCGACCAGAACCACGGTCACAGAGGGAAATTAGGATTCCCTGACAGTGGAGCTACCACAAATGTCGCTGCTTCCCGGGATACACCATTAGGTCTACCAGCCGCTCGGTTTAACAGGCATAGCTCCCCAAAGTACCTCATAAAATACTTGTTTCTAGAGTTTGAGAAGGTAGTTGTTTTGTTTTTGTTTTTGTTTTTTTTGGTCTGTTTTGCTTAACGTGAAGTCTGAAATACCTTATGTCATAAGAGGTAACAAGTGTGAAAGTTTTGCTCTAGCAAAATAGACAAAAATATTTAATTATTTGAGTTTGTTTGATTGACAGAAGGCTAACATCAAAGGTCAGCTTGATTCCAGAGGAGGTCGTAAGTGTGGGACTGCGGGGTTCCCCAGCCCCACTGTTGCCGAGACGTGCAGAGGCCCCGTGTCGACCTCTGCTGACTGCGAATGTCCTTGAACGATCGGTTTCCGCAGGGAAGTGAAGTCGGTGATGTGAAACCAAAGGCAGACTGTCATCCAAAGAGAAGTGTGGAGAGGGACTAAGTAGAGATGAAAGATGGAAGGTCGTCAGGGTTGGAGTATGTCCTTCCCCAAACTTACTCAGGGAACCAGTGTGTTAATACGTTGTACCTGTGGTAGGACTGTTTCTGAAGTACATCTACCTGCCCCCAAATATTTTTCTCCGTAGCTAGAAGAGCACCAGAAAGGTGTTTGGCTTGAGTCAATGTGTGACTGAATAGAGCCTTCGCTTGATTAATGCTTTGCCATATTCACCCACTTTTCTCCGAGAAGCTGAGATAAAGGACTGCGCTCCTGTACAGGGGAGGGTACTTTGAGCTGCCAAAACAGCAGTTCCTTATCAACCAGTTTAAAGAATATAAAATTGAAAAATACATATATTGTCTCTTTTAACGAGAAAACCAGGAAGAGAAGCTTCTCCATAGACGGCGGGTTAGCAGCTTAATGATGTCATGACAAAATCACGTGTGTGTGTGCCTAGGCTCCCTGTGACATTCTGGCAAGCCCACTCTCTTGCCTGAAGTCGGAACTGCCCCTGCCCGGGACTGAACTCGGCTCCAGGCGTGGAGTGTGCTGAGTAAGACGGCAGCTTGGTAGCCACGACTTCAGGAGTTCGTACCAGCCTGTCGGCGTTGTGTGTGTGATGCGCGAGATCGATGACGTGTATCTGATGTTGAGACTCGTGATGTTCCCGAGCCCCTGGAAAGTTCTCCCACTGAGCCAGTTACAGAGCAAGGCTAAACCTCGGTGGGCAACAGTGAATGGGAGTCCCCCGACTGGAACGACGGGGCACCCTGCTTCTGAGGGCTTCCAGGTACCTGCCAGGTGGTTCTCGAGCAAGGGAGAAAGCGTATCAGTAAGGCCCTTGCAGAGGGAGGAGGACTGAAGTTTGAGCTTCGCCCCTCTTGTGCCCTGGCTGGGAGAAAGCCTTTCAAGGTGACGAGGATCCTCGAGACTGCTGCTGTATGCTGGTTTTTTTCCGCAGTAAAATGTAGATTTGTCAGCATTGTCGTTTGGGGTCCTGTGAGTTGGGGTCTGGGCTAGGGTCACACAAGTGTGCAGTATGTCATGTGTCAGGAGGCCCACTGGCTGTCCTTCATCCCCATCCTTGTGACTCTTCTCGTTCGTCAGCCCTTCTCGTCACCATCGGTGAACACAGCTTCATGCCCAGCCTGGTCGACTACGGTCCCAGATGCCACCAGGGGCAGTGAAGGCTCGGTGCTCTCTTGTTCATGTAGAGCAGGAGAGAAAACCTGAAGCCCAACAGTGGACCTACAATCCTTCCCTTAACTTCTTAATTTGGGACAGAGCACCCTCATCGCCAGGAGAACACACAGCCTCTGGTGGTTTACTGATCACGGTGACTCTGGAGAGCTGGTACGAGGGCAGACATCTGGGAAGGAAACATAAAATAGTAACAGAATTTTGTGAAGAAGAAGAGGAGGTCTCGTGCCATCAGGCACCCCACGGCGTCCACCATACCTTCTTACTAGCAGAAATGTGAGCTGGGTAAGGGCAGCTTATGAGTCAAATACCAAATACTTCTAACTAAAGTTAATAGTCTTCTATTTTGCATTTTCATGATTCAACTGACAGGCTTAAGTACTTTAAGTTTTCCTATGAAAACTTTTCTCCATTAATGCTTAATATAATACCATTCACATAATAGAAGATTACCATCCAGATGTAGTAACTAAAACATAGCGTAAGGCAAAGAATTTTGACTAGTGCTTGACACCAGTGCTCACTAAGATGGCAGGTGTAATTATCATTTTTTCAGCTGATTTCCATAAATCAGATAATTGAAAATTACTAATAATTTCTATTTCAGATAGGTTATTTTACATGACTCTAAAAATGTACTTAAAATTAACCTAAAGGCTTATTAAAGATGTAATTACTCCACATTAAAATCTTACTCATTTAAGTTCAAACCATGTAAAACCAAGTAGTGTGTGGTAAGGGTGCTGTTTAAGTTGTTGCATTCAATGATACACTTCACCAGCAACTTCTCAGTTCAATGATTATTCATTTTATATTGCACTGTATACCTGGAAGATGATGAAAATGCCATTTTTAGCCTATAATCAACATACAAAATAAAGAAAATGAGAGTATTTTGCAAATAGTTAACAGTAAGGGGCAGGATGTTAGATATGTGTAATACAGTAAGGAAAATTAAAAGATCTAGGAACAAACTGGAGAGAGAATGAGTCTAGCAAAGAAATTATTTATATAACTTAGAAATTCTTGTTAAAAATCTTCAAACTGATATATAATTATTTACATTACATTCCCATCACTTATTTTATTTTATTTTTTAAAACATTTTATATATTTATGGGAGAGAAAGAGTGAGCAGAGAGAGAACATGAGCAGGGGAAAGAGAGAGGGAGAGATGGGCTCCCCACAGAGCAGCGAGTCCAGTGCGGGGCCTGATGCGGACCCGGGATAATGACCTGAGCCAGAGCCACACGCTTCAGTGACAGCTGCCCAGGCGCCCGCCATGACCTGTTTTATAACTGGAGTTTGTTCTTTTGGACTAACCCCTTCATCTGCGTTCCCACAGGTATCCTCCCCTCTAACTGGCCTGTCTGTTCTCTGCATCCATGAGCTTTGTTTGGTTTGGTTTGTTCATTTGCTTTCTTTTTAGATTCTGCATACAAATAAAATGACATCGTGTTTGTCTTTGTCTCTCTGGCTTATTTCATTTAACATTATGTCCCCAAGGTACAGCTACGTTGTTGCAAATGCCAAGATTCTTTCTTTTTCACAGCTGAGTGTCATTCCACTAGACACGTCCTCATACCACGTCTTCATTCATCCCATCATCGATGGTGTTCACGTCGTTTCTCTATCTTGGCCATTGTAGTAAGGATGCCGCAGTGACAGTAGGAGTACACGTATCTCTTTGAACTGATATTTTGTGTCCTTTGGATAAATACCCAGAAGTGGAATTCTTGGATCATATGGTAGTTCTATTTTTAACTTTTTGAGGAAACTTCATTACTGTTTTCCACAGTGACGACAACAGTTTATATTCCCACCAACAGTGCACGAGAGTCCGTCTTCTCCAAATCTTCACTAACACTTGTTATTTCTTGTCTTTTTATGACGACCTTTCTGATAGGTGGGAGGCGGCATCTCATTGTGATTTGGATTTGCGGTTGATGATTAGTGACACTGAGTATCTTTTCGTATTCCTGTTGGCCATATGCATCTTTTCTTTGGAAAAATGTCTGTTCAGGTTTTCTGCTTATGGTTTAATTGGATAGTTTGTGGGGCTTTTTGTTGTTGTTGTTTTTAAGGTGTATGAGTTCTTTTATATATTTTGGATATTAACCCCTTATTGGATAAATGATTTGCAAGTATTTTCTCCCATTCAGTACATTGCCTTTTCACTTTGCTGATGGCTTCTCTTGCTGTGCAGAAGTTTCTTAATGTAATGTTTATTTTTGCTTCTTTTAATCTTTGTTATGGAGTCATATCCTAAAAATCATTTCCAGGATCGATGTTAAGATGCTTACCACCAATGTTGCTTCTAGGAGTTTTATGGTTTCAGGTCCTTCTTTCAAGTTTTTAATCTGTTTTGTGTTAATTTTTATATATGGTGTAAGATAATAGTCTAGTTCTTTCCTTTACATGTGGTTGTCCAGTTTTCCCAAGACCATTTATTGAAGAGACTGTCCTTTATTCATTGTATATTTTTCCTGTCATAAGTTAATAGACCATTAATTAACATTCTTGTATTCTTCCAATCCATGAACATGAAATATCTTTATTTATTTGTGTCTTCTTCAGTTTTTTCCATCAATGTTTTCTGTGTACAGGTGTTTCATGTCCTTGATTAAATTATTCATTGGTGTTTTATTCTTTTTAGTGTAATTATAAATGGAATTATTTTCTTAATCTCTCATGATACTTTATGATTAGTTTATACAAATAAAAAAGTTTTTTGGATATTAATTTTGTACCCTCAAACTTAACCAAATTCATTTATTAGTACTTACAGTTTTTCAGTGGAGTTTTGAGGGTTTTCTGCATATACAATCTTTTCTTCCTTTGCTGCCATTTTAAGCCATCCCAAATTAATACTTTTTAGATTTTTAGATGAGAATAAATTAATGAACACAATAACCAATAAAATAATACACAGAAGGTTAGGATATAGAAAATAAATTACCTTATCAGTCCTATTGCTACTTTGTAAAGACTTTTAGCCATTTGCTAATATTTTGATAATTACATCAAAATTATGTTGTTATATACATACTATTCTACGTGGTTCGTTTCAGAAGACATGACTTTTACATTAGACCTCTACTTGCCACATCTTCTCAACTCTTCAGAGATTTGATGCTATTTTAGATTTATATTTATTATTTAAACAATTTTATATTCCCTGCTCAAACCCCTGCTGTTCCACCCATACTCAGCTTCTCATATTATAATATCGGGACAGAATAATTCCTTCTTTGTCCCACCTTCTGTCTGTATCCTGTTACTTCTACATTCTGTCCCATTGTATCTATGCCTTAACAATGATTTATACGTTGAAAAACAATAATTAACACTTGTAATACATTTTTATATAAATATGTAAATGTTCATCACCTGGCCAAGCTTTACTCTAGGATTGTGCTTCCTTCTCTGGGAGTCTGATGTCACACACAACCTGATATCACCTAAAAGCGAGTATCTCTAACACCAAGGTTGAGTAATCTTTCTCTTTTACTAAGTTGGTTACTTAAAATCATGCCACATCTCACTACTTTATATTTGAACTATGAGTTCCTTATAAAGAGCTTTGCTGTTTTTTAAGTTTCTGGTGTTTTGTTTTGTTTTGTTTTGTTTGCTTTATGTGAACTTCATGAAGCCCCTAGTTTTCCGTTGTTTTTACTACATTATCTATTTTATAGATTCTCCTACCTTTTCTTAGTGGCCTGCTGATCTGATCTGGATGGGTCATTCCTGAGGTCTCAGTCCAGTCTTCCCTTTCCTGCCTTCTTTGAACTACTGTTTCCTGGAGCCCATTAACTTCATTATTCAAGATATTCATAGAAACAACATGTGGAAGAATTACTTGCTAAATCTCTACACACACACACACACACACACACACACACAGGTAACCCTGTGGAGGTGATGGATGTTGGCTTGATTCCAATGACCTTCCTCTCTCTATCTCTCTCTATCTCTCTCCATATATATCTTATATGTCTGAAATCATTTTTATTTGCTATCATACTTCATTGAGTTTGATTGGGTTGTCTGTTTCTATATGTACTTCAAGATAAGAGGCAAAAAAAAAAAAATGTTAGCCATTTGACTTTCCAAGACTAGGTTAAATTATATTCTTTAAGAACTGTTTTCAGATTATTTCTTAATTTGTTATCTAAAACAAATTTATATTATATCCAGCTTAGATTTAGTAAGGAGATAAATTTTAAATAATGATCTCATAATGTGTTTATCTTACTTCCATTGTGGGAAAAGCACTTTTTTCCTTTACAGTATGGTAAAATCAGTCCCTTCCTCAAAATAAGCAGAAAGTCTATCTTATCCCTGCATCTGCTAAAGATATATACAATTTTAATTATTTCACCAAAATTGATAGAAATAAAGCCCTAAAGCCCAGAAAACTGAGCAGGAGTTGTTGAAGAGCCTTTAATAGGCAGAAGAAGGTATTTTTTCTGAGATTAAGAGAAAATACATTGTGATGTTCTTTGATTTAAAAAAAAATCACATAAAAAGTCACATACTGCAGCTGCATAGGAAACTGTAAGATTGGTCTTTGAGTCCCTGAGAATAAGAACTGTGGTTAGTCAAGACTCAGAGTCTTGGAACCAAATTAAATGATGCAAAACCCTGAATTTGAGGGAAAACAGGTCCTCTCTTTATTTAGATGCCCCAAATCTGTGCAATAAGTGAGCATGACATAATCTTGGTTCTTATGCAACTTGTTACTACCTATGAGATTTTAAGCACTCTGCTTAACTCTCTGAGGCAGACACTGTTACTTTAGTTTAAGGGGTGAGGTAGTTAAAAGAAAAAATACTAACTGATTTGTGCAAGTGGCCTATGTAGTAAATAGAGTAGAAACTGCATTTCCATCATCAGTAATGCAATTGTTCTCTATCCTGTCTACATTTTAGAATTCCCCTTGAGAAACTTTAAATGGGAAAAAGAAGGAATGAATGGATAGAGAGCTAGAAGGAGAGGGAGAAAAAAGAGAGAGGAGAGAGGGGAAGGGAGGGAGGAAGGAAGGGAGAGAAAGAAAGGCCCTACTATTTTTCAGGACTCTGATTTAAGTGGTTTAGAAAACGTTCTAGGGATTGGCATTAATTTTAGAGAGATTTTTGGGGAGATTCTAATGTGTAGCCAGTGTTGAGAACCACTATCCTAATCAGTACTTCTTGAGCCTAATGTCTGTATGAAATCCAGGGGGAAGCTACTAAAATGTAACTTTTCCCTTTGAGCCTACACCAAAATGGACTGGACCATAAGCAAAGTCACCTGTAAAATATTTTGTATACCACACGTCACTGAGGAAACACACCTAGGAAGATCTTTTGTTTCTAAGAAAAAGGCTTACAGTAAACAGTGAAGAGATTTTGTGGTCAAGGTGAGGCAGAAGGAAATTAAGGTGGGAAATTAACTTTAGACAATGATTGTTGGTGTTGCATAGTAACCAATATTTAAATTATAATTCCCAAAGATCCCTTTGAGTTTTTAAAGAAAAAAAAATTATTATGATGCTTATTAAAGATAGGAAGGCAGACTTCATCGTTTTTGTAGTAGGGAAGAGGGGTTGGGCTCAACTACAAATACAAGGGCAGTAGAGATGCATGGCCAAGGAGAAGGCTGGGGGCCAGTGGCCAAGGAGAAGGCTGGGGGTCAGTGGATGGAAAATTACTAAGAGGAAACATCAAGGCCGTGGGCATTCTGGGTCGATCAACAGGATTCTTGCTGAGTGTAGGACAGTGATCTACAGTGAGGATGGGAATGAGGAAGATGCGCAGACAGGTGTCAATGATGGGGATTATCAATAAACTCACCTAATAGGATTCTTCCTAAAAATGAAGAAATTGGGACAACAAAGCCCAAGGTTAGAGATAGTCAGAAAGAGGACTCAGAGGAGCCTCATGTTTGGTTAAAAGGGAGAGTCTCTGTCAAAAGGCAGAGCAAGTCGTAATAGAGACCTTGCAGTTAATTGTAGAGATATGTTTTAATATTTACTGGAATCTCGGAAAACTTTTAAATAAGTCAATGGAAAATAATTAGGGAAAACCCATAAAATTAATTTTAAAAAGGAGTAAGTCTTAATAATTAAAATCTGACATATTTCCTGTAAAAAATCCAAATACGTATTAAAGTCTTTATTGAAAGAAGGCAGTTAATTTTATTGCCAAAGAGACAGTAGGAAAGCGTTTGTGGCTGCCTTAGAAACAATGTTTATAGTGCAGTTACTTTATGAGTGACAGCCCCAGAAATGATGCATGCATCTCAGCAAATTTGTTTTTCGAAAAAGGAAAAAACTAATTAGTGTGAAATGATATAAATGTCAATAAAATGTAAAAAATTGATATGACTCAGTATCTTAAAATAATTTGAAAAATGTTCCATTCCTGGATAAGACAAGTAGCAATTAGTAAATAATAGACCAAAGCAATCATTAGTTTTCACTTCTTTCCATCTGTAAAACATGAAGAGTGAGAAATAATTATAAATTGAAAGAAACTAAGAAAGAAAAAGTTCAATGTATTACACAATGAGACCTTCATTAAAATAATTTGAATATTGCTTATGTCCTAAAGGAGTGATTAAAATTATCTTGCTTTCTTTAATCACAGTTTAGGGTATCTCTCTGAGGACTTGGCACAAATTTTAGACACTATGGAACAGGAAGCCAAGATAAAATAGAAGCCATCTGAATTCGAGCCCTGAGAACTATATAATCTTGGTAGACCTCTTTGTTTGAGTAGTTTCCAGTATCTTTCTACAACACGTGGCTTAAACAATTATCATTATTCATTCACTATCATAAATACTAAATACATTCCTTGAGAAGAAAGCCCATTTCCTGAAACTGAGGTAAACCTCAGAACAAATAAATAAAATTTAAAATGTAAAACATTGGACACAATGTAATCTGTAATTACTCGGAATTTTTATAGACTGTCATTAGCATACCTACTTAGTTATAATAAGATTTCAAGATATTGAGGGGAGAATAGAATAATATTTTGGCATGTGTAATTACCAAATGGATAGGAGGAATGTTGAGTGTGTATCCGGAAAAACAGAACGACCACAGCAAAGACCCTGATGCGACTGGGATTGTTAGGCGCTTACGGTACCTCTCCCCACAGATATGAAAACATCTCCACTGTGGATAATCTACTCTACCTTGCTAGAGGATATCTACGAGGTGACATCTTGAACTCAGTCAAATGTTTCCATTAGTCGACATATTTCTTACGTTCCCATAAAATAATTTTTATTTTTCTCTCTCTAGGAAAATCTTTCCCAATATTGCTTTTTCTCACTGCCATTTCTCAGTATCGTGTTATGATGCCATTTCTGATTTTTAAAGTTCTTTTCCCATGGCTGCTGAGAGAGAGGAAGCCATCTCTGTTCCCATTGTCCTGGAGGATAATCTGGCTAAGAATTCAGCTCTAACAAGTCACTTAAACCTGCTGTTTAAATTAAACACTTGTACATTGTTGGCCCTGATGTTTAAAACTTTACCTTCTTATGTAATGAATATCAAGGGACCATATGGTTTCTCAAACTTCACGTTTGTTTTGTTCCTTTCTCCAGCAGTCACGCTGTCATTAATCACGGGACGTGCTTGTGTCTGACCCACTAGACTGAGAAGCTGCCTTGGTTTCTTCTGGTTTGCCCACGTGTCCAGTTCTGAGTTACCCAGCACCGTTGCTGAAGGTGTCAAAGCCCTCCTGGTCATGGTCAGGGTTAGAGACACTTTAATCCCAACTACAGTTCCTGAAAATTACACTCAAGTTTCCATTTTGCCCAGTCTTTATGCTATTATTCCCTTGTTGGTCTCAGGAAATCTGGGAGGTCATCTGTAGGACATTCCGTGACATGAGTAACTCCAGTGTCACATTTAATCTACTGATTAAGAGCCTGGAGCAGTGCGATGTGCTTTTTTGAAAATGCTGCAAGGGCTGTACGTACTCAGATCATCTCTGAATAACACAACACTCGGGAACGAAGTGCTGTAGACGCCATCTGCTCAGCAGTTGCGGTGAGGACGTAACAGAAGGAGTAGATGGTCACATCCAAGAGGTGATGATGTCAACAGCCTCGTCATGTAAGAGAGCACATGCAGACACGTGGAAGGTCAGCCTGGTACTCTAGAAGCCTCTCGGTGCTGGTTAAACAGATACATGATTATCAGGGCTTTGCTGGAGTACTAGAGCTGCTGAACATCCTCAGACGTAAGCATTGGTCAGTATGTCCCCTGAACGACTGGGACATGGGGAAGTGGTTGCCAATGAATATTTTTTGCTATTAAAACATACTGTTCATCCTGGACGATCAATGTATTTTTCTTGATTCAAATGTGTTTATCTGCCTGAGAGAACAGGTCTCCTCCTATATGTATTCTAAGTATCTATGAGAAATCCTATAAAAATTTGATAATTGCATTGAACGTATAGGTCAATTTAGGAAGGTTTTGTGTCTTTGATATATTTTCTCCCAACTAATGAATAAATAATTTCTTTCATTTATTTAGAACTTCCTAAATCTCCTTTATCAAAATTATGTAAGTTTCTTTACAGATTGTATACTTTTGTTGTTAGATTTATATATTTAATTCTTTCTAAATTAATAATTCTAAATTATTTAGAATATTATTTAGAATATTAATTATTCTAAATTAATTTTATATTTATTATTTTCAGCATAAGGATAAAATTGACTTGTGTACCTCCTCATGGTTTCTATTTCATATTTTTTGTTTCATATTTTTTATTTGATTCCTGTGACTTTATCTTCCTGATATTTCAATGATTCACTGACATATGTATATTCCTTCTTATATTAGTCTAGCTTTTCTCATTATTTCCTTTGGAAGATGAATCAGTTTCCATTAAATGTAACACAAAATGCATTGACTTATTTTCATAATATTTAAGCATTGTTAATTTTACATCATAGTATTTAAGTAACCAGATATCAAGAAGAGTAAACATCGTGCAATGACGTGACCTCTTCTTAGGAAGTACAATAAACCAGGGACTGAACAACAGACAGGTTCAGTTCCAACAAAAGCCACCTTTTCTTTGTATTGGAAAAATTTATATACAGCCTAGGTCCATCTTTATAACATACATAATAGTAGAACTGACCTCTTAGAGCTCGGGGAAATTAAAAGACAATACTTAGAAAACAAAACAGTTTTCAGAACATTGAAATTAGCCCGTATATAAAGTATCTTTATGATCATTACCATAATATAAGGCCCTTAAATATTACAAGTCTATCGTAATTATCCTTATTTAATCACTGATTATTTAAATTCAGTTCTTTCTTTCATTATGACTTTCTTTATCATGCACAGGCTCAGTTTCTCCCAACAGAGTACACCACCCATTTCCCCCGTTTGTTAGACTTTGTCAGATGGCGAAGATCGGACCCTTGATGAGGTGACCTCAGGTCACAGAGGTTATGGCAAAGATGCAAGAGGAAGTAAGGGAGGGGGAAACGGTTATGCAGACCTCGAAGAACTAGAACACACGCGGCCACATTCGGAGGAGGGCATAGGAAGGTTGAAGTCTGAGGCCTGAGCCACGAAATAAGCAAATTGTTCCAACCGTAATCAGAGTTATCACTTATTTGCAAGAACCTCCTCCCTTGGATCCACTACCTCAAAGGTATTGTGATCATTTGTGTCATTGCTACATGTTTGTGCCTTTTTTCTTTCTATTTTCAAGCCACTCAATTCCTATATTCTTTTCTTTGATCATGTCTTTATCTCTCCCCTTCGGATCTAAGAATGTCTGACCCATTCTAACATATATTTCTTATTCTTCTTTGATATATCCCCTTGAGTAACTGCAGAATCCATATCTTCTTCCTTGTACAACACTTCTAGTTCATTCGAAGCTTTTCTAAATTTTGACCTGCTGGCGGAGATAATTTTGCTGTATTATTAGCTGCATCATTTGTTGTGCTGAGATGGACTTCCTGCTGTGATATTTTTCGTTCTTTTTTTTTTTTACTATACTTCCTTTAAATATAAAAAATACAGAAAAACAGATAGACACAGATAGATCTCTGCAGTAACTCTTCATCAGAAGCAAAATAAGATATTTTTGTTCCAGAATGACTGCTTCTGTTGTTTCATATTACACTTGTGTTCTAACAATTGTGATGCGATATCATACAGATTATTTATCATTTAAAATATCTTCACTCATGGGGCGCCTGGGTGGCTCAGTGGATTAAGCCGCTGCCTTCAGCTCGGGTCATGGTGTCAGGGTCCTGGGATCGAGCCCCACATCAGGCTCTCTGCTCAACGGGGAGCCTGCTTCCTCCTCTCTCTCTGCCTGCTGCTCTGCCTACTTGTGATCTCTCTCTGTCAAATAAATAAATAAAATCTTTAAAAATAAATAAATAAATAAAATATCTTCACTCAGCAGTACTAATTCTTATTAAGAATATTAAAAAAAAGAATATTTTTAACAGTGGGTAGCATCTCAGACAGACCATTCCTTATGAATTTAAGTGGTAGAAGTTAATGAAGCCCACAGTTCTGAAGTATCTACAACATGATTTCTTGATAACCACTTTGTTGTCATACGACCATATTACTTTTTAATTAGATATATTGGATTTAGGATTTTTTTTATCGGTTAGGTCTATGTCAGTAGAAATGACAACATGGAGGCAATCTTACTTGAGCAAAATGAAATTTGTTGTTAACAATATTTGAGAACTTGCTGTGTGCTAGACACCGTTCTAGGTGTGTTCCGTAGAGTAATAATTATTGATTTACTTATTCACTGAAAAAATATCCATTGAAGGGCGAAGAGGAAGGGATCTTACTAGAGCTAATTCTGTGTGCTCGGAGTGCAGCAGTGAACAAAACAGACAAACTTCGCACACCCACTTTCATTGACTTTACATTCTATTCAGTGAAACTGGCCAAAAGGTTCATGCGATGGGTTAGACATTTTAAAATGCTATTGAGAAAATCAGTGCTGGCAACGAGAGCAGACAACTCTGGAGTGGGATGGGCCATGTGATCTTGTATAAGGTGGGTAGTGAGAAGTTGATGTTTGAGCAAAGACCTGAAGGAGACAAGAGAGCGAGACAATGAGGGAACAGCACGCCCCACAGTAGTACGATGTCTGGCATTTTCGAAGATTGTGGAGCTGGAGCTGAGAGGAGGAAGGGAGGGAGGGGAAGCGGGAATTGATGCAAAAGAGATAACAAGGACTGAAGATTGGACAAGTGGAAATTGTATAAGGCAATAGTCCTTGACCCTCTCATATTCAACACCCCTTTCTCTGTAATAGCTACAGATGCAAACCAAGTTGTTTTAGGAACTGAGACACTACGGTGATGGGAGTTTCTAAAGTTGTGGAAACCACTTGTCAAATTATCAAAGAGAACTAAGTATAATCTTACCTAAATAGTCCAATCACGGTATTCTTGGAAAATTCAGTGTGTGAAAACTATTAGAAAATATTTTGGTCATATGTAAAATAGAACTAGTTTCTAAGCTCAGAAACATAAGCAAGTTTTTCATTTTTATGAAATTGTTATTCCATTTGAAAGCTATGGAAGGGGACAGACCTGTTCAGCCATACCTTACATCTTCTAGGATTTCTAGGCTCCTTAGATTTGGCTCAACAAATGTCAGTGGAAGCACCCTATCCTTCTTTATTATGATAATAAAATTTCCCCATATTTTTCCAGAACCCCTCTTCAAGAGCAGGACCAAAGCACTAAGTCGTTGATAGACATTTGTATTTTAGTCTGACCTGACATATCTTAAAAGGGTTGCTGTGGCTACTGTGTTGAGAATAGGAAGACAAGAAAGGAGCCAGGAAGAGCAGTTCTGAGTCTACTGCAGTGATCCAAGCAAAACATAATGATGGCTTGGATCAGGCTTGTAAAAGCAGAGGAGCTGAGAAGTACTGGATTTTAGATGTACATTAAAGTTGAACAGATCTACTGTTGAATTGCATGGGAAGAATGAAAGAAGTCAAATGTGAGTTTAAGTATTTCAGTTCATTGTGTTGCCCTATAATAACTAAAAGGATAGAATTATAATTTACTTAAATATAGTTTTTAAATGGACAGCAGAAGAAATCAGTTTGACTGGTGCTAGGTTATGTGATTCTCTCAACAGTCCAAAGAGGTAACTATTATTATTCCTATTTTACAGATGCTAAACTGAATCTTAGTATTTGGGATGTTTTATAACCATTAATGCCAGAGTCCAGGTTGAACAGAGACATTAAAATGATATCATAAAATATGGTCTTGTTCTCTCCTTTTCTCAGCTCAGGTTTCTTTTCTAGCAATTCCATTTCCAGGTAGTTCTTTCGTGGTACCAAGATGGCTGCCAGAACTCTAGGTTTGCATTTATTCTTTGTGGAAACTCAACCCTCTTGACTCTGAGACTAGTGCTCAACCTGTGGCCCAAGAAGATGTGACGGTTTAATGGTCACATATTTACTCCCACTGAAACACATCAGCTGATCATGTGTAGTAAGAAATTCTCTAGGAAAATATGATGCTTTTTTCCAAAGGTGGAATGATGATAATGATAGATGATAGATAGGTAGACAGACAGACAGACAGATAGAAATAAACCATAGATAACCACTGAAACCATCATGAAAAAGTAAGTACATACATCCATGATATGTTGTCAAAATCCCTATTTAGTCCCATTCAGCACTCTATCTCTATAATAATAATTATATTTCTAATATAAACTGTCAAAAATTACTGGACTAAATATTAACACTTGTACTGGCATTCAATATAGCCATCATTAAAAGTTGTGGAAAGCACACACACACATACACACATACACAGGAGTTTGTATCCCAGCAACTGACACAGTAGGGTTTAAAAGAAAATGTCTGTTGTATTAACAAATGGGTAAATAAACACTGATTCTAAATGGAAACCCTCCTTTTCTTCTTAACACTTTAGGGAACTTGCTTTCACAGTGTTCTCCTAAAAGAATCCAGGGTTTTAGGGGCATGTGGGGGGCTCAGTGGGTGAAGCCTCTGCCTTCGGCTCAGGTCATGATCCCAGGATCCTGGGATCGAGTCCCGCATTGGGCTCTCTTTTCAGCGGGGAGCCTGATTCTTCCTCTCTCTCTACCTGCCTCTCTGCTTATTTGTGATCTCTGTCAAATACATAAATAAAATCTTAAAAAAAAAAAAAAAGAATCCAGGGTTTAGACATTTGAGGGCCGTGTAGCACAAGAAAGTTAATGATGTGCACCATTGATTCTAGGCAGAAGGTGTTCCTGAGAGACGCTGAGAGTGTGAACCGGTTGTGTCATTGCAGCCATGGAACCCCATAAAAACGTCTACTGTCTACAACAGTGGAAGTGGGAAAGCATGGAATGTCAGGGTCTATGCATTGTTACCTTCTAAAAATGGGCATGGTTTTACTTTTTACCATTTTAGTTGATGATTTAATGTCCAATAATAATATTCTCATATGAGGACAGCTGTGTCTGGTAGTTGTTTTAGGATCACATAACCTGGTCCAAGCCTTTCATAGATTTCCGTGTAAAACAGTTTTCTTTCTGTTTAAATAATGAGGATAAAATAAAAGTTTTTTTAACCTCAACCGAGGTATCTCATTACCGACGCCCATAAGCAAAATTAAGCAGTTTCTTCTACAAGTTTTTGTTGGAGATCTATTAGACCATCTGCTCCGTTTGCTCTCTGATACGTGGAGATACGTAACCCCTGGCACCTGAGGCTGCAACAGCTGCGAGTTTGCTTGAAGCAGCCTAGTTGTGTTATCGAGATTCCAAAATCCTAGGGTAGAATAAAATCCTCCAAGGCCAAAGCCTTTACACCAAGGTCAGGAGATTATTCTCTAGAAAGAGGGAAAAATAATAGTTTAGGTCCTGATCATCGCATTATGATGATCATCAACCTTAGATACTGAAATTTATTTCACAGGTAACTAGTAATGTAGGCACAAGTCAACTTAATAGATGTGGATAATCAAAATAAATCGGAGTCTTTCCATACATCTCTGCGTTCCTTTGGAAGGGCACGTAGCACACATGAAATTCTTCTATTAAACTCTTTATTTCTCTTGGGGCATCTGGCTGGTTCAGTCAGAGGAGTTCGCAACTCTTGACCTTGGGCTTATAAATCCACACCCACACCGGGTGTAGAGATAACTTAAAAAAAAAAAAAAAAAACTTAAAAAAATCCTCTTGATTTTCCTACATCTTGACGTCTGCTCAATGTCACTGCCCATTGCACTGTTAGTAAATTCAAGTCAAAATCCTATCTCATGGGGTCGTCTCTTCTGCTGGGTTTTCAGCAATCCAGAATATGTGCTGTTGGGATCATAGGAACGCCACTTGTCGAAGCCACATCCCTTCCTGAAATCGGGGGTTTCTGTAGCTCTAGGCCAAGCCTGCACACAGAGATGCTTTTCGGGGCTCCTACTACTTTCAGTGCTGAGGCCTGTGTAGTCCCTCTGTCTGTCCGCAGCAGTCCCTGTTCTTGTGCAGCCTGTTTGAGGGGACCGTGGGCTACGATTTTGCAGTGCGGGGACCTCGGCCCCAGGCGGACACTTGGATCAATGTTCACATTTCCTTCCACACTTCTTTCACACCTGTGTGAACAGCCTGTGTCCTCAAACAACCTAGATCTATTCTTTTCTAAAACGAAAGTCCGGTGGAAGTTGTTTTCTGGAAGTAGTGCCGCAGTTTGGTTGTTTTCAGATTTGCTAAGTCAAAATACCTGAGTACCTTCTGGAGATAGGAAAGTTCGCCACTTCCTTTCGTCCCCTGCGGTGAAGCAAATACAAAAATAACTACCTTTTCCCTTGTAGTTGTACTCACAATAGAGGGGAAAGTACAAAATATTTTATAAAACCTTTTATTTAAAAATATTTCTTTTCAGTGTGCCTGGGTGGCTTAGTGGGTTAAGCCTCTCCCTTGGGCTCAGGTCATGATATCAGGGTCCTGGGATCGAGCCCCGCATCAGTCTCTCTGCTCTGCAGGGAGCCTGCTTCCCCCTCTCTCTCTGCCTGCCTCTCTGCCTACTTGTGATCTCTCTCTGTCAAATAAATAAATAAAATTAAAAAAGAAATTCTTTTCTGCTAAGAGGCATTTTATATCCTAAATTCTCCTGAATGGGTTACTTATGAGTAGGTTGGTTGATAAATTATATGGTCATCTTATCTATGAGTCATTCAAATTCCCCTTTGTGCTATGAATTCCTTAATGGTAAAACCATTAACATTAAGAATCAAAACTATTTCTTATTCAAGTGAGAAATGGAGTCTGGGTTGAGTGACCTTAATAGTTTAAGTAGCAGTATGAGTGGAGCTTCACGATCTCTATATTTCAGTCTCGATGAACAAACTTGAAGATTCTCACTAAATATTGTTCATCCTAAGACTCTCACATAATAGGTAAAAGTATGATTAACACATTATAACGATTTTGCCCTACATACAAGCAAACAACTTACATATTTTTAGAATTTATTTCTACCCAAGGATCAGGACAGGCTTTAAAATACTGTATTATTACATAATACTTCAGTAGACGTTCCTATAATTACAATCAAAACCTTGCAAACAAGCTGTTGGCATTTTCTACAAGGAAGACGGAGGAGTAAAGCTCACCTCTCATTCATTGTCTCTTCGGGAAAGAGGACAAACGAGGAGGTTCGGCAAATAACCGATGGATATTAAATGACAGAGATCAGTATTAATTCAGCCTCATCATTTTAAAGGGTGGTCAGTGGAGATAACAGTATATAGACGTAAGTGTCTATTGACAATATGAACTTGATTTAGGGAGGGGAACTTTAAAAAATTTTTTTTAATTTATTTATTTGAGACAGAGAGAGAGCAGGAGCAGGGGGAGCAGAGGGAGAGGGAGAAACAGCCCCCCCACCCCGCCCCGCCCCGAGCAGGAAGCCCGATGTGGGGCTCCATCCCAGTACTCTGAGATCACGACCTGAGCCGAAGGCAGACACTTAACCCACTGAGCCACTCAGTGCCCCAAGAAGGGGGAACTTTATTTCAAATGAGTCTTCATGTGGGCAAAGTGGATTTCAGGAAACATTCTGAAAATTCACAGGTGTCTGTTCCCTGTTGAAGACGTTTTTTCATTACCTCTCATGTAGCTGTAACAGTTTTCAGAGAGTATATCTACATTTAAAATCGAAGTACCATCCCATGCTTAATTCTCCTGGACCAGAATTCTGGAAACCAAAATTCATCATTGAATACTTCACTAAGTTTATTGTGTTTACTTCTTCCTTACTCATTACCCCATTTAATAATCAACATGTAACTCCTTTATATGACTCAATATCGGCATGGTATTTTTTACACGTACATCTGCCAGAGCAGAAAAATACATTCAGTTTCATTCTCATCACAGCAGACAGGAAATTGCTAAGGGCCATTGTACAAAAACGTCCGTTACTTTTTCTAGCGTCCACAGCAGCATCTGCAGATTCTCTCTGATGCCACCTGGACTTACTGTCGTTCACACTGTCCGAGGACGAGGGCGGAAGCCTAACGATGAATTCTGTAACGAAGGGAGAAGACGGGGTGACTTTCAAAAATACAACAGCTTTTGTTTCTTCAAGTAAAAGGCCCCCTTAATTGCAGGGATTTTTGGCATGTTGTGTTTCTATGCTTTTGTTTGTGGGTCGCATAAGCGGGAGTATGTTACTTAAGCAACGAGCAGGTATGGGATGAAGTAACAGCATGACATGTGGCTCATGGTTCTAAGCCCCCTACAAGCTCTTCGGGGAGATCAGACATTTGTGCATTTATACAAATACTTAATTCAAGTTGCTCTGCGTGTGCACACACACGTGGGCGTGTGTTTGTATTATAGAAACACACACGGGAGAAATGGCACAATTCTGCCTTCAAGATCAGAGAAAGCATCTCAGAGAAAGAACATACCAGCTAGACTTTGCAACACTGAGCTTTGATTTTGGAAAATTGGCAATCAAGAGTAAGGGCAACTTACAATCCCTGTTTGCCTCAAGACTGAGGGATCTTTTTTTCAGCACGTGAGACTTCGCGCACTAAAACCAGAGCAAACTGAGATGCTTGTTTATCCTGATTTAAAACACGAGTTTCTTTCTAGCTTTATCTTCTTTTCAGTATGATTCCCATTTTTACGTCAGGCCTCTCTAAACTCAGCCTGTTGGAAATACTGATCTAACAGCCTATTAAACTCAGTCGAAATCAGCTGAAGACATTTCCCCCTTTTGTGTGGTCTGGAAAGGCTGGATCTTCTCTCTCTCATGGGAAGGGGTGCGGAGATGCTACATTCAGTCTCCCCAGTGAGTCAAAGGAAATGCAGCTGAGTAATACTGGTAAGAGTATGAACCACTGACGCGAACCGAGCTGTTGTTAACTGCCGTGCGCACATTCATGCACTTAGTACTAACAACCACTGCTCAGGAGGCGGGGATATCTGTGAAATGGGAATAACGAGGAAGCCCGGGCACTGCAGTATGAAGTAAGTAGGTGCTGAAGCCAGAAGGGAAAACTTAGACAATACGGCTGCGGACTCAGGACTCATCATTACGCGATTGGATTCCATGTTAAATGCTAAAAGTGCTTATCCTGCAGTACTTGGAAGAAAATCTCCGGTCAAAAGAGGGCTGTTGTTGTTTAATTTCGTATTTTCTTTCTTTTCTTAAGATTGAAAGAATTAGGGTCATTTAAGACTGGGAAAGCAGTAGAAGTCCAGAAAGCTGAGCGGATAAGAGAGAACTAGCGGGGGGGGGGGGGGGGGGGGGGGGGGGGGGGGGGGGGGGGCGGGGGGGGGGGGCGGGGGGGGGGGGGCTGTGGGCCTTGAAGATTCTTCTTTCAGTGGAAGGAGGGAGGCTTAGCACTGTTACTTCCCTGACTTTGTAGGATAAAGACATGGATGAAACACAACATGCAGAGAATACGTAAATAAGAATTATCTCGGTTTAAGTGAAATGCTGTGACTTTCTATATCCATTTCCTTCAAAATTTCTTCTTGTGTTACTTGGGAAGGAAGGAGAAGGAGAAGGATGTTAATGCTTTCTAGGGTAAAACGCTTTCCAGGAAGCTCCTTGCTGCCTCTGGAACACTTTACCTTTTCAATTTCAATTGACAGTGTCTTCGGTTCTCAGTGAAACTCTTCCCTTGACACCCAGGACACGCTTTGTTTTTCCTTCTACTTCTGCGAACTTACTTCGCTAGTATCTTCCCGAGATCCTTCTCTGTCTCTGTCAAATCAGGGTGTGTCCTGCAGACGGATTCCCGCGGTTTGACCGTTCGTTCATTCACAGAATCGCTCACCTCGTCCCTGTGGTGGTGTCAACTCAGATTTTGCATCTCATTAAATATTTGTTCAGCTAAATAATGACGGAACTAGAAATCTCAGACTTGTCAAAATTTGAGAAGATAATTTTATAGCAGATACTACTGCCATAGTTTTTACATAGAAAAAGAATTAAGGGTTACTAAAAATTACTATTTTCCTCCTTCTTGGCAGACTGTAAACAGTCCATTGTCATTTGGTTCTATAGCCATTATCTATATATAGTTAGACATTTAAACATCTGAAACGGCCTGCCTTCGTAAAATTTATAGTTTCTGTAGCTTTTTTTGTCTGTTTAATAAGTGTCCTTATTCACATTTGCAGTGACAAGCACAGCCCAAATATTTTTCCAGATCCAAGTCTACATTACCCACTTGAAACTGAATTTGAGTTGCCTGCACACATTTTAGAAAATAACTAATACTACACTATTGAAGGAAAAAGAAACTTGTTTAAAGGAACAAACACTCTAGTGACTAGAGAAGTTTTCTCTAATGATTTTCCAAAAGACCCTGGACAAATTGCTGCAAAGACTGATTATGGTTTTGTGGTTAAAAGCACAGACTCTGGGGCCAAATGACTTCGGTTCATATATCTTATCAGAGAAAAGACTTTTAGAAAGTTACTCAACCTCTGTGGCTCATCTAAAACAGGGATAATACAATAAATAAATGAAACAGGGATGATCCAGCTATTTCACAGTAAGCATTAAGATAATGAAGTATCAGGACACCTGGGAGGCTCAGTCGGCGAAGCATCTGCATCTGCCTTCGGCCCAGCGTCCTGGGATCGAGTCCCGCGTTGGACTCCTCGCTCAGCAGGGAACCTGCTTCCTCCTTTGCCTGCTGCTCCCCCTGCTTGTGCTTTCTCGCTCTCTCTAATAAATAATTAAAATCTTTTTAAAAAGGTAATGAAGTGTTAATGCTGACATATAGCAAGCAAACCGCCGTCACTCCTGTCTGAGGGGTCAACTGCCCATAACTCCTTTACAAATACCTCAGTTTTTGCTTTTTGTAAGTTAATAAATAAAGCAAATAAAGCCAAATTTCAGTTTCCATTTGAACCTTCTAAAATGTAGTGTTTCTGGGGAGCCTGAGTGGCTCAGTTGGTTAAATGTCTGCCTTTGGCTCATGTCACGATCCCTGCTTCTCCCTCTCCTCCCTGCTTGTGCCCTCTCTTGCTATCTCTGTCTTTCTTTCCCAAATAAATAAATAAAATCTTTAAAAAAAACAAAAAATAAAAGGTAGTGTTTCTATACTCATCTATCTTTAATTCTCAAAAGGTGAATAAAATCTTGCACCGAATGCATGTCTCCTTAAATACGAGGGTATCGGTATTTAATCTGATAGCGGTAACTTGTGACGATGCTGTTCTGCATACACACGCTTAGTTTTACGACACAGCTAATGTCAGGAGCAGGAATGCCCGCATGATGAAATCCTGGGTCTTTCCTAGGACCAAGGAGTAAGTCTTTTTTTCTGCCGTTTACTCTTTGATCTGGATTAAATGGTTGAAATTCACAAAACCTCGACTGTTTCAGGTTTGAAGTGGAGAAAGTAAGATCTATATCGCAGTATTGTTAGAAATAAAAGAACATGAACTTTATTAGTTTGCTAGTGTGACCATAACAAATACCGTGGACAAGGCGGCTATCACAGAAATTTACTTCCCCGCAGCTGTGAAAGCCCGAAGTCCAAGATAAGGTGTGCACAGGGTCTGCTTCAGTGTGAGGCGTCTCTCTGACTCACAGACGCCATCTTCTCCCTTTGTCTTCCCATGGCTCTCTCCGTGTGGGCATGCATGTCTGATGTCTCTGAGTGTCCGAATTTCCTTTCTTACAGGGGTACCAGTCACCGGACTAGAGCCCATCCTAAGGACCTTATATGAACTTGATCACATTTTTAAAGCCCTTGTCTCCAAATATGGCTGCATTTTATGGTACTGGGGATTAGGACTTCAACATATAAATTTGAGGGGAAATATTCAGTCCATAACACTCTACCTTCTGAATCCCCCAAATTCATGACCTTCTCACATGGAAAATACACTCATTCCCACTTCAACAGCCCAAAAGTCTTAACCCATTACAGCCTCAACTCTAAGTCCACGACCTGTAAATATTATTTAAATCAAGCGTGGATGTCATTGAAGTAAGATTCATCTTAAGGTATGTTTTCCCTCTAGCTGTGAACCTATGAAACCAGACAAATTATCTGCTTCCAAAATGTAATGATGATACAGACACAGGGTAGATATTCTTATCCCCAAAGGGAGAAATCAGAAAGCAGAAAGGGGTCACTAGCCCCAAGCAAGACTGAAAACTAACAAGGCAGATTTTATGAGATATTAAGGCTCATTAAGACTAATCTTCGCTTGACATGCTATCCTCAAAGCCAACCAGGGAAGCGGCCGCTGTCTCTGCAGCCCTGGGCAACAGCTCCGTCCCCTATGCCCCGTGCAGCAGCTCAGACCAGTGGAACCAAGAAAAACACTCCCAGTCCTCAGGCCTGTCTGTGTTCTGAGGTACTAGGGCTTAGGACTTCAATATATGAATTTGGGGGGGACATAGTTCAGCCCATAACATGCACCATTTTCTTTTTAAATTGTCACAATTAATACAATTTAACATGTGAGCACCTTTGTTATTATAAAGAGACAAAAAAATGAGACCAAGCAGTTAAGTGACCAGTTTAGGATACACTGTTAGAAACACAGCCAGGCTGACGCTTTTTTTTTTTTTTTTTTTCCTATTTTTCTGGCCATCTTTCATAATGTGCCTTTGCAGATTTCCTCTCTGGGGTGATTCCCTTGGTCTCTAGATGGAACTTCTTTCCCATATTCTCCTAGAACAAGCCCCTCGCCCCCACGACTTTAAATACAACTGTGCTTCCGCTCGGGATTCTGTTCTCCATCTCCATCCCAATCTGTCACGGAGTTCCAAATCCTCACACCCAAGTGACCCCGGACTTCTCCCCTTGGATGTCCCCAGACTCCTCCAACCCAGTAACTTTGACTCTCAGGGTATTGTCTTCCCTGTTCCTATGTACCCAGACTCCTTCGTCCAAGTCAGCAGGCCGTAGGTTACCTCGCTAAGCTGGAAGTCCTGGTGGGAAGCCTAACTCCTTCCTGTCCTGTCCCCTCTCATCCAGCCAGTCCCCAAGCCTTATCTCCTCCAGCTTCTCAGAAACCTGAAATACGTCCACTCCTTTTCGTCTTCTTCAGTGTCTAGAGTGCTTCGTTTTGCTTCTGGCTGTTGCCCATGATACTCTCCTGAATAGGGAAATATGGAACCAACTTCACACGTGACTGATTTAGTATCATGGAGTTTGACACACACTTAGAAATAGCCCTTAGGGAAACTGAGAATTTACACTGGGTTAGTCTCCTCCCCACATGCTCTGTTCCCACCACACTTCCAACTATTACGGCACTTGCTGCCCCGGATTGCCGGAGCTCGTTTACTCACTGGCTCTCTACCATTAGACTGAACCTTTCTGATGTGTTAACTAATGTTTCTACAGCACCATTTTCTCAAAAGATAAAAATCACTTAAAGGCTACATGTGAGAATGAATCCTGGCCCACAAGATTTTAATGCAATATTCATTGTGTTTTGTTAGGTTGTCACATCTTGAGCTAAAATTATTGAAGCCGCAAGGAAGAAAATGTATATAAAAACAGATTTTATTTTTAGTAGTACCGTGGCAAAGGGGTAACAGGTAGGAAACAATGTTATTTTCAAATTAGGAAGTAGGATATAGTGTCCAGAGGTGTATCATCATTAATTTTGTGTCTTGTTTTTTTGTTTTGTTTTGTTTTTTTCCTTTTTCCTGGAAAGCAAATTGAGGGATATGACCTATAAAATGTCTTGGTTCATTTTGCCTGCCCTGTCACTTTTACATTTATTCAAGGTTTTGAGAAATTGATGCTTGAAAACCGCAGACATTTAACAACATCAGTGTTCAGTTATTCAAAACAACCGAGAGCAGTAGGAAAGGAAGCGCAGAGTGGCTGTGAGGACCACAAAGCATTTCAAAGACACATAAACAAAATAAGAATGGGGTGGAAGTCACCTAACCAGCCTGAGAAGTGGTTGCCAGGGGGTGATATTTAAAGTCATTAGCAATTCTGACTGGGCAAATGGGCGAAGGAGCTGTGCATGAAGTCGTCTGCCGCAGGGTTAGCCGCAGTCCATCACTGACTGGCAGAGCAACAAGGAGCCCGCGGAGAACACTCAGGTCAGGCTTTCCGCGAGTCATGTCAGCGGCGACGCTTCCCAGCTCGAAGAAGAGCACGTGGGGTAACATACATATTGTGTGCATCTACGGTGTGAGGACGTGTGTGTATTGTGTGTGCGTATACGGTGTGAGGACATGGCTGTGGGCCTTGAAGATTCTTCTTTCAGTGGAAGGAGGGAGGCTTAGCACTGTTACTTCCCTGACTTTGTAGGATAAAGACATGGATGAAACACAACATGCAGAGAATACGTAAATAAGAATTATCTCGGTTTAAGTGAAATGCTGTGACTTTCTATATCCATTTCCTTCAAAATTTCTTCTTGTGTTACTTGGGAAGGAAGGAGAAGGAGAAGGATGTTAATGCTTTCTAGGGTAAAACGCTTTCCAGGAAGCTCCTTGCTGCCTCTGGAACACTTTACCTTTTCAATTTCAATTGACAGTGTCTTCGGTTCTCAGTGAAACTCTTCCCTTGACACCCAGGACACGCTTTGTTTTTCCTTCTACTTCTGCGAACTTACTTCGCTAGTATCTTCCCGAGATCCTTCTCTGTCTCTGTCAAATCAGGGTGTGTCCTGCAGACGGATTCCCGCGGTTTGACCGTTCGTTCATTCACAGAATCGCTCACCTCGTCCCTGTGGTGGTGTCAACTCAGATTTTGCATCTCATTAAATATTTGTTCAGCTAAATAATGACGGAACTAGAAATCTCAGACTTGTCAAAATTTGAGAAGATAATTTTATAGCAGATACTACTGCCATAGTTTTTACATAGAAAAAGAATTAAGGGTTACTAAAAATTACTATTTTCCTCCTTCTTGGCAGACTGTAAACAGTCCATTGTCATTTGGTTCTATAGCCATTATCTATATATAGTTAGACATTTAAACATCTGAAACGGCCTGCCTTCGTAAAATTTATAGTTTCTGTAGCTTTTTTTGTCTGTTTAATAAGTGTCCTTATTCACATTTGCAGTGACAAGCACAGCCCAAATATTTTTCCAGATCCAAGTCTACATTACCCACTTGAAACTGAATTTGAGTTGCCTGCACACATTTTAGAAAATAACTAATACTACACTATTGAAGGAAAAAGAAACTTGTTTAAAGGAACAAACACTCTAGTGACTAGAGAAGTTTTCTCTAATGATTTTCCAAAAGACCCTGGACAAATTGCTGCAAAGACTGATTATGGTTTTGTGGTTAAAAGCACAGACTCTGGGGCCAAATGACTTCGGTTCATATATCTTATCAGAGAAAAGACTTTTAGAAAGTTACTCAACCTCTGTGGCTCATCTAAAACAGGGATAATACAATAAATAAATGAAACAGGGATGATCCAGCTATTTCACAGTAAGCATTAAGATAATGAAGTATCAGGACACCTGGGAGGCTCAGTCGGCGAAGCATCTGCATCTGCCTTCGGCCCAGCGTCCTGGGATCGAGTCCCGCGTTGGACTCCTCGCTCAGCAGGGAACCTGCTTCCTCCTTTGCCTGCTGCTCCCCCTGCTTGTGCTTTCTCGCTCTCTCTAATAAATAATTAAAATCTTTTTAAAAAGGTAATGAAGTGTTAATGCTGACATATAGCAAGCAAACCGCCGTCACTCCTGTCTGAGGGGTCAACTGCCCATAACTCCTTTACAAATACCTCAGTTTTTGCTTTTTGTAAGTTAATAAATAAAGCAAATAAAGCCAAATTTCAGTTTCCATTTGAACCTTCTAAAATGTAGTGTTTCTGGGGAGCCTGAGTGGCTCAGTTGGTTAAATGTCTGCCTTTGGCTCATGTCACGATCCCTGCTTCTCCCTCTCCTCCCTGCTTGTGCCCTCTCTTGCTATCTCTGTCTTTCTTTCCCAAATAAATAAATAAAATCTTTAAAAAAAACAAAAAATAAAAGGTAGTGTTTCTATACTCATCTATCTTTAATTCTCAAAAGGTGAATAAAATCTTGCACCGAATGCATGTCTCCTTAAATACGAGGGTATCGGTATTTAATCTGATAGCGGTAACTTGTGACGATGCTGTTCTGCATACACACGCTTAGTTTTACGACACAGCTAATGTCAGGAGCAGGAATGCCCGCATGATGAAATCCTGGGTCTTTCCTAGGACCAAGGAGTAAGTCTTTTTTTCTGCCGTTTACTCTTTGATCTGGATTAAATGGTTGAAATTCACAAAACCTCGACTGTTTCAGGTTTGAAGTGGAGAAAGTAAGATCTATATCGCAGTATTGTTAGAAATAAAAGAACATGAACTTTATTAGTTTGCTAGTGTGACCATAACAAATACCGTGGACAAGGCGGCTATCACAGAAATTTACTTCCCCGCAGCTGTGAAAGCCCGAAGTCCAAGATAAGGTGTGCACAGGGTCTGCTTCAGTGTGAGGCGTCTCTCTGACTCACAGACGCCATCTTCTCCCTTTGTCTTCCCATGGCTCTCTCCGTGTGGGCATGCATGTCTGATGTCTCTGAGTGTCCGAATTTCCTTTCTTACAGGGGTACCAGTCACCGGACTAGAGCCCATCCTAAGGACCTTATATGAACTTGATCACATTTTTAAAGCCCTTGTCTCCAAATATGGCTGCATTTTATGGTACTGGGGATTAGGACTTCAACATATAAATTTGAGGGGAAATATTCAGTCCATAACACTCTACCTTCTGAATCCCCCAAATTCATGACCTTCTCACATGGAAAATACACTCATTCCCACTTCAACAGCCCAAAAGTCTTAACCCATTACAGCCTCAACTCTAAGTCCACGACCTGTAAATATTATTTAAATCAAGCGTGGATGTCATTGAAGTAAGATTCATCTTAAGGTATGTTTTCCCTCTAGCTGTGAACCTATGAAACCAGACAAATTATCTGCTTCCAAAATGTAATGATGATACAGACACAGGGTAGATATTCTTATCCCCAAAGGGAGAAATCAGAAAGCAGAAAGGGGTCACTAGCCCCAAGCAAGACTGAAAACTAACAAGGCAGATTTTATGAGATATTAAGGCTCATTAAGACTAATCTTCGCTTGACATGCTATCCTCAAAGCCAACCAGGGAAGCGGCCGCTGTCTCTGCAGCCCTGGGCAACAGCTCCGTCCCCTATGCCCCGTGCAGCAGCTCAGACCAGTGGAACCAAGAAAAACACTCCCAGTCCTCAGGCCTGTCTGTGTTCTGAGGTACTAGGGCTTAGGACTTCAATATATGAATTTGGGGGGGACATAGTTCAGCCCATAACATGCACCATTTTCTTTTTAAATTGTCACAATTAATACAATTTAACATGTGAGCACCTTTGTTATTATAAAGAGACAAAAAAATGAGACCAAGCAGTTAAGTGACCAGTTTAGGATACACTGTTAGAAACACAGCCAGGCTGACGCTTTTTTTTTTTTTTTTTTCCTATTTTTCTGGCCATCTTTCATAATGTGCCTTTGCAGATTTCCTCTCTGGGGTGATTCCCTTGGTCTCTAGATGGAACTTCTTTCCCATATTCTCCTAGAACAAGCCCCTCGCCCCCACGACTTTAAATACAACTGTGCTTCCGCTCGGGATTCTGTTCTCCATCTCCATCCCAATCTGTCACGGAGTTCCAAATCCTCACACCCAAGTGACCCCGGACTTCTCCCCTTGGATGTCCCCAGACTCCTCCAACCCAGTAACTTTGACTCTCAGGGTATTGTCTTCCCTGTTCCTATGTACCCAGACTCCTTCGTCCAAGTCAGCAGGCCGTAGGTTACCTCGCTAAGCTGGAAGTCCTGGTGGGAAGCCTAACTCCTTCCTGTCCTGTCCCCTCTCATCCAGCCAGTCCCCAAGCCTTATCTCCTCCAGCTTCTCAGAAACCTGAAATACGTCCACTCCTTTTCGTCTTCTTCAGTGTCTAGAGTGCTTCGTTTTGCTTCTGGCTGTTGCCCATGATACTCTCCTGAATAGGGAAATATGGAACCAACTTCACACGTGACTGATTTAGTATCATGGAGTTTGACACACACTTAGAAATAGCCCTTAGGGAAACTGAGAATTTACACTGGGTTAGTCTCCTCCCCACATGCTCTGTTCCCACCACACTTCCAACTATTACGGCACTTGCTGCCCCGGATTGCCGGAGCTCGTTTACTCACTGGCTCTCTACCATTAGACTGAACCTTTCTGATGTGTTAACTAATGTTTCTACAGCACCATTTTCTCAAAAGATAAAAATCACTTAAAGGCTACATGTGAGAATGAATCCTGGCCCACAAGATTTTAATGCAATATTCATTGTGTTTTGTTAGGTTGTCACATCTTGAGCTAAAATTATTGAAGCCGCAAGGAAGAAAATGTATATAAAAACAGATTTTATTTTTAGTAGTACCGTGGCAAAGGGGTAACAGGTAGGAAACAATGTTATTTTCAAATTAGGAAGTAGGATATAGTGTCCAGAGGTGTATCATCATTAATTTTGTGTCTTGTTTTTTTGTTTTGTTTTGTTTTTTTCCTTTTTCCTGGAAAGCAAATTGAGGGATATGACCTATAAAATGTCTTGGTTCATTTTGCCTGCCCTGTCACTTTTACATTTATTCAAGGTTTTGAGAAATTGATGCTTGAAAACCGCAGACATTTAACAACATCAGTGTTCAGTTATTCAAAACAACCGAGAGCAGTAGGAAAGGAAGCGCAGAGTGGCTGTGAGGACCACAAAGCATTTCAAAGACACATAAACAAAATAAGAATGGGGTGGAAGTCACCTAACCAGCCTGAGAAGTGGTTGCCAGGGGGTGATATTTAAAGTCATTAGCAATTCTGACTGGGCAAATGGGCGAAGGAGCTGTGCATGAAGTCGTCTGCCGCAGGGTTAGCCGCAGTCCATCACTGACTGGCAGAGCAACAAGGAGCCCGCGGAGAACACTCAGGTCAGGCTTTCCGCGAGTCATGTCAGCGGCGACGCTTCCCAGCTCGAAGAAGAGCACGTGGGGTAACATACATATTGTGTGCATCTACGGTGTGAGGACGTGTGTGTATTGTGTGTGCGTATACGGTGTGAGGACATGTGTGTGTACTTTGTGTGTATGTCTATGGTGTGAGGACATGTGTGTATCATGTGTGTGTATACGGTGTGAGGACATGTGTATGTACTTTGTGTGTGTGTCTATGGTGTGAGGACATGTGTGTATTGTGTGTGCGTCTATGGTGTGAGGACATGTGTGTATCATGTGTGTGTATACGGTGTGAGGACATGTGTATGTACTTTGTGTGTGTGTCTATGGTGTGAGGACATGTGTGTATTGTGTGTGCGTCTATGGTGTGAGGACATGTGTGTATCGTGTGTGTGTATACGGTGTGAGGACATGTGTATGTACTTTGTGTGTATGTCTATGGTGTGAGGACATGTGTGTATTGTGTGTGCGTCTACGGTGTGAGGACATGTGTGTATCGTGTGTGTGTATATGGTGTGAGGACATGTGTATGTACTTTGTGTGTATGTCTATGGTGTGAGGACATGTGTATGTACTTTGCGTGTACACACAGACACACATGCACACTGTCCTAGGGTATTTCAGCAATTAGAGAGATGAGAAAGTTTATCAAAATATATTCTATTTAAATATTTTATCAATGTCATATACTATGTTAATCTTACTATTTTATATTAAGGGTTTTCTATTTTGATGGGAAATAAATGGGATCCTTGCTCCACTAGCTGAAGGCATTTGCAAGGAGCTGAGTGCAGGTATGCTGTCGGAATCTTACAAAAGTAAAAAGTCAGGTGGGAATAAGCATCCACGTTTGGCTTTGGTCTTTATTTCATATTCTGCCCTGATCCTCTTTTGTAAGGTAGCACAGAAAGGTGCCAAAGTGAAGGCGATAGAGGCAGTGTCCAGACAGTGAGGGTTTGTCAATGAATTTCATACCGAAGAAAAGACACGTTACTAGTATTAACATGTACCTCAAATGCTTGAGGTAGGGGTGGTGCACTTTCTAGAAGTTAAAAAAAATTAAAAATACATTAAAAAGTGCAAAACTAACAATAATAAATCCTTTGCCCAATTTTCCCAAATTGCCTTCTAAGTCTTTTAAATATTTCATTATTCCATTGGTTCAGATTCTTACCAGAAATCTGATCTACCTGTTTCACTGGATGATTCTCATTACCAAGTTGCTGTCTGGAGTGTAATAAAGGAGGACTTTTTCTCACTGATGTATAATTAACATATAACATCATATTAGTTTCAGGTGTACAACATAAGAATTCAAAGTTTGTATGTATCGTCACATTACCACCACAGTAAGTCTAGTTTACGTCCGTCACCCATACGTGGTTACAGTTTCCTCTTGTGATGAGAATTTTTAAGATCTACTCTCTTAGCAAGTTTCAAATATGCAGTGCAGTATTATTAACTATAATCACCATGCTGTGTGTTATATCCCCATAACTTATTTATTCTGTAAGTGGAAGTTTGTATCTTTTAAAGGGGGGTCTTACCGAAAGAGAAAGTACATGTGTCGTCTGTGACTTACCTCTTCCCTAAGGAGTAAATCTCTCCAGTGCCACTTTGGACTTCGAGTTGTCAGGATAACTAAATAATCTTCAGTCTTAAACAACTTTATCTGCCAGTCCACCCTTATCTTGACAAAAGTCCCTTTAGATGCTCTTACCATAGATCCCTGTTTGCCCCCATCCCAGTAACCTTGAAGCCTAACTCTTGATTGGACAAGGTTTCTGGAACCATGTGGAAGCACCTATTCTTACTAATTCCTCAATCATGTATATTAAAAATAACTATCCCATGTGACAGTAATGAAATGTAATGATTTGTTCTTCTGTTGGACAATAGGGTGGGAGAAGAGCTTCTGTGTGAATTCTGGGAAGGTCATTACACATAATCACTGTTCTAACAAGCTAAAGTTGTATTTTCTTCACATCAGCAATGGACAAGCCTATTAAAAAGTGATCAGCCTGGAGAATGTTATACAGAGTGTATGTATAATTCATTTACAGATACTCAGATTTACGTCACAAATACCATGTCGTTAAGCTCCTATTATTTCCTAGGAGACTAACCTCTAGAAAGAAACTCTTGCATTTTAGATTGCCATTCCTATCAGTGAGCTCGCATGTATGTGTTTCTGTGTATGTACGTAGGTGTAGGTGTGTGTGTGTATAATCATATACTAGAAACATATTCATACATATATATGAAATGCAATACATCATAATAGAGGCCATACAAATAGTTTAAAATCTAGTGAAAATCTATAAAGTTTTCATTAGGACTTCTCTGGACCTTACGATTTCCACGTTCACTGCCGTAAAGTGAATAAGTACCTTCTCTGAAATTTCCAGAACCAGTATAGTAACTTTGGCTTGGATAGCCAAAAACTAATTCCATCCTTGGGAACATTCTTAGAGCAGTAGTAAAATGATCCAAGTCATTAATTTATTTCATTCATCAAGAATTGGCTAAAGAAAAAAGAAGAAATCTAAATTCCTAACACAGATGAATGAAGAGTATAAAAATTATAGAGTCATTGCCCAAGATTCCAGTATTTGATTAAAAATAGTCTGTATAGTAAGCTCCTGCCCATTCCCACCAGATTCCAGATTCTGTACAATATCTATGTCCACTTTCCCTGCTTACGTTCTCTGAACCTCTGAGGAGGATGTGGGTACCTGAAGGAATTTATATCCTTAGGTTGTAGGAGAAAACAGCCTTCCTCTCACATAAAGGACTTTGAAAGCGTAAATAAGTGTATCTGGGTTGTCCTTTGAAAGATAAATTATAAATCAACATGTAGCTTCTAGATGTCCAAGGTAGCAAGATTACAAGTGTTATAACTAAGGGCAAAGAGTGTCAACCACAATAAGGTAACAATGGAAACCTTGAAAAGGTGAGTTATCAAAGCCTTGGCAACCCCTTCAACATTAATTAAATATTCTGTCCTATGGCAGGTTTATCCCTATTACGGGAATATATGTATTAGGATATTGGAACACAAAGCTATCACACATTGACATCATGTAATTCTTCGTTCTTGGTCTCAAACCAAACTTACAAGCACTTGTCTGATTGCCAAGCCTTCATAGACACTGATTCTGTTGATAGTCGCATTTTTCATTTTAATTTAATGCACAAGTCCTGATTCATACAGTTCACTGTATTATGGTTGAATCTTCCTGAGTCATTCAATTTAAGAACACTAGCAAAATAACTTTTCTGTACTTGCCTAGGTAAGGTCAGGTAGAGGTCAGGTGAATGCCATTTACTCAGCCTCCTGAAATCTAAATTTTCCCAGCTCAAATCCCTGAACTCGCTGTCCATCTATCTGTACAATGTCAAAGATGCCTACTTTGTTGGTTGGTAATGGATATTAAATGAGATCATATACAAAACAAGGTTGGCCCTGTGCATTTTATATAGGGCTCGCGTACCTTTACTTCTCTTTCTGAACTCGAGAGCTCAACAACCACTTTAGTATTGTAGCTCTCTGGTGCTGTTCCTGCCACAACTGGAAAAAATTCAAAGCACTGAGCTAAAGCGACGTGGCATGCAAATCTGTTGTTGTTTCAATAGAATATGCTTTTTTAATTATAAAATTAAAATGCATATTTAATTCAGACACATAGAAAGCTATAAGGGAAAGGGAAATCAAAACCTCTCGTAGCCAGTGGCGCTGATAAACATTTAACGAGCTCTTTGAATGCGTGTGTTGACATGTACCGAAGTTTTTGTAAATTTTAGTGATAAACGAATAACACTAAAGTACGTAATACTCTTTATTGTCAGTTCTTTTTAACCTATTAACTTTCACAGAGTGCTTTCATGGATTTTTGCCAAATTACGTTATCTGTGGAAAAGCTGTGGTTGCGGGGCACCGGAGGGCTCCGCTGGTCGCGTGTCTGACTCGATGTCGGCTCAGGTCGTGATCTCGGGTTGTGAGATCAGCCGTGCATGGGGCTCCGCACTCGGCCCAGAGTCAGCTTGAGATTCGTTCTTTCTGCCCCTGCACATGCTCCTGCTCTCTCTCTCTCTTTCTCTCTCTCTAAAATAAATAAATAAAGTCTTTTTAAAAGAAGAAATATGGTTATAACCCACCCATAACTCAGCAAATGGAGTTCTAGCCTGATCATCTAGTCCTTTTCCCAATAAACAAACAAATTGTCATCGAATCTTACTCGAGATCTGCTGTTAGACTCTTTCTTACTTTCTGCAAATTATGTTCATTAAAGCGAAATGTCTTTCAGCTTCTCTAAACATGGGGCATTTTAAGCTACACTATTAACATGATTTCCATCACTTTCTTAAGTCTAGGCAAATAACAAAATACTGAATCAAGGCCCGATTTACAGCATAGGCTCATTTCAAGCTAACGGATGCCAAACGGTATCACTGGGCATAAAGTCAGGAAAATATGCCCCATTTCACGCCCATACACTATCTCAAATAGATGGATAAAGTAGACACAAACAGCCTTAAGAGTGTAAATAATAATAATTTGCCTTAAATGCATTTTTTTCTAAAGTACATATGAAGTGTTTTTTTAACGTGGGTTATGTGGATGGTAGATTCTCTGAGTCTCGGCAAATTAAAACTTTCAGAATTTTGCTCTAGTAAGAATAGATTCTACTAAGAGAAAGATGAAGATTCCTATAGGACTCGAGGTTCAGAATGTGTCCACCCATAATTCTGTTACTGCTCTACTGATTTCTTACCTCATCACCCCATTGTCTTCTTGTCTCGGAGAAGCCCAATAGTAGGGATTTTTGCTCTTTTTCAGAAACTGCTTTTAGTTGGAAAAATTTAGGGTTTTATGAATTTTTAATTTACAAACTTTTTTTGCTGTGAGAACGTGTAGTCTGTTTCATTTTTCTATGAATGTGTAAGCTCTGCTTTATTATTTTCTCTGGGCATTCAGGGCTATTTTATGATGTTGGAAAAACTATCTTCAATTATGTTTTTCATTGTTTTCCTCTCTCTATCCTTTCCTTGTAACATTCCTATTAAATTTTAGAGCTACTCAACCTACCCCTTCTGATGAACTCAGTCACACCACTCCACGTCTGGGTTTGTGCTGTTTGAGGATCTGGCTTTTTTACCCCACTTTTGAAGGAGTTTGGGGGCATTCTGTACTGTGTCTGAGCAAACAGCTTTGACAGAAAACGGCTCTGCTATCCTCAGCGACCGCAGTTCCAGGTGGTCCTTACCCGTGTTCTCTCGGTTTTCCCGGACGCGTTCTCGCCCAGCCACGGTGTCGCTTGCAGTGGCTCAGCGTCTGTTCTGGGCTCGGTCCTTTAGTGTAATGGCACTACGGCCGCGTCCCTGTTCCTGATACTGTACGTAGCGACCTAGTCTTATTCCTCAGGGCGGTGTTTTCCCAGTCGTCCACCTCTAAGAACCCAATTAAATAGTGGCAAAGTGATATTTACTTCTGGGCCAGTTACCTCATTTTCCGTCTTACTTTTCTCGCTCACACTTTCGTGTTTCCGTGATCCCACAGTGCCAGGCCCTTCATCCGTGTTTATAAAGGCTGTGTCGGGCGGATTAACCGTGGATGGAGCCGTCGGCAGCGCGGGTGTGTGACATGCGTGTTGCCCGCTGGCTCGTGGGTGGCCCTGCGGGTGTGACGAAGCTCGCTCTCCGGTCAGCAGACCTTCCAGTGTGTCGCACGAAGAAGGAGGCAGCTCTTCACTCTAGAAATGCAGCACTGAGTTTACTTCCTTCAGCATGGAACCAGTTTTCTTTTTTTTCTCTTGGTCCCACCATTGTGGGGACACAGACGATGCAGCAGAGGCATCCATACCTCTGTAAAGCTCTGCGGTCTGTCCGTCCCTCTGGGGCACTTACTCTGCCACTGACAGGCGTCTCCCACCTCCCTATTTCTTCTCGGTCCTTTACAGATGCAGGTTCGCATCTGCACACGTCCTGTAGCATTTTGTTTTGTGGTAGTGAACGAGGCACAGATGCAGGATTTGTTTTTCTCCGAGTGATTACCGGCTGCCTTAGGACCATGTACGACACAGGTCTCTTTCTTCACTGATTTGAAACGCCACAGTGATCATTTGCTTCGTAAGAAGCTGCTATTAGGGGAAACTGGGTAAAGGAAACAAGGGATCTCTCCATATTATCTCCTAGAATTGCATATAGATATGCAGTGATCTTAAAATGAAAGTTTAATTGTGAAAAATAAGATGTTCACCTGAATATTAAGTATTTAACTACATGTTTAGATTTGAGGGAAATTCTACTTTCTTATTTTTGTATTGCTTTAATTTTATGTCTAATTGTATATTAGCTTCAGACTCATTATTTTTTTTTTTTTTTTTGCTTTTGGAAAAAAGCAGACAAAAGTATGGAAAAATATAAATATAACATATAGAGAACACATAAATGAAAAATGTTTTGTGAATAAATTATAAATTTCAGATGGTACTAGATAGGGTAGTATTTATACAGATGTTTAAAAAGGTAGAAATGTAAGGTAAATATAAAGGTTTTCCTCGCAGGGCTAAAGTAACTGTCTTAAAAGAAGGCCATGTTTAAAATACATGAAAAGAAATTTTCCTTCAAGGGGAGAACTTGGGAACATCTCCCAATTTTCTTTGTAAGTTAAACATTGCAGCTTAATTGCAAAAAAATTTAGGATATCTACTAAGGAAAAGGATAAGTGATTATCATATGGGTTTGGAAAGTGAACATGAGAAGTCACATGGAAAAGTTCTGTGACTCTAATAAGAAAACTAATCCTCCTGGGTCTCCTTGAAAGATCCAGACTTTACAGTAAACACAGTAAAACCAGTGAACATACACACACACACACACACACACACACACACACACACAATATCACTGAATAGCAGAAGCTGATGAAGGTAAATGGGGAATCCCAGTAACAGCCACATTATAGCTATAAATAACCCCATGAGATGGAGACCCCCCCCCCACTTTCAGTGCAAGATTTGGTGGAGATAAGTCACTGTCAAATGGGGCAGTGGAAAGAGATCTGTAAGAGGAGCACAATGCAGTATCCTTTGACATTCCCTTTTATTTTTCTTAGATTTTATATATATATATTTGACAGGCAGAGATCACAGGTAGGCAGAGAGGCAGGCAGAGAGAGAGGGGGAAGCAGACTCCCCGCTGAGCAGAGAGCCCGATGCGGGGCTTGATCCCAGGACCCCGAGATCATGACCTGAGCCGAAGGCAGAGGCTTAACCCACTGAGCCACCCAGGTGTCCCTTGACATTCCCTTTTGAACGTGCAACGTAAGGCAATGATTTTCAGTTGCACGTGAAGGAAATCCGAGTCAAAACAGTTAAAGCTAAACCTGGGTGTTTTGGAAGGATGTAGGTATCTCCGAGCATTAAATGCAGGCTCTGAGAACAGCACATCTCAGAGGCTTTATAGACTGGACCCGAGGGCCTGATCCTCTAAGACTCATTCCACCCACAGAAGCCTCCCAGGTTCTTTCCCGTGGTGTGAAAGACTTGGTCCCAGGGAAGATCTTAGACATACACTTAGTACTTGATGCCCTCCGAGAGGAGAGATTTCTTCCTGCTAGTCGCACTCAGAAAGATCCCACAGAGAGACTGTGTGTGCCCTGACTCGAATCATGGAATTACTCCTCTCCTAGCACTGGGCCAGGATGAGAAGGACTGTTGTTGACCCCACGTGCATCTGCAGTAGAGCTCGGCCACCAAACTGAAGGCAGACGGGAATGTTCGGAGACGATCAAACTGGCGCACGCTACAGGACAAGGCCAACAAGCAAGGTCGAAGAGTGCCATTCAACACACTCTGACGACAGAGTGAGAAAATAGAGTATCTTTCTTTCCTCTCTGTTTTACTTTTGCTAGACTTTTTTCTCCACTTACTTCAATAGATAGTTCTCTTCTCTTTTCTAAAAGATTAGTATTGAGAATTTGGCATAATGGCTCAAATGTGTGAGCAGGGGAAAACAGTAGATTCCTTATACTTATACTCCTCATACTTAACTGTGACAAATATAGAAGATAATTGTAATATTTTTCAATATTGAAAACCAATAGCACGCACTAAATAACATAGAGTCTTTGTTAATAATTTGTGAAAAAATTATAATGTACTGCTCTGGAAGTCTTGATTAAATGTGAACATAAGGTTATTTTTCCTCTGGCATCGCTGATCACTCACTACAAGCATGAGAATATTTGTATTATTCAGTGTGCTTGAAAATAACTTATCAAATGTTTTACATTTTATATACTGTTACCATCCATAATTGAATAGATACAATGTGCAGATTAGCAATCGGGCTGTGATTTGGGGCCAGTTAACGTGCAACCAGCAGAGCATGCTAGCTGGAAAAAAAGCCAAGACGACCACATTGAGATTTTAATTTACAGCTCTAACACTACCTACAAGCAGAGAATTACTTCCGTAGTCCCGCACACTTATTTCACACCCCTGTTTGCCTTCCAAACTGTGGAGTACAGTAAATAACCAAGAAACCAATGTGGTTGGTCAGAGAATGGGAGTTGGAGGCTCTCTAATCTGTCAAGAGTGTTGCACTGGAAAACCATCCGTTCGTCCGTTTGTTTGTCTTTGATTGGGAAAATGACTAACTTTCTTCGGGAGTGTGGGCAGATGCCTTGTCTCAGAGCTTCTGGAATCCCTGGTTAGGGCCAGCGTCCTTCGGGACTTTGAGCACAGTGATGCACACAGCATTGCTCAGGGGCCAGCACTTGCCCTCGGTGGCAGTCCCTGACCAGAGACAGGTGCACGGCCATACTCTTGTGTTTCTCAGAGTGGTCGGTCTTGCAGATACAGAGGAGGTCTCTGTGGATGATGATGGTCTTCTGCACCTTTATCGTGGTCACCACACCAGACAGAATCCACCCTCACATGGAGACATTACCAGTAAAAGGGCATTTCTGGTCAACATGGGTGCCCTCCACGGCCTCCTTGAGCATCTCTGTCGTACGCAGGAGTTTCTCCTTGCCAGTTTCTGCAGGCAGGACCCTCCCATTATTGAGAAAGATGGTTGGCTATTTTGGAAAGCACGCTCGGTCTCAATGTCCACCATCTTCCCAGGTGCCTGAGGAAAAAAAACAGGAAACATTTTAACTATAAAAAAAACCATACTGTGTTTCCTTTTTTCTCCCTAAGAATCACTGTATTATTTATTCATTGTATTTCTTTAAATGTAAAGAATTAACTTTGGTAAACTTTTAATATTTTATTACTGGCAATAAACTTCAAGAAGAAATCCTTATATCCCCTGCTGTGGGCTATCCTGGTTTTGGTATTAGTATCTGGAAACCTATTTTCACCCTTTTTAAGGTGTTAAAAATAAATCTTCTAGTCAGGAAAAAAGCCTTGTGGTTAAATGAATTAAACTGTCCTTTGTACCTAGCAGGCACCATAAATAATCCATTGAGAGTTTGGGGAACCTCATTCCCACATACCTTATATTATCCAACGCACCGCTGATTTGCTGCACCACACCAAGTTCTAGAAGACAGGAAAGTTTCAAGGTCTGAGTCTGCGCCGATCCTGAGAGATGCGGCAAACGCCAGTTGAGTCATATATTAACTAGACTCAGCAATTGCTCCTCATTACACTCCATATGCTCATGTGTTTTTTGAGATTAAAAAAAAAAAATGTGTCTTCTGTTTGGAAAACTCAGACTTAGTTCAAAATGTAAGAAAAATTCCATTGATAGAAGTATTACTTAAAATGACAACAACAGAGAAAAAACAAAGCAAAAACAAAACCCAGTAACAAAATGAAATACCCACTGAGGTCTTTTCTTTATAATTACAAGAGAATCATATGAGAAAACTAACGTACAAGTATTATTTTAAAAAAATGATTCATTGAGGGAAGTACAAGTATTTACTTTTAGAACATGAGTGTAATACTATTCTGAAAAGCTGGCAGAGGTAAGTGTTGGAAAGTGAAACCAAAGTTTATATAAGGAAAATATAAGGAAATTCATAAACAGAAATGTTTTCAGAGTTCCAAGTACCTGTGTTCCTTTACTACTCTGGAAAGCTGTCTTGTTTTGTACATACTTTTAAAATTTCCCCGACCTTCATGTGCTTTCCTCTTAATAGCTGTCTGAGGTGATTAGATAGAACAGTCTTATCACACCCTTTTTTAAAACTTAATTTTGATTTTATTCTTTTTTACTGACGTATAACTGACAGAACATTATGTTGGTTTCAGTAGTACAATGTAACGATCCGATTTAGTATACATCGCACAATGACCGCCACAATAAGTCCGTTAATACCATCACCATGTATTTTTACTATTTTTTTTCTCATGAGGAGAACTTTCAAGATCTACTGTCCTAGCTACTTTCAAAAATTTAATACAAACATTGTTAACTACAGTCACCATGTTGTGCATTATATCCCCACGATTTATTCATTATTCATTTTGTAACTGGAAATTCGTTCCTCTTGACCCTTTTACCCATTTTTCCTCACCCCTAACCCCACCTCAGGCAACCACAAATCTCTTTCTGTTCCCTATGTCTTCAGCTGAGCTCAGTTTTGTTTTATTGTTGGTTTGTTCAAGATTCCACTAATAAATGAGGTCATACGGTATTTCTCTTTTTCTGTCTGATTTATTTCACTTAGCATAATGCCTTTGGGATTCATCTATTTCGTCACAAATGGCAATTTTTTTTATAGCTGAATAATATTCCATCTTTACCCATACCACATCTTTATCCAAAATTCATCCGTTGGTGCACATTTCGGTGGCTTCCATGTTTTGGCCATTGTAGATAATGCTGCAGTGAACATCCCTCTTATTGAGTTAGTGGTTTTGTTTCCTTTGGTAAATTTTATATTCTTCTGAAATTTGTTGGATAATATGATAGTTCTATTTTTTTGAAGAACCTCCGTACTGTTTTCCATAGTGGATATACCAACTTATGTTTTCACTGTTGGTGCCCAAGAATTCCCTCTTTTTCACGTCCTTATCAATACTTGTTATTTTTTTTTACCTTTTTGTTAATAGCTATTCTAACTGATGTGAGGTGATATCTCATTGTGAATTTTTATTTTTTAAGATTTTATTTATTTATTTGACAGAGAGAGAGAGATCACAAGTAGGCAGAGAGGCAGGCAGAGAGAGAGGAGGAAGCAGGCTCCGTGCAGAGCAGAGAGCCCTATGCGGGGCTCGATCCCAGGACCCTGAGATCATGACCTGAGCCAAAGGCAGAGACTTTAACCCACTGAGCCACCCAGGTGCTCCTCATTGAGGTTTTGACTTGCATTTTCCTGATGATTAGTTATATTTTCCTGTACTTTTTGGCCATCTGTTTCTTTGGGAAAATGTCTGTTCAGATTCTCTGCTCATTTTTTTAATCAGATTGTTTTTTCTGTTATTGAGTTTTATGAGTTCTTTATATATTTTGAATGTTAACCTTTTATCAGTTATATGACTTGAAAATATTTTCTCTCATTCAGTAAGTCGCCTTTTCATTTTGTCGATGGTCTCTTTTTCCATGCAGAAACTTTTTAGTGTGAGGTAGTCTTACTTATTCATTTTTGCCTTTATTGCCTTTACTTTTGGTATCAGCACACCCAGCTTAAATGAGAGAGAACTAAGAAATTTGTCACTAAAAGATTGGTCCCAGAACCCAGATAATTTTATTCTTAGGCTAATAAGTCTTATAGCTCAATGTGTTCTCAAAATCTCAAAAATAGATACAGATATAACAGTATGGAACAACCTCAGTAACATTTAGGAAGCTTAAACTTCCTCAGTTTGTGTTAATATATTCCTCACAAAATTTGTTTTATTTGGTTGTTCTTTCTTTTTTATCAACCCCAGAAGCATCTCTTATTTATGAAACCCTTCCTTGATAATGGGTGAAGCATAAATTTATAAAACATAAAATATAATTAACAATGTTTTGAAATAATAGTTACTTTCTGGTTGCTCTACTTCGTGAATTTTTCTTCGAATATTAAGTTTCATATTGCAAATGGTCATAATCTTATTACTTACCTCCTAATTAAATCACGCACAATTAAGTTGACACAGACCTTCAAAAGAGAGGACATACCCGGAATCAGAAATAATATGGATTGACCAAATTTCAGAACTGGCTTCATATGAAGATGCTAAAAATCCTATTTAAGTAAATAGCAAAAAGTGAGTTTTTAAAATGTATTGGTATTTTAGGTTAGGACTTTCAATCACACTCACACATATCGACCTAAATAGGTACTAAAATAAGCACAGTTCATTCACGGTGTGAGATTTTACTCATAACAATGGTATTTGTTCGATTCTATGCAATTTAATAGGCATTGAAAGATGTATCTCAGTTCTTGATTTAAGAATGCTTATTTTATTTATTTTTCAAAGATTTTATTTATTTATTTGTCAAAGAAACAGAGAGAGAGAGAGAGCACAAATGGGCAGAACAGCAGGCAGAGGGGGGAGCAGGCTCCCCACTGAGCAGGGAGCCTGATGGGGGACTCGATCCCAGGACCCCGGGATCGTGACCTGAGCCGAAGGCAGACACTTAACCAACTGAACCACCCAGGTGTCCCTAGAATACTTACTTGATAAAAAAAACAAAAACAAACAAACAAAAAACTGATTTAATACTAACGTGTTGAAGTTTTTGTTTGTTTTTATAACCCCAAGACCTAGACTTTGTATTTCACATGCAAGAGGGGTGGGGGGAGTCGCACTCATTGCTTACCTAAGTGCCCAACATTTTATAGATTTCCATCATTTTTTAGTATGTCTAAACATCCCAGTGACACCTGTCCCTCCTCCTTACAAGTGTTTCTTAACATATTATGGATCGAGTCACCAAGAGTCAAGAGTCCACATTGGGAAACTATTTCACTCTTTATGTGAACAGTAACATCACCACGTCTGTCGGACCTGGTGGCTGCCTCAAATCCTGAACAAAACTGCGACGATACTGACACTATGTGTAACATATATATACATATAACATTTCCAGAAAGTGAGAGTGAGAGAGAGAAATCACCTCGCAGTATGTGAGCACTGAGTGTTGTTTATTATTCATTTTAATCTCTTTCCATCCAGCTGCCAGTTTCCACGGGTGGAGGAGTTGGTGGGAAGGTACACCAGAACCTTGTGAAGTGGTCCCTGGCTGCTGGGGACTGCTCTGCGCCAGTTAGCAGTTTTCCTGGAGCTGACTGGAACTAATGCACAATAAATTCATCTTCTTAAGAAAATGTGACATTCTGTTCTAGACAGATTTTAAAAACAAACAGGTGCTATCAGAAATACTTTTTCAGTTGAAAATATTGTGCCTAAAGGATAGAAGAGATGAGGAAAAAAATAATGTGATAATTCTGTTGCACTAAAATAATTTTTTATGTCACAAATAGTCATTCTTCTATTCTGTATAACATATTAAGTAAAAAATTAAACATGTAGTCCTCATGGAGGAAGCACCCAAAAAATGGTAGACGCTCATTTTATGACTTCTTTGAATGTACTCTTTTTTAAAAGAAGAAGCCAAGACTGTTGTCCTTTTGGTACATAATTGGAAAAGTGTATCTTGAAAGAGGGAACTGAAATTGTTACAACTTAAACCTGGGCAAGAGTGAGGGAAAGAAAGAAGAAAAAAAAGAAAGAAAGAAAAGGAACTCTCATGTTTATTTCTTTATTCAGTCAACTAACATTCACTGAGCACACTGAGTACCACAAGACGTTGGACGTGGTTTCAATACAAACGTGAGATCAAAGTGATACACCAAAACCCAACCCACGAGAGACTCAGCAAATGAACAAACAACTCCAGTACAGTATAAACAAATAAAGAATGTGCTGAGGAGGCAAAAAAAGAAACAATCTGTGAATCCTGTTACCATAGGTGTTGATGACTGTGTTACGTTGGAGGTGATGCAGGACTGAGTCCTGTGGACCATGTGCCCAGGTAAACAAGGAGGGAAGAGAATTGTGAGCAGCGATCATGGCATTTATAACAACACCATGAAGAGAGCAAATACTATCAAGAGAACTATTAGAAAAGACTTGTTTTTAGGAAGATTCGTATGATCCGCTGAGTCTGACTTCCTCAGCTATTAAAGGTCCATCCTTGTGTCAGTACAAAGAGGAATGGTTAAGGTTAATCATGTTTACAGCCACAGGATACTCTGTGTGAGAGTTCCTAAAATGAACTCACGGCCCACTTACATGTCCAAACCAGACCCGGAGAAGCCCATCCACTCCACCGACATCAGACATCCGGAATCATCCCATAAAACCCAGTGTTGATTTGCTGCAAGTTGTGTCTCAAGGTGCCCTTGATACGCGCTCCCTCTTCTGTCTGCCAGACACGTCCTTATATACACAGGCCCAAATACGCAGAATGAGGAGAAAAGAGACCCATATCTAGAATGCTGCTTTCTTTACTAATATCATCAGATCTAAGGTGGTTTAGTGTGAAATCTTTTCCCTTGGGACATCTAAATGGGTTTTCAGAGGTCAAACACTCAGAAACATCCCAGTTAAAAGAATCTTTTTGCTTGAAGTTTAGAGTATCAGCCTAATGGAATTAGACTCTTTCTTGTCATTTTTCTCATGCCTGATCACCCCAGGTGTCAGGTCTCATTAACACACTGAATACCCAGTTTCTTCTCTTCGTGTCACCAGTCTTCAGAGGACATGACCTTTATTATCCCTTCATATGTGGAAAAGAGATTTGTAGTCAAATACCTTTAGGGAACTCCAGATGAAACAACATTAAATAGATTTCTTTACCACGGAAATCTCAGGGCCTCTGTTGTACTAACACGCTAGTGCGGACCATGACTCTTTGCGAGGGATGCCATGTAGTGGGCAGTGGCTCCCCCGTCTGCAGAGAACGTAAGGAGGCTAACCTTTCTTAGGAGCAGACACGGGGAGCAATTTCATCGCAGTCCTCTTAGCTTCCTTCCAGTTAGCACAGCCCTGGCTTCACAGAAATTATACTGAATCCCAGTCTGATTACAGTCTCCACACCATATCTATCTGTCTTCAGCTACGGATGGTAATGGTATATGACATGGAAAACACCAGACTGAATAAAGTTAGAAGGAAATTCATGTTCTCAGATTTTACAATAAATGGGCTCCTAATAAATGATCTCTGTCCTCACACTGTTAAAGCCCCATTAGTCCAGTTCAGTGAAGGTCTCTGAGGCAAAAACAGTAAATGGCCATTTTCTCATTCGGTCACGGAGGCTGACCTTCAATAACTATGACACCTGATCGACAGTTATTGGTGATAAAAGTAAACAAGTAGTGGCGACTAATTTTCTCTGAGGGCGCATGCATACAAAATATTTTGATTTATTAAAAATACACAATCAAATAGAATAAAATTTTAGTGTAGATAATTGCTGGGAAACATTGCTTTGAGGGAAAATTAGCAGATATTCATTTTATGCTCTAAAAATTATATCCTTGATAGGTTAAAGTTATATTTAATTAAGAAGAATTAAATTCTCATGAAATTCAAGGACTTATTTGTCCCATAAATTGAGGCAACTTTAGAACCATGACATTGTATATAATCATATCCATTTCCCTCTAAATAACTAATTTATATGTATTTTACCCTTGTCTAAAGTTTCTTAATTTCCTATAAAACTGCTTTGTCTTGACCAGTATTCATATCTCACATCATTTTCTCTTGAAGTTCACGCAGAATAGTTTCATTCTCCTCTTCTTCAGTCTTCATTGTGTATCACCTGATAACAAAGGAGAGAGTTGACATTTGGGGAAAAGCTGCAGCACTGAACGAGGTCCTCTTCTACACATCTCTCCACCTGAAAACAAGCAGCAAACACTGGCGACTGGTGTGGCTAAAATTTAGAAAGGGCATCCACAGTGTTTCTAACAGGAAAAAACGGGGGATGGAGTTTTTAGGGTGACCACAGCAGTTGGAAAGAAAAGGAGGGAATAAAGAAAAGGAGAGAAGCAGAGGGAAAGTCCTATGTTCTGGATATGAGCTCTGCCCAAATCTCTGACTGACCCCCTAAACGATGCATGTGCGGGCCCGTCTGCCAGGGGCCCAGCCACAGCTGAACAGATTTCAGGGCTATTCGTCGAACGGAAGCGGACGGAGATGGGGTTCAGCCACGTCAGCTACCTGCTACAAACAAGAACAAGGAAATAAAAAGGTCAATGACCTTCTGCGGAACATAAGGGAATCTATTGTGTCTATCGCATGCAATGTCTAAGGGCTCAGGAGACAATTGAAAATTATTGAACACACAAAGAAACGGGAAAATACGGCCGAAACTCGAGAGAAAAGGCGATGAAGAAACACCAGTCCCTAAGTGTTTCAGATGTAGTAACCAGCAGAAACTTTAAAGCCCTTGTTATAACTATGCTCGGGAAATATACTTGTTGTGAAGGAACAAATATGAGTCCCCGCAGAGAAATGGAAGCTATAAAAAAAGAACAAATGGAAATTCTAGAATTAAAAATTACAATTACTGAAATATAAAAATTAATCAGTGGGCTTATGAGCAGGTCAGAGATGAGAAACTATGGGTCCGTAAGTCTGACAATAGAGCAGTCGTATTGATTCAATCTGAAGAACTGGGAGAAAAAAAAATTAGAAAACAATGTTAAGAAAGTCTCAGGGACATGTTTAAGAATATCGAGAGTTCTATTCTGCATGCCCCAGGAGAGAAAAGAAAAAAAAAACAAGAAGAGAAAAAGTCTGAAAAAACTTATGGCCAAAATACTTCCAAATTTATTTTTTTTTATTATTTTTTTAAAGATTTTATTTATTTATTTGACAGACCGAGATCACAAGGAGGCAGAGAGGCAGGCAGAGAAGGAGGAGGAAGCAGGCTCCCTGCGGAGCAGAAAGCCTGATGTGGGGCTCGATCCCAGGGATCACGACCTGAGCCAAAGGCAGAGGCTTTAACCCACTGAGCCACCCAGGCGCACCAGGAGAGAGAGAATCTTCAGCAGCCTCCAGGCCAGGCCTCACCACACAACTCTGAGATCATGATCTGAGCCACAATGGAGAGCAGGATAGTAATTGACGGAACCAGCCAGGCACCCCTTTATTTCCTATTTTTAATGAATCATTACTAATGTATTTATTTTAGAAGAGAAATAAGTGGAACAAAATAATTGTTTTTTTTTTTTCTTTTTTAAACAAACTCGTTTCCACAGAACCAGATATAGGACTCAGAAGGTTTATCGAGTTTACAGATTAATCTGGGAAAAACTCCTAAAAATCCTACTTCAAACAATTAACATCTGATATGCCGTGACCCAAGTAACTGAAAGTATTGTTCCAATAATTAAGGTTAGTTCAACCTGTGCTTTCGATTACCCATGTGGAAGCAGGCATCATGGGGCATTGTTTAGACACATTGTACATAGCCTACATGTGAGTACATGTGAAATGTAACAGATGGGTATGAAGAATCATACATTGTTTATATACAACATAACAAATGCAGTATATACATATTTGTGTGTGTGTGTGTGTGTGTGTGATTTACTAAAAATTTCAGCAAATAATGAAACTTAAATCTGCCCATGAAAATACTATACGTCAGAAATTAGATTATTTCCTTATTTATAATTTCAAACACTCCTACAGCCCTGTGTAGAAGTAAATAAACTTATTCTTAGTTCACTGATTTCCCTGAAAGTGAAACAACTACTCTTGTCTCTGGGCTCAGAACAAGGTAACTCATGGGAAACTCCATGTAATCAGCTGGTAAGTAGCACTTACTCTCAATTAGATCCTAGGGAATTAATTAGTGGTCAATCAAGTAAATTTTACTGTACTCAGATTGCCAGCATTGATTTGTTCTAGTTTAGTACATGAGGTAACATCAACATTCCTCAAACAGGTCAGGAGCCAGCGGTTCATTATTAGGTATTACGTGGGATCATCCCCAACCCTCAAAACAACAAGAAATGGCCTCTTCAGAAGTGGCTGCTGACAAGACTCCCCTGGGGTCAGAGAGACACGTTGGTAGTTGCTCATTTCCATTCTGAGCTCAGCTATAAAAACAAGAGCAACAGTGTAAGAAAATATTCTGTCTCCATTAATACTTTTAATATATAGTCCTGAACAGAATGTTGGTGGAAGTATGAACTTTAAAGGCGATTCTAGTAAGGGCCCAGAAAGATATTAGGAAAAAATGTCATTTGAAACTGGAGGAAAGGTGATCTTTGTTATAGATCACAGACAACCTGGCTGACCGTGCCTTGCTGTTGTGGAGAAAGTAGAACTTACAAGTAATGAACTTGGGTATTTAGCTGAGTGGAATTCAGGAACGTGTAGAAGGTGGGGCCTGCATTCTTGCTGCAAAAGTAAAATATAAGAAAAAGATAAATTGAGAAATGAAATGTTAATAAGCAAAAAGGAACCAGCTTTTGGTAATTTGGAAAATTCTCAGTGTATCCAGATTATAGAAGACACTAATATTAAATTCAGTGCCAGGAAATTGTGCTCTGGAGAGAAGGCCAAGCCTGTGGGTAGACAAGCATTTACTGAAGAAATTAGACGTGTGACTCTCTACATCCACTCAACCATCTCAACAGAAGCCAGGAAAAATTACAGAATAGTCCAAGAGGGATCTGTGGAGGATAAAGATGGGATACTTTAAGAAATATCTGTTGAAGACCTTTTTGTCTAGTGCTATGAATCCCCGTGACATACACAGAAGACCCACAAGGTTTTAGAGAATGCTGTATCAGTTGACATACTTCCAGGTTGGACTAGAGACCTGGACAGGAAAAAATGAAAGGACAGAATGTGGCCAGACTTCCAGAATCTTACCATAGAAACTAGTCTGATATTGATACTCAGGTAAAAACATGCTGGGAAAAAAGCAAAAAAACAAAACAAAACAAAACAAACAAACAGAAAAACATGCTGGGAACGACCAGCAGTCCCTGTCCTGATGGATGAAACTTACTCCAGACTTTGCTGTGAAAGAGAGGAGAAGGCAAGGGGGTCAATGATCAGAGACAAGACCCTTTGCCCCTCCTTGCTCCTTTATTGGTCCTTCAGGATAATCCCGAATCCTTATCACTGGGTCTCAGGGACGGGATGTGTGACAAGGGGTCTCCCTGGAAGTGGGAGGACCTGTTTCTGGGCGGGATGCGAAATGCTGCGCGTTCTTCGAGTTCTGGTCAGCACAGCGGAGGGGACAGTGCATACATCTCTTAGATCTCAGGGCAGCTGTTTGGGCTAAGAAAGCACCAGGGAGGGCAGCTCCCCACGGCATCGCTACGGCAGCGCCGTCACGCAGGCCTCCACAGTCTCCGAAACCTTCCGTGCCCTCGGTGCCTCCGTGTTGTGTTTTCGCAAGCTGGGGATTACGGCTGACTGCACGCGCTGCACTGACCCCAACACAAACGTGCACTGTCCTTTAGGAAAAATGAAGAGGGACACAGAAGAACGAGCCACAGGCATGGGGCACTCAGAGACACGAGCACCGAGGCCTGTGGGGTTACAGCTCCACAGCAAAGGCCAGAAGCACGCGTGCGGACACAGAAGTGGGAGCCACAGACGCACAAGAAGTGGAGACCTCCTGAGCCACCGGAGGCTTCTGAGCCGCTCTGGGGACAGAGACTGTGGAGCTGTCTGGCGCGGAGGGCTGGGGAGCTGCCGCAGATCTCGACCGCAGAGCCGGGCCCCGGGGGCGGACCGCTGCACCTCAACGCATGATTCCCAGTCCCAGAAATCGAGTAGAATGTGGCCGCTGGGTTTGGATTTGCTTGGGGCCAGTGATCGATGCCTTTATTCCTTCCGTGTTCTCCGTTTTGGGGTAGGGATGTTTGTAGCTGTTACTGCCCTGTCCCAGCATTGTGTCTTGGAAGTGGGCGGCTTGTTTTCTAGCCTCACGGTTCCACAGGTGGAGAGGACTCTTGCTCCAGGTAAGTCATGTCCAGTGTATCACTCATACCTGATTTCGATGACTTAGAGGACGACGTTTGGGACTTTTCGACTGATGATATTTAAATGAGATTTTGGACTGAGAGTCACTGCTGTGTTATGTTGAAGTTCAGGGAGTGTTGGGATAGAACGGGTGTACTTTGTGTGGGGTCGGATGTAAATTTTGCAGGTCCAGAGGGTGGACTGTAACAGGCTGAGCGGCGACTCCAAAGACATTTGGACGTCCTTATCCCTGACCCTATACATGTCACTTCATCTGGAAAAGGGGTTTATGCAGATGTAATTAAATTAAGGATATTGACATAAAAAACTCATCTAGATTATCTAAATGAGCCTTAAATCTAATGACAAGTATCCATGTAAGTGATGCCCTGAGGAGGCAACAATGTTTCCATTGAAACTAAGGCAGGAGAGAGAGCGCCACAGGCTGGGGGCACCAGGGGCCACAGGCCAGGGGGCGCCAGGGGCACCAGGTGGAAGACACGAGGAGCGGGTTCCTCGCCCAGAGCATTCAGACTTTGTGCAGCTTTGCCGACTTCTTGATTTTGATCCAGGTTGATGGAACAAATTTCTGTTATTTTAAGCTACCAAGTCTGTGGTAATTTATTAGAGCAGCCCTGGAAACTGGTACAATACGGTAGTCCTTGACTGGGAACTCGGGGAAAGGAAGTCTCCTTTTTCGGTCATATGCACCAGTCGTGGAGCTTCTGTCATGCTGCGTGCGGGAGCTGGGGCCACAGGTCATACTTGTGTCCATGGTGGACACAAGTGCCACATACTCTCACTGCTCTTACTGAATTTTTGTAGATTCTCTTGAGTAAGTGTTTCTTTTGTTGTTGTTGTATGTCCTTAGGACAATTTCCAGATACTTCAAATGGTTGGTGGGTTTGTGTGTGTGTGTTTTTAAAAATAATTTTGACCAATTATGGTTGTTTTGTTGAGGATCTGCTCAGCAAAGCTCTGAACACTGGCACTTCCAAAGTGGATCCCCCCACTTTGTGTTTGTTTCTCCTGATACAGACTGAAGCACAAGTGAGTAACACGGAGAAGTCCTGTTAAAACAATCATATACTTTGTCAGTATATGGTCTTATACACTCACATATATTTTAAAAAATCAATTGCCATGCTAGTCTATTTAGTTGAAAATATGTAATTTTCTTTTACAAACTCATCTGGCAAGAACATAAAACTGCAGTTTGGTTAAAATGAAGTAATTTTCCCTTATCAAGTGTTTTTTTATTCCCAATAATATATTCAAAATACTGCGACCCTGCTCTCACAATCTTCCAAACCAGAGCCCTCATATACTTTGAGTATAGACAAAACGGGTTGTGGTTTTTGTGTTTTTTGTGTTTTTCAGGAAATAATGTTAGTTTTGCCTTTTTATAGTTTTTATATGCCTAGAATCTGGATAATGTTCTATCAGGGCTAAAATATGTCAGGCTTTAAAATTTTTATAATCCCAATCAAAAAAGATAAAAAATTCTACATTGCTGTTTGATGTTATCTAAATAATGCACATGTCTTTTCGATCAGCCGCCCAGAATTCTTGCATTTTAGGAACTCTAATATTTTGCTGTCTTTTTCCCAGTCCTGCAGAGCACTATAGAAATGACTGATGTTCCAGAGAACTACGCTAAGAGACACGCTGTTTGCCTAGTTTCTCAAAAATCAGAACTCCACTTTCAAATCAATTGAGATCCTGAAAAATTACAAGCATAAAATATATATTACTTACAAAAATGTTAGACATATTCTATTTTTACTAATGCCAATGATAAGAAACAAACACCTGGTGAATAACTCTACATTTTTGGTAACACGCATTCAAAACCATTACAGCCTTTTTCATTGCTGTAACACCTCATCACCATGTGATAATAAATTTCCATAGAGTCCCAGACAATTCTGACCTAATTTTGTGTGCATGGTTGTGTGTAGTAATGTGTATGCACGTGAAAATTTGAGAATCACCAAACTACTAGAGCAAAAGAAAAAAAAATGAAAGTCTCTATTGAGGTACCAGAACTTCAGATGATCCTGCCTTTAAGATACTATTTAATGCATAATGGAAGGAGACTATGGAGGTGATTAGAATAGGGTTCCTACTAGCTTGACTGGAACCTCCAAGCTCTGTATCATGCAGACGCCAGAGCTTAAACAGCTCTCACGTTTCTGCAGTACGCACGGCACGGGTGCTGAATTCTAAGAGCTTGGGCTTTCTCAGTGGATTTACTCTGTTTGATGTCTTAATAATTATTCTTCTTTCATCTTCTTAAATGGTACATTTTTTAGAGCCAACACTCTGATGTTCCTTGAACATACAAGGCTTTTTTTTCCCCTTGTGTTCAGTTAGCCAACGTATAGCACATCATTAGTTTTTGATGTAGCGTTCAACGATTCATTAGTTGTGTTGAACACCTGGTGCTCATCATGACATGTGATACCCTCCTTAATACCCATAACAAGGCTTTTTTTACTTCATAGTCTTGCTGTTTTCTCCTTCTTCTGAAATACTCTTATCCATTAATCCACATGGTTCAATTTTTCTTCCGTAGCTCAAATATTATTGAAAGACCTTCCAATACAAGTCTACGTATAATAGCCCCCCCCAGCACTATCTACACTCTTCATCTTTTTTTTTTAAAGATTTTATTTATTTATTTGACAGAGAGAGATCACAAGTAGACAGAGAGGCAGGCAGAGAGAGAAAGAGAGGGAGGGAAGCAGGCTCCCTGCTGAGCAGAGAGCCCGATGCAAGACTCGATCCCAGGACCCTGAGATCATGACCTGAGCCGAAGGCAGCAGCTTAACCCACTGAGCCACTCAGGCGCCCCTACACTCTTCATCTTATTTGCTCATAGCACTTGTTATTATCTGGTGTTGACTTTTTAGTTTATAGTTCATATCTCATACTGCACATTCCCAGACCATAGGAGTTGCCAGGGCCACAGTCAGTTTTCCATAAGTAATTGCAGGACTCAAGAGTAAATGCGCCAGTTAAAAATGGAATGTGAGTGAAACAAGACAAAGTATCGTGATCTACAGTAAGTTAAGTGCATGCATTAGCAACTCTACTCCCGTGCATTTTCATGGATGTTTGTGTACAGCCATGATCCTTAGTCATTGGAGAGCGTGAAAGAGTTGACTCACCCCTCAGATTCTGGTGTATTAGTCTTTTTAGTGTCGAAGAACCATTACACACCACTGTGAAGAACAAAGGAATGGAGAAAATCAATGAATCTAAAAACTTTCTTTGAAAAGATAAAATTAACAAATTTCCAGTAAGGCTAATAAAAATAAAAGAAGACACAAATTACAGTAACAGATAAGATGGGTGGTCATGACTACCAAGTACAGAGATACACAGAGAAAAATAACTCTGTGACTACAAATTCAATAACTTAGATGAAAGTGACAAATAATTTTTTTAAGATTTTTATTTATTTATTTGAGAGACAGTGAGAGAGAGGCAGAGAGCATGAGAGGGGGGAGGGTCAGAAGGAGAAACAGACCCCCTGCTGACCAGGGAGCCCGATGAGAGACTCGATCCTGGGACTCAGGGATCATGACCTGAGCCGAAGGCAGTCACTTAATCAACTGAGTACCCAGGTGCCCAAAAGGGGCCAAACCTTTAGAAGACACAAACTAGCAAATATACATAAATTCAACTAAAAATCATACATTTTATTAAATCTGTATGTCATATGGACCTCCCAAGTTTCACAACTGATTATTTAAGTCTCAGTCTATAAGGGTGGGATGAATGAATCTTGTTACAAATTGGATATAACCTTTAAGTATATGTTAGGTTTTCAGGCATGAAACTGACAGAAATAGGAAGCAGAAATTATTTCCAGTGCTGGAAAAAACCAAATACTTAGAATAATTTCTCATACAGATCTACCTAAGTGGGTTAAAATTTCACCCTTCGATGTGCATTTGGTGAGTGTACGAAATCATGAGCATTTCCAGAGCTGCAACGGTGCAGGAGTTGGTACTTGGAGAAATCACAACACGTTAGCCATGTCCAGTCAACGCTACTGTGGTGTAGATTCGGTTATCAGATTTTGGAAGAGGAATGAGACAGAAGACACAATTTTTCGCAAAAATGAATTAAGTAAAAGAAATATAAAAACGAAAACGTGTATAGTAATTCTTCAATGTCCTTCCGCGGACATTACTGCCTTCAGTCCTCCATATTTACCTGCTATAAACATCGATTTTGTTGTTTCCTAACAATTTTCAAATGTACTTTTCCTTCAACTCACTGAATGACTCGCAAACCCTTTTAAGAAGCACGGCCTTTCACCCTTCCATGGATTTGCACGAGTGGCCCTAAAATGACCTTTTACCACTTCAACAAACTAAATCACCCGCATTCAAGTATCCCCTGAAGCTTTCTGGGTTCATTTCTTCTAAACGTGGCAACCTATGATTGCTTCTAGAACGATCATATAGAATACAAATTAACTAATTTGGATTGAGAAACCTTTGTGATTAAGGACTATATTTTGTTTTGTTTTGTTTTTATGTTAAGACCTGATCACCAAATCCAGGGTCTGAATGAAGAAGGAGCTCAGAAATATTTGTCGAAGAAAGACTGAATGATTGGAGACGGCATGAACTTGAAAAACAGGATATGGATATTTTCTACTTCAGGAGAAAATGGTTTGTTATAGAAAAGACAAATAGGTCTGTAATCAGAACACAACAACAACGAGTAAGACTAGTTTCTGCTAATCTATAAAGGCACACGGCTTCATGGATAGCACAGGCCTATCCTGGAGCTCGGTGTTGCTCAGAAATGGAAAAACAGCACATGAGAGTAAAATAGCTCAGAAGAGAGTGTAGAACTTCCAGAACTAAAGGCATGAATGCTTTCAGATGGGCAAAGTAGAAGACACACAGGTCGGGGGGAAACAGAAGAGCTAAGACAGAGACTTCATTCTTCGTCCAGAGAAGGGCAGAGGCAGGACCTAAGAGTTTTTCTACAAGGTAGAAATTCACCAATTCCAGAGCCTCCTCCCCCCAAAAAAAAGGATGAGGTGGTGTAGACGGTTGGGAAGGGAAAGAGGATACTATCAAACAGAAATCTAAGCACATTCTGGTGGAGCCTGAAGACCCACAAATCTTGGCATCCCTTTCATGAAATCCGCTTTGTACTGAAGGTTGATCAATTTTATCAGTTATCAACCTAAGATTGTGCTAAACGGATTGACAACATGAAAAGAACTAAAACATTCTCAAATAACATTGAGGAAGGGAGCATGCGGAGAATCCTAGACCCAACTCACCATTGAGAAAAGTTCAGGAATATCAATGATTATCATTAGTTTCCAATTATCTGGTGATAGTTTATATGTGTTTCAGAGAAGTAAAAATGCAAGTACTTTAGAAGGTGCTCCCCTTCCTATAGAATAGCCTGAAAGAGCTAAATAACTACACGCAAGCTAAATACCTCAGTGATGCTGGAGAAGAGAAGTCATGAAGAAAGGCTACCTGCGATTAAGACTGGCTCTAGGGACCAAAAAAGTAGAAATGTATCATGAAGAATGAATAAATAACTGAAAGAATGAAAAATGAACATTCATTAAATGTCATTTAGTCACCAGACTTCATGCCAGACGTTTTCACAAGTATAATCTACGTTACTTCTCTCAAAAATTGTACGGACTAAGAATTTTGTAGATAAGATCATTCAAGCTCAAAGAATGACTTGGCTAAGCTCGTCCAGGCAGGCAGGGACACATCTGTGTCAGAAAGCCATTCGATGACAAGCATCATTCTGTCCCCTCCACTCCCTCCTGCCTCTTTCCTTCTGTTGTGTTCCGCCGAACACAACACTGACAGAAGAGTAACCAAGATGTTTTTACTTGCATCTCAATTTGGCTAGAAACAAAAATCTCAATAAAAAATGTCATCAGAACATTTCATGGAAGGGCGCCTGGGTGGCTCAGTGGGTTAAGTCTCTGTCTTCGGCTCAAGTCATGGTCTCAGGGTCTCTGGGGATCGAGCCCCGCATCGGACTCTCTGCTCAGCAGCGAGCCTGCTTCCCCCCGCCGCCTGCTTCTCTGCCTACTTGTGATCTCTGTTTGTCAAATAAATAGATAAAATCTTTAAAAAAAAAGTTTCATGGAATCATTTAGCTTCTGTATTTTTTAGAATAAACTTGGTGATTTTTCTCATTTGAAACCATTAATATCCAATCACCAGAAGATAAAACTGTTAACATTTGAGGAATCATTTAATTCATAGTTTCCTTTCAATTAATTGTTACGAATATAGCTCTTTAAGAAACTCAATATATATGTTTAAAGGAGATAAGATAAATTATATAATATTGAAATTTAACTTTTATTTATAATTTGTTAATATGAGAGCTCTGAAAACCTATTCGATATTCACAATGTGGAAATATAGTCCTTTTGTATGGGGGAACATTCAGCAATGCTTTTTTACAGCTTTTTTTCTTTAGTACTTGGAAATAGACCTAGAAGCAAATGTTTCAGAGATAATCATGAAATAGATGACATAAATGATTTAATAAAAAATCACACACAGAATGTAGATTATTAGCCTTAGAACATTGACTGCAAAGAAAAATCTTTATTATCTTAAACCAAAACATTGAGATATTAAAACACTCTCTGAGTGAAAGTAGTGATCTCTGTTGTATGAAAATAAAAACTGGAAGTTCAAAGGTTAGAACATAATAAAAAGACAAAATAACATTCAACATGTTCTAAGGAAAAAAGAAAAAAATTATTTTCATATATATGATAGTGGTTTATATCATTTTAATGACGCTATATATATTCCAATCTTTGTACTTATAAATATATTAATCGTAATCATGGAGTCAAAAGCATAGAAATTCAGGATTCTTTAAAAATAATTGGCTAATTCTTCTAAGTGGTATTATTGAAATTTTTTACATAGACTTCTATGAATTTTCAGAGTTCTAAAACAATTATTTATGAATTAAAACAAACTGATAGATTTTTACTTATTACTTACTGTTGTTACATAAATGCTATAATTTATTTATTTATTTTAAAGATTTTTATTAATTTGACAGAGAGAGAGAGATCACAGTAGGCAGAGAGGCAGGCAGAGAGAGAGAGGTAAGCAGACTCCCCATTGAAGAGAGAGCCTGATGCAGGGCTTGATCCCAGGACCCTGAGATCATGACCGAGCCGAAGGCAGAGCCTTTAACCCACTAAGCCACCCAGGCACCCCTAAATGCTATAATTTAAAACAGAAATAGAGCTAGTTGACATTTGCAATTGGAAGTAAATAACAAATTAATAAAGCAATTAAGACTAAATAAATATTTACATAATTATGCATGAAGAAAAATATAACAATATGTTTATAGTTTATCATTTTCATCCTGTCCTCTTACATAACAATTTATTTTCATTCCTCTTTAAACCTTTTATTGGATATTTAAATTTTGAAGGCTACCTTTTTATGTGTTCTTAATAAACTAAAATGTAAGACATTTTAAAAGAAGAAAATAAAGAAATCAGTTGCTTTCCTATACACTAATGATGTAACTGTAGAAAGAGAAATTAGGGAATTGATTCCATTTACAACAGCACCAAAAACCATAAGATACCTTAAAATAAACCTAACCAAAGAAGTGAAGCATCTATACTCTAGAAACTACAGAAAACTCATGAAAGAAGTTGAAGAAGACACAAAAAGATGGTAAAACCTCCCATGCTCATGGATCGGAAGAATAAACATTGTTAAAATGTCTCTTCTGCTCAGAGCAATCTATACTTTCAGTGCCATCCCAATCAAAATACCAACGGCATTTTTCAAAGTGCTGGAACAAACAATTCTAGTTTGTATGGAATCAGAAAAGACCCTGAATCACCAAGGAAATGTTGAAAAAGAAAAACAAAGCTGGGGGCATCATGTTGCCTGATTTCAAGGTGTATTACAAAGGGGTAATCACCAAGAGAGCATGGTACTGGCACAAAAACAGACACAAAGACCAATGGAACAAAATAGAGAGTCCAGATGTGGACTCTCAACAGTATGGTAAAATAATCTTTGACAATGCAGAAAAAAATATCCAATGGAAAAAAGTCTCTTCAATAAATGGTGCTGGGAAAATTGGATAGCTATATACAGAAGAATGAAATTCAACCATTCCCTTACACCACACACAGAAATAAACTCAAAATGGATGAAACACCTCAATGTAAGACAGGAATCCATCAAAATCCTAGATAAGAACATAGGCAGTAACCTCTTCGACATCAACCATAGCAACTTATTTCAAGACATGTCTCCAAAGTCAAAGGAAACAAAAGTGAAAATGAACTTCTGGGACTTCGTCAAGATCAAAAGCTTCTGCACAGCAAAGGAAACTGTCAACAAAGCAAAGAGACAACCCACAGAATGGGAGAAGATATTCGCTAATGACACTACAGACAGAGAGCTGATATCCAAGATCTATAAAGAACATCTCAAACTCAACACCCAGAAAACAAATAATCATGTTAAAAAATGGGCAGAAGACATGAACAGACACTTCTCCAAAGAAAACATACGAATGGCTAACAGACACATGGAAAAATGTCCCAACATCATTAGTCATTGAGAAATTCAAATCAAAACCACATTGAGATACCACCTTACACCAGTTGGAATGGCAAAAATTGACAAGGCAGGAAACAACAAATGTTGGAGAGGATGTGGAGAAAGAGTAACTCTCTTACACTGTTGATGGGAATGCAAGCTGGTATAGCCACTTCGGAAAAGAGTGTGGAGGTTCCTCAGAAAGATAAAAATAGAGTTACCCTACAACCCAGCAATTGCACTCCTGGGTATTTATCCCAAAGATACTGATGTTGTGAAAAGAAGGGGCACCTGCACCCCAATGTTCATAGCAGCAATGTCTGCAATAGCCAAACTGTGGAAAGAGCTGAGATGCCTTCAACAGAAGAATGGATAAAGAAGATGTGGTCCATACATACAATGGAATATTACTCAGCCATAAGAAAGGATGAATACCCACCATTTGCATTGACATGGATGGAACTGGAGGGGATTATGTTAAGTAAATAAGTCAAACAGAGAAAGACAATCATCACATGGTTTCACTTACATGTGGAGCATAAGGAACAGCATGGAGGACATTAGGAGAAGGAAGGGAAAAATGAAGGGCAAGAAATCAGAGGGGAAGGTGAACCACAAAAGACTATGGACTACAGGAAACAAACTGAGGGTTTTAGAAGGGAATCTGATGGGGTGATGGGTTAGCCCAGTGATGGGTATTAAGGAGGGCACGGATTGCATGGAGCACTGGGTGTTATACGCAAACAATGAATCATGGAGCACTGCATCAAAAACTAATGATGTAATGTATGGTGACTGGCATAATAAAATTTAAAAAATTAAAAATTAAAAAAGGAGAAAATAAAATCTAATTAAAGAGGCATTATCTACATTTAATTTAAAAATAACTTTGTCATGGGACAAAGTAAGAAATGTAAGAAAAAATATTTTTCTGTTCTCTTTTCAAATAATACTTCTCTGAACTACCTTCAGGATTTAGGGTATTTACCTGTTCTTTTATGTAACAGTAAACCTGAATACAGACAAACGTGAAATTCTCTTTGACAAGCAGCTTTGCTTTTATCAAACCCACATTACACTGGTTTCTGGTGTCGGTCAAATGTGATGACGTTAATATAAATATTCTCTCTGTGAAACCGTTCGAACGTGGATTATTTAGGATTTTACTCACGAGCAACAGCAGGTTTTTGGACTTGTAGGGATTAGTTTCCATCTCTCCTAAAATGTTCCTCTTTGTATCTACAGCCATGTTCTGGTAGGCCAGCTGGATGTCAGTCAGGTTCTTTACATCTGTAAGTTTGTCATATAGACTTTCCATGTCTAAAATGTCATCATTTTGGGGCACCTGGGTGGCTCAGTGGGTTAAAGCCTCTGCCTTCAGCTCAGGTCATGATCTCAGGGTCCTGGGATCGAGGCCCGCCATCGCCATCAGGCTTTCTCCTCATCGGGTAGCCTGCTTCTCCCTTCCTCTGCCTGTCTCTCTGCCTACTTGTTATCTCTGTCTTTCAAATAAATAAATAAAATCTTAAAACAAACAAACAAACAAAATGTCATCATTTTAAACATTTCAGAGTACACTGGATGTTATCATAAGGTAACTTTCTCTCAGGGAAAATCATTTTACAGCACAGTTGTAATTTGAATTTGTTAAATCAAAGTTGAATTCCAAGTAAGTTGTAGTTTCAGTAAAGAATTTGGAAAAGCCATATTTAATTCCACTGCCTTTTTTTCTGGTAACACCTTCTTGCATCCTGAAGCAGTCTTATTTCTAAAAAATGACTCATTTTCTTTGCCTAAGTTTTTGTAACGACCTCCATGAAACCTTGAGAAATTCAAGTGTCTTCAGCTCGTCTTTTCCTCATCACCATAGGGACTCTTCAAAGATCATCAGACATTTTAAGGAAACAATTGTGAGATGTTACCATCCCCTTCTCCACTTTGTCCAGTCCCAAATTATTTTCTGCATATTGTGCCAAATAGTTTGTTTTGATCATTTATCTTCCTAATGTGTTTATATGTGTCCTGCCATTAAAATAACAAAGTTGTTGAGCCTTCATTTTTGGTGATATCTGGATAATGCCGGTATTAGTATTATAATTGTTCTTATATTCATTATTTGAATTCTTGGAAATTCCTGGAAAACATAGCGATAATGTTCACGGTATTAAATCAAACTAGCATGAAAGGCTGAATATACAAATAGACAAGTCCCAAACCATACATGACCACAGAACTACGACGCACAACTTCTGCAACTGTCAGCCACGGAACCAACCCACGTCTCTGTAGCGGTCAGCCCGGAATGGTCAGGATTTGGTCAATCACCGTCAGCTTCTTTCATTTCTGTCCTTGCTTCCACAGAGAAAGTCAGATACGCCTCCCAAACCAGTTACGTAGGATGTTCTGCTGGTACTTAACCCACTTCCAGCTTTCTTGCGCCAATAAGCTCTGGTCAGGGCACACCTGAAGCCGTTCCCTTTCTCCACTATAAAGCTTTTCAGTACTTCTGCCTTTTGAGTTTCTGCCTAATGCAGGTGACGGTGGCTGATTCTCACGCTGTAACAAGCTCTGAGCAAACTGCCTCTGTCTGTTCTCATTTGGGCAATCTTCATTTATTCCCACAAACAGGATCTCAATACAAAGCACAACAATTAATCCACGGGCAAGTCAGAGACAGATTGTTAATACTCAGGATTACAGTGCACGAAAGTTCCACCCTAAAATTGCATCCCTTGGAGTGATCCAACAAAGGATGATCCATTATTGTAAAATGCAGATCACAGTGGCCAGAGGGAACAACAGCAGCACCTATGAAAGGCAGATAGTCTATGCTGTCTTCATTTAACATTAAAAGCAGGATTTGGGTTTTTTTTTTTTTTTTCTTTCGGTCCCTACTTTTTGGGTTGGATTTTCAGTTTGGTATTTTCTCCCTAACTTCCTCACCTGAAAAATGAGACTTTTACATCCTGAGGGAGTATCTCTGGGATGAGGGATTTTTAGAGCTAAATGAGATTTTTACTCTCAGGGAGGTATTACCTGAATGAGGGACCATCAAGCCTGGAAAACTGGCGACTCTATTTTTTGTTTGTTTGGTTGTTGATCATGTTCTCATCCAATCAGTATTAGAAGCTGGAAAAGTCTGTCAGCCTCCGTGAGGCCCGTTCGTCTCCTGGTTCACATCCAGCCGGTCCGAAGGTGGGCTCCGTCCCCCGGGCGGGTTCATCGTAAGCGCGGGGTAAACCCTGGCCTGCCACGGAGGGTCGGGCTCGGTCCAGCACTCAAGACGGCTCCACCAATGTGCTCGGGAGCCACAGGCTTGAACTCCCGAAGGCGACCATCTCCGTCCGCTAGGACGGCTGCCTCCCCCGTGGCCGTCCCCTGCGGGTAGCGCCAGGGCGACCGCCACACACGTTCAGAACCCAGCGAAGGCGCGGCTCCGCGGGCGACACTTCCGTTTTGTCCTGCGGGAAGGCGTCAGTGTGGCTTCCGGTCGCTCCTACGAACGGTCACGTGCTTGCGGCCTCCCCGCCGCAGCAGCGGCTCCGGCCGCGCGGCGGTGAACAGCCGGCGCCACAGCGGGAAGGGCAGGCCACGTGCGCCCCTGTGTGAAGCGCCCGGCACGGGCCGCGGCGGCCTGCGGGGGGGTCGGTGCGGCTCCCGCGACAGCGCCAGGAGCTGGAACCCGGACATCCTTCTTTCAGACACAATTTTAAAAGCGTATTTGGGTCCCGTACACGCCTGCTCGGAGCGCAGTCGCCCGTGGCTGGAACGACGACCCACGGAGGCGTGCGCAGTTGCTACAAACCTGCCATGTGTTCTTCCTCCTTTTTCTGATTAAAACATGCTTGAAATTAAAAGTTTCAGAATCCCCGTGTTTTGCGGGCGCGTGCGGCAGCGCTACCAGCAGCAGATGAACCCCGCGGAGCCGCGGGGCTTTGCGTCCGGACTATCAGCTCAAAAAATCAATCCTCTGTAAGGAAAAATGCTTAATTTCCTCCAAATCTTTCCACAGAAAATACTCTCGCAAAATCACTACCATGAAGACATCAGAGAACGTGCCTGCAAGGGTCTACGCACCTCGCGTACCACAGGCGCACAGCGGTGTTTGCTTCCACGCCGGAGCCGTCTCGGGAGGGAAATCCCCGGAAATGTTTGGTCCTTCGTTTGGACTTTGTGAAACTTCCAGTGTTTGTCGGCCCTTCGAAGCCAGTCGCTGTCGTGGTTTTCTCCTTACAAGTAAGCGTTCGCTTTCCCACGCGGTTTTGCGTGCGTCGTTTCTCCCGCAGCCTCGAGCCTCACAAGGCGCGGGGCAGAGAGCTCCAGGCTGGTCCTCCCGTCACCTCCGCCCTCGCCCGCGCCGTCGTCCGCCACAGGCGAGCCGGCCCCACGCGCGACGGCGAACGATTCCGTCCGTCGTCCCGGCTGCCGCCAGGTTCGCGTCCGAAATCGCAAGTTTACGTGTCTCGGTCGAACCCAAACCCGTGTCCTTCACGCGGCGCCAAGGGCACGCGCAGTCCGCTACGGAAGCGAGCCCCCCGCCCTCGGGCTCGCCCCTCGGGGGGGCCGCGGCGATCTCGCTCCTGCGCGCGGGGGCCGGGCGCCCCGTCTCTCCTGAGGCAAGGCCGGGTCGGTCCTTCAGAGTCCGCCTCAAGTGTCACCTGCCCAGGGACGATTTGCTCAACTTATTCACACATAGAAGCCCTGGAAACACCTTGTGTATTTTTTTAAGTTACATCTTTCACCTCATATGGCATTTTCTTACTGATATGTATGTATCTCCTACTAATTAGTAAGTTTTTTGAAAGTAGGGTCTTTAACGGGTCACCGTATCGAGGGGAACATGATGCTTGCTCGACTGAGCACTCATTCATTCATTCATTCGTTCATTCATTAATCACATATATCTCTTATCTTATCCTGGTTATTAGAGATAAAATTTGCAGTAAATTCACAGGAGAATGGATAAATGAATAATCATCTTCTGATTTTGTTATAAGGATGAACATCTTGCATCTTTACTTCAAGTCCCTTCGTGTCATTGTCATAGAACTGACAGAGAATACTTCCTCTCATGTTCAAAGGATGGTTGTGATATAAAAATAGAACTGAACTAGGATCAAAAAACCTGGATTTGAGGTTCTGGGTATTGTTAAGGTCTGAGGATCCTGAGCAAGTCCTGGGAATACCTCTGGTAACAATTTTCTTCTTTTTAGAGGGAAGAAAATACACCTCCGTGACACACAAACAATTTAGTGGTACCATAGAGGTGGAAGTGCTTTGTTAACAGTTGTTTTGCACAACCCCGTTGCTTGCAGAGGAAAGGCGTTGCTGCTCTTCTGCCTCTGGTAATACCTTCCATTTACACAGAAAATCGCTGCATTTGTTGTTTACTGCCCACCTAGAAGGAAAACCACCAATACCACTTGCTCAATCAAACTGCGGTGACTCTCTATCCTCAGAGATAATGAAGCTGACCTGATCTTGGTGGGAATATGTTTTTCTAAATCAGAGTTACGGTCCTACATGTGACTGTCAAAATGGAACTCTAACTCTGGGGAGAGTCAAGCCCAGTATTTATCATACCAGGGGCAGTAGTTTACCTCACAATTACAGCAAGTGTAAGATATGCTTAAGGTTTTTTTCTCTTTTTCTCTCTAGAAATGTCGGGGTCCACTTTAGAAGAACGAGGCCTGAAAACACCTGCGCACACTACGAGACACTTCTGTTCACCCCACGTGAGATTAAATGTGCTCCTACTGCTATCTTTTAACACAGCTGTACTCTTTGTAGTTGACGTCCTGTTATCTGACTTAAGAGAAGAGAGGATTTCTCTAAGTCAGCCGTGGAGAGACAAATACTATACAACTTCACTCCTCTGTGGAATTTAAAAAACAAACAAATGATCATAAGAGAAAAAAAGAGAAAGGCAAACCAAGAAACAGGCTTTCACCGAGGGCGAGCAAACTGATGGTCACCAGAGGGGAGGTGGGTGGCACGATGGGTTGGGCGGGCGATGGGGATTAAGGAGTGTCCTTGCGGTGATGATCACCGGTAGTGTATGCAAGTGATGAATCACTAAATTCTACACCTGAAATCAATATTACACTGTGTGTTAACTAGCTGCAGTTTAAATAAAAACTATAAAACTGGGGGAAGACAGGGTTATCTCTTGAAATTTGAAATAATTTATGAACTGCTTACAAGAATTTCAAGCCAAACCGTAAAATGTTACTGTGTAGGGGCGCCTGGGCAGCTCAATTGGTTAGTGTCCGACTTTTGGGTTCTCCTTGGGCCATGATCTTGGGATCATGAGATTGAACCCCATGCAGGCTCTGCCCTCAGAGCACAGTGCACTTGAGTTTCTCTCTCCCTCTCTCTTTCCCCCTACTTGTGCATGCACATGTGTTCTCTTAAATAATAAATCTCTTAAAAAAGTTATTGCATAGCATTTTCAGAAAAGTAAATTTAAAAAAAGTAAATAAATAGAACTTTATATGGTAGAATAATATATATCATTTTTTTCTTTTTTCTTTTCCTTTTTCTTTTCTTTTCTTTTTTCTTCTTCTTTTTTTTTTTTTTTTTTTTTTTTTACCCTGTCAGTACTTTTCCCCTATTCTGCTAAGAGATCCCTTACTCTGAGGTGCCTGGGTGACTCAGTCCATTAAACATCTGATTCTTGGTTTTGGTTCAGGTCATGATCTCAGGGTCATTACATCCAGTCCTGAGTCGGACTCCATGCTGGGCATGGAGCCTTCTTAAAATTCTGTCTCTCTTTCCTTCTGCCCCTCCCCACTCCAAATAAATAAATAAATCTTTTTTTAAAAAAAGAAAGATGAAAGAAAGAAAGACAAAGAAAGAAAGAAAGAAAGAAAGAAAGAAAGAAAGAAAGAAAGAAAGAAAGAAAGAAAGTTGCCTATTCTTTTCTTAGGGAAATGGTTCAACATTTGCTCACACGCATTTCATAGTGGAATTAATCTCACTACTCATGTTTTCTGAGGTGAGCATGTGAACTAGACAATGTCAATAGTCTTTCTCTCAGATATTTTAAATAGAGAATTAAAAAAATAAGAGTTGTGTCATTTTCACTGATGAAGCTGAAAAGATGTGAATCTTGGAGCTACTCATGGCCATAATTGCAACTTAATTAAGAAAACCACACAGAAAGGTTTAAGGCAACAAATACAGGGAGACAATGAGACAAATACTACAAAGGCTGGAAGAAACAAGGAATTAGACTCTCTTAGCTAGACAGAAAGAAATTTTGGAATGAAATACATAATCAGATACTAAAACTACAAGAAGAGAGGATATGTCTGAGTAATAAGTCAACAGAAAAAGGAGACTAAAGGTAAAGAGATTAGTTTAAATAGTTGTGGACCAGAAGACAGGCCCAGGAGATAAAGCTCACTCCGGAAGATGTGGCAATTTAGTAACTCTTGCAATGCAAAGTGTGTTGGATGTTCTAGGGCGCTACCTTCACTTAACTAAGCTGTTCTTAAAATCGTTTACACCGGGTCAACCATTCGGCAACATCCTCTCCGTGTCCAGTGGTCTTCTGTGTTTGGTTCTGTTCAAAAACAAACAATTCATAGTCTCTTCTCTCTTGTGGTGGAATCAGTGATTAAAGACACGACAGTCATTTGCAGACAGAGGTGGTGGCAGGAACGTGCCGAATATGGTAGAGCAGGGAGGTAGGAGACAGAGCCCCTGTTGCTGTCCTTGGGCGGTCGTGCCACCCCTAGAGGATTTATCTTCAGACATTTTGTTGTGTAAAATGAACAATCTCCTAAGGGTTTAAGCCCCTACAAGTCTGGAGTCTGGTCTGCCGGAGCTTGTAACAACAAGGATTTATTTCCCGGCCAGACTCCTGGAGCCATATTGGTCTCCCTCCTTCAGCATTAACAGATGTTCCCACAAAACCCCAAGAGAAGCCCTCTCTCTTCCAAGAGCCACTGTCCTTCACTTAACATGATAGGTGGCAAATGGAAGTAAGACAATAGTAAGACAACTGACATTAGTCGGTCTTCCCTCCTTTGCAGTAGCCGTGTTCATATTATGTGAAATATTAAGAAACCAACACATGCTTCCAATGGGCCCATTCGATTACATTACATCCTGAAGAGACTGTGATTCATTTTCTCACACTAGGAAGGAATTTAATTTTCCACATCTTTAATCTTAATACCTTGGTTTATTTAAAATCAGATAACTCAACTATTTCAAAATTAATTTTATTATATAAGTCAGTGTAGTATGAAAACAATTCTTAAAAGTTGATTTGGGTCTTCCTTCTGTTATAATTGATCCAATTTCAAATACGATTAGATTCGAAAATTGGCATGACATTTTAAAAAATAAATTATAATTTCTTTTTAAAGGGAAAAGTTGCTAAGTGGCTTAGAAATTTAAAAAAATGTTGTTTCATTTTTAATTTAAAAACAAAACAATATTTCATCAAGAATTACTATTATCGTATTTCCTTTCTCTGGTGTTTTAAAAAATGGTCATGTCACTTCAGAGTCATTCTGTTAGAGTGATTTTAACATTAGTTAAGTGCCATAGCTTTCTTTAACTTTCTTTTCTTTTTCCTTATTCATTTATACTAGTGAGCATTGCATTATATAGGTGCTCTAAGATATCTAATTTTAGCAGCTCTGTATTTCCCTTTCATATTGAAACAGACTCAATATTATGCCCCCCCCAAAAAATTCATGTATTGAAATCCTAATGTCCTGTGTGATGATATTAGGAGACGGACTTTGGGAGATTAGATCATGGGGGTGGAACCCTTATGAGTGGAAATAGTGCCCTTACAAAAAAGACTCCAGAGAGCATTTTAACACTTTTCCACCCATGTGAGTATACCGTGAGAAGTCCACAGTCTGCAACTCAGCAGAGGGAACACACCAGAAATAACCATGTTGGCACCCCCATCTCAATGGACTTCTAGGCCCCAGACTGTGAGAAATAAATTTCTGTTGTTCATAAGCTACTCACTCTGTGGTACCTTGTTACAAAAGTCTGAGCTAAGACACCTACAAAATCGAAATGAGTAATATGAGCTCCTTGCTTTCAACCATTCTCAAAAGAGGAGCACATGACTGTCCCATAGTAAGAAGTGACTTTTCCCCACATTTCTCCTGTGGCTTGAATTCACGTAGTTCACCTTCCTCCGTGACTGACCTTGACAGCTAAAATACTGCTCCTCACAACCAAATCCCAATACATTTCCCCTCATTTCTCCTATTCCTTATCCTTTTCCCACACTCAACAATTCTATCTGTATATAAGCTTTACTGGTATTTGATTTTGGGGATTTCTGGTATGAAAAGTTGTACTTTGTCTCATTTCCGAAATAGTCTATCAATTTCCTGCCTTACTTCCAAAAACCAATTCAGTTATCACAAAGTAGCATTAATGTACATATATAAAAAGAGAAGTATCCACTGTCTCAGTAAGCTTTTAAAACATTTCACAATATGTTGTTTACCCATTTATAACGGGATCATGTGTGTGAATGTCTGTTCCCACCTAGACTATGATATTTATCCCTAGCTCAGAAACGTTCCTGGTAAACAGAAATTTTTCACATATTTTCACTGATTTTGATTGTAATGGACTTGAGATCTGGGACTAAGTCTTCTACTTCCTCCAGAACTCTTGAGGAGAATTAACAGCACGCGGAGCTGTTTATTTAGCAAACGCTGAAAACAGAAAATGAGGCTAACCTGAATATGTGGCCTGAAAATGGACTAACCGTTGGTCTTTCTAAAGAATGACTTAGTTCATTATCCTTTATTCCTCGTACTAATTATAACAAAGACCCTGAACAAAATAAATAAATATCAGAGCAATCGAAAAGCAAAGAAAAGAAGGTAAACTGGGAATTTTATGACTTGAGGAATACGCGGAAGTGACTTCTCTGGGTTTTGTTTGTTTTGCCTCCTGTGCACCCCAGGGTGGTTAACAGAGAAACCCATAAACTAGAAATGCCAATGCAAAACGTTCTGTTTTTTGTTTTTTGTTTTTTGTTTTTTAAGCCCCAAGAAAACATAGCTTCTTTATACAAAGACTGGGAAAAGGGCGACCCTGTAAAACATAACTCTTTTGACTCCCCCACAGGTCTGAAATGATAAGAGCTGTGCTGCGCCTCACTGTTGCCCACAGGGTGCCATAGAGACTGGACAGAATGCTGTCTTCCATCCCTGCTCTACACTAAGTAGGTAGCATCCCTACCTCCTCCCACCATGCATTGTGGGGACCGTGTGTCGGAGCCCTAATACCCCTGCACTAACATGAGCAAAGGTGCATTCCCCTTCCTCCGCACTGAGCACTGTGACTACGGAAACTGGAATTAAACTATGTGGATAATCCCAATCTTAAATTAAATGAACATCAGCAAAGAAATAGCAGCCTTTCATCTCTCTGCCATGTACTGCGGAGACTGAAACGGGACTCCTGTCGACTACGCTAAGCCTGCTCTCATCAATGACCGCAGAGATGAAGCACCCAACTGGCCCCAAGTGGAAGCAGAAGTCACGCGCAGGGAGAGGAAGGCAGCTGCAGACAGGGCTTCTGTGTGTGAAATTCTGGGCAGCTTTCAGGGTGACCTATGCATGAAACCAATTAGAATCACAAAGCAAAATATCTGAAAACCAATCTGTGGTGCAGAATATTACTAAGGCTTCACATTGGTCCCCCACTGAAAAGCGCATAAACAGAGCAGACCAGAACCGCACTGCCAAGGTTTTGGGATCTCAGTTAGCATTTAAACTACGACCCGTGGAAGTGAGCCAGGACATGCATCCGGAACTTTAACGTGTAGATTACATACTGAAGTAGAAGATGTAAACATAAATAGTCTTATAATATGACTTAAAATTTCCAGAATATATTCCAAAATTATTCACTGTATTGACAATCAGAAGCATCAATTTGGGAAAAGAAAATCGACAGCAAACACAAGGTAGTGCCGGAACAGTTTTCTATCCTGATTTTAGTGGAAATTATACAAATCTATGCAGGTGATAAAATTCTATAGACTAAACAACATCGAAATGCAAACAGAAAAAAAGAAGTGCATGTTAAAACTGGTGAAATCTTAATAAAGTCTGTAGTTGAGTTTATTATTTTGTACCGATTTCAATTTCCTTAATTTTTAAAATTTTATTTTTTTTTCAGTGTTCCAGAATTCATTGTTTATGCACCACACCCAGTGCTCCATGAGGTACGTGCCCTCCTGAATACCCACCACTGGACTCACCCCATCCCCACACCCCCTCCCTTCTAAAACCTTCCATGCACTATGTGCCCTCCTTAATACCCACCACCAGGTTCACCCACCCCCCTCCCCACCCTGTATATAACCCTCAGTTTGTTCCTCAGAGTCTACAGCCTCTCATGGTTTCAATTTCCTGATTTTGGTAGCTGCACGATTGTTTCGTAAGATGCTATCATTAGGGGAACCTAGCTGAAAGGTACACAGGAACTCTGTACTATTTTTGGCAACTTTATTTGAATCTAAAATTATTTCAAAATGAAAGTTTAAAACATTGACTCAGTACAGAATTTGGAATAGTATTTGGCATGAATTCTTAACTCTAAAGTCTTTTTCCTGATCCTACCCTATGCCATCCGTTGCCTAACAACCTCCTTTCTCATTGAGAGGCATTACAAATGGAAAAGTGCCACTGGATTACTTCCCACTGACTGGGAAGCAATCATATTTTTGTTTGGCAACTAGCTCAGGGCTGGACAAGCAGTTACTGAAAAAAAACAAAGCAAAACGAAACAAAAAACTCAAGTGGAGTTTTTATTTGAAATTTCCCCTGAAACAGAAGGATGTTCATCAATGCAGGTTGGGAGGGTGCATGGTTTGATAGAATATAAGCATGGGGATAACTTTGCTGAACTAAATTAGGAGGTTTCTTGTCAAGCTTCCAAGAAAAGTGTTAAAACAATGATACTCTGAAACATTTGATTTATATATAATCAATATCAAGGAAATAGGTCAAATTTAAACAAGCACTACAAAAATCATTCCCCAAGCAAGCTACTGTTTCATTTCAACCAAGGAACCGACTCTATTTGGTGACAGGACATTCTCATCATGATTAGTAAAGCTCTGAATTTTAGCTATATAAATAAACCAAATGAAAGACATAAAATGACCAATTTACTAAAATAAACATAAACATAAAGCAGATGGCCTCATATTCCTGCAAATTCTAGATAAAATTAAACATAATCCCACCAAATTAACTTCTCTATTAACAGCTCTTTAGTCCATAATTTTCCAAAATTCAAGTTGTGACTCAATTTTGTAAAATCAGCAGCACCTGGGAAGTAGTGATCAAAATAAATTTATTTCAAAGATTTAGAATTCAGTTGTAAAAAATTAATAATGGTAAGCTTTACCTGAGCCATGTTTTCCCAGAAAGCAGTTACTTTAAGAAATCCTTCTACACGTTTGTTTTTGAAAACTTTCCCTTTGCAGCATTTTGTGTTCTGGTAAACAATTTACCATAAAGAACCACGTTTTTCCATAAGACATTGGTAAGTCTCACTCAACTCTTTTATTGACTCCCATAAGACCTGGAGACAAGTTCCTGAAATATGAAAAATAAATATTAAACATGGACCCTCTGGATTCTTGTTCTTTGTCTAAAGAATGACTAGCTTCTGTACAGCAACAGAAACTGTCAACAAAACCAAAAGACAACTGACAGAATGGGAGAAGATATTTGCAAATGACATATCAGATAAAGGGCTAGTATCCAAAATCTATAAAGAACTTAGCAAACTCAACAACCAAAGAATAATCCAATCAAGAAATGGGCAGAGGACATGAACAGACATTTCTGCAAAGAAGACATCCAGATGGCCAACAGACACATGAGAAAGTGCTCCACATCACTCGGCATCAGGGAAATACAAATCAAAACCACAATGAGATACCACCTCACACCAGTCAGAATGGCTAAAATTAACAAGTCAGGAAATGACAGATGCTGGTGAGGATGCGGAGAAAGGGAAACCCTCCTACACTGTTGGTGGGAATGCACCTGGTGCAGCCCCTCTGGAAAACAGTAGGAGGTTCCTGAAAAAGTTGAAAATAGAGCTACCCTATGACCCAGCGATCGCACTGCTGGGTATTTACCCTAAAGATATAGATATAGGGAAAAGAAGGGCCATATGCACCCTAATGAACATAGCAGCAATGTCCACAATAGCCAAACTATGGAAAAAGGTCAGATGTCCAACGAAAGATGAAATCTTGCTATTTTCAATGCCATGGATGGAACCAGAGAGTATTATGCTCAGTGAAATAAATCAACCAGAGAAATACAATTATCATATGATCTCACTGATGAGTGGGAATTTGAGAAACAGGACAGAGGATCATAGGGGAAGGAAGGGAAAAATGAAATGAGACGAAACCAGAGAGGGAGACAAACCTTAAGAGACTCTTAATCTCAGGAAACAAACTGAGGGTTGCTGGAGTGGAGGAGGGTGGGAGGGATGGGGTGGCTGGGTGAGGGGCATTGGGGAGGGCATGTGTGGCGGTGAGCATTGTGTATTGTGTAAGACTGATGAATCACAGACCTGTACCCCTGAAACAAATAATACATTATATGATAATAAAGAGAAAAAAAAGAATGATTAGCTGAGATGAGAACTGTTCATCTCTCTGAAAAGCACTAGACACAGAGATAAGCATTTCCCGTTCAGCTAAAGGAAGGTGACTTCCCCTGCCCGTAGAAGAATCACGACTCTAAGTTGCCCCATCACAACACACTCTACTTCTCAGATGTGGAATACTTTCCCTCTTGCAACAGACTGAAAAATGTCTCTTTAATTTTGTCTTTGACAACATAAAATGCAATAAGGTGTTTTGATTTTTCTTTTAGAATATACTGTTTGGCATAGTAAATGATTCTTGTGATCATGAATTTTAATGTGTCAATTTAGTTGGGCTGCCGGGATGCCAAATTCAATGTAGTTTCCACTTGTGTCTGCAAATGATACGAGTATTTGAATCAGTGTTTGAATCGGTGGTCTCAGCAAGTAGGTCGCCCTTCCCAGTGTGAGTGGGCCATACCCAGTCTATCGAGGGCCTGAATAAAGTAAAAAACAAAGGAAGGGGGTCTTTGTTCCCTTACTGCGTGTCCACATGAGCTGGAATATCAGTCTTCTTTCTGCCCTTGGATGAGGATTGGCACCAACAGCTTTCCTGGTTCTCGAGGCTTCGGATTCAGACTAGAATCACGCCCCCAGCTTTCTGAGGTCTCCGGCTCGCAGACAGCAGACTGGGGTCTTCTCAGCCTCATAGTTATTATGGGAGCCACTTGCTCTTAATAAATATAAAGGGGGATTTTTTCCCCCTTTGGAGAACTCTAATGCAATTCCAATGCAAGATTTAAACGTTAATAAATTCTAAACTAGTAGCACAGATTCTGATTAATGGACTTTAGAAAGATTGCAAGATAGAGCCTAAGCTGAGTAAGATGACTTGCCGCTTCAACACCAATAATGAAATCAACTTTAACACCAGTTTAGATCTTAGGAAGCCTTTCTCAGGCACTCAGAATAGGTCCTCAGAGAGCAGCCACACAGGTCAGGCAAACAAGAAGGAGATTTTCCTGTTATACCATTGATAAATAAAAGACAGCTTTCTTATTTAGAATTTGTAATTCTACAGCAATTATTCCAAGTGTATTTGGAGGTAAGTCCATCTTTTTAAGAAAGCAGAATGAGGAAAGACAAAGAAACTCTTTTAGTCTCCCTCCTCCATGTGCAGTGAGGATATGAAAGATTCTGATTCTGAAGTATATTTTTTTAATTTTCCAGAGACAAAAACAAATAAATAAATAAAATAGAGTGGGCATTGGAAGTTACTGCAAAGTATCAAGTGCTATGTTGTGCCTAATACAAAGAGAGAGAGATTTGATTCATTTTGAGGGGAAAATGTGCAAGTGGCAAAAGATAATTTGGTGGAAAGGGTGGGCATTAAAAAAAGAGTCTACTGAAAACGGGAAAAGGGAAGTATAAATGGTGGATTTCCATCATCCATTCGTCTAGGGTTGTTGGGTTAATGTAGAGCATGAAATCGTCCATAATACCCGGCTTGCCGAAATGTTAACACGGAGGCTGCTGAGGGCAGGAAAGTTTGGGAGAAGCGCATAGGCCTTTGGAATATTGAGGCCTGTGTGACCACTCTGTCCTCAGAACGCGGCGCACGGACTTGCCTTCCCTGAAGCTTTCTTAGCCCAAATAAGCCACCCTGTGATCTAAGAGATGTATGCACTGTCCCCTAGGCTATGTTTAGCAGAACGCATAGAACACGCAGATCAGCATACAGCATCTTTCCTATAAACAGATCCTCCTAGTTCCAGTAAGTCCCTTGTCATGTATCACATGCTCGAGCCACAGTGATAAAGATTATAATTATCCTGGGCAGGTCAGTCAGTTAAGCATCTGCCTTCCGCTCAGGTCATGATCTCACGAGGTCCTGGGGTGGAGTCGCACACTGGGCTCCCTGCTCCGCAGGGGGATCTGCTCCTCCCTCTGCCTCTCTCTCTCTCTCTCTCTCTCTCTCTCTCTCTCTTTCATATCTCATGAATAAATAAACAAAATTTTTAAAAAATTACGATTATCCTGAAGGACCAATGAAAGCAGAAGCAAAGAAGAACAAAGGGTCTTCCTCTCTGAGCACTGAGCTCTTTGCCTTCTTTCACAGCCAGTGTTTGGAGTAACCCTTCATCTGTCGGTACAGGAACTGCTGGCCTTTTCTGGCAAAGGATGGAAAGAGTATTTTCATCAAAAACTGATGCTGGTTTTGTGGACTTTTACTCTTCATCACTCTATAGCAGTGGCTCAAGCCTATAGGTACACGCTTCAGTATCTATTAAGTCTACCTCCTCTCCATTCTCACCGTAACTTCCATAGTCCAGCCCACCACTACTTCTCACTTACAACATCAACACGGATCTGCTCAGATCCACTCTAGCTCCTACTCTCAACCAAATCTCTCTTTTTTTCCCATTATGACTGGAATTTATTTTTATTTCAAAAGTGATTCTCTTTGTTTAAGTAATAAATACCTTAAATGTCTCACGTTGTTCTTAGATTCACAGTCTAACTTTATTAACGTGTCCTATCTGCTGTTAAAATTCTTCCTACTTCTCCCAAGGTCTTTTCCAGCCATTTTTATCACTGGAGACAAATCAGTTGTTCGGTGCTTTTGCTTCTATAACCGCCATTCCACTGCTCCTGGCACATATTACTCCCTCTGCCCTAGAGAGGTCCTTTTCTCATTTCCTTTTTGCCACCCTAGATTATACTTAGTTATCTTCACTTCCCCACAGAAGCTTCCCCTGGTCACTCCTCATCTCAAAAATTAGATTCAGTTTATACTCACATAACAGTTGTTACATTCATGGCATTTAACAAATTACAAATAAATACCCATATTTTTGTTAAAGTATGATATCAAGGCAAACTGGCAGAAGTCTTGTTTGCATGACAGTTTCTTTAGAATTCACCGTTAATAGTGAAGAGCTTGAGTCCTGTCATACTAAGGTCAAGACCTTCCATTAAATTCATAGGAGATTGTCAAAAGAAAACCACTTCATGGAGGGATACGAAGAATGAAGTGTCTGAATGACCAGTTAAAAACACCTTGACTCAGCCCAGGGGAAATTGCTTCACATTATTAAGTGGATAAAAGAGCGTTATAGAGGGCACCTGGGTGGCTCAGTGGGTTAAGCCTCTGCCTTCGGCTCAGGTCATGATCTCAGGGTCCTGGGATCGAGTCCTGCATCGGGCTCTCTGCTCAGTGGAGAACCTGCTTCCTCCTCTATCTCTCTCTCTGCCTGCCTCTCTGCCTACTTGTGATCTCTCTGTGAAATAAATAAATAAAATCTTTAAAAAAAAAAAAAAGAGCGTTATAGAAAATCTAAAAGGACAAGTTACCCTTTGCAGAGCAACATGAAATAGTCGTGAATGTTGGCTGAGTGAGACACATTCTTTGGCAGCATTAGAGACAAGATCAGAACTTTAGAAAAAAATTTGCAATTCAGAAAAGCAGTAAATTGTAGAGCAAAACTAGCAACAGAAGTCAGAAAGATTTTACAACTATTTCTGGGAGCCATTGTTGACGATTCCAGAGTGTTTTAGGAAATTTGGAAACAGTTACGCGAGCCATTAAATTCTTTCCTTTTTCTTAAAAATGTAATTAGCTTTGTGTTGAAATTCTTTGAAACATAATACAAAATGTTACTAAATAAAAGAATTACGCAGATAAAGAAAATTGATTTTTTTTTCCAGTGCAACATGTATACTAGGGTTTTATCAATGTCGAAAAGTGGATAGCCCTTGGATAAAATACGAATTTTGTTGGGAAACTTAGCTGGGGGGATGGAAGTAAAGGGAACTCCTAGGATGGGAGGGGAACAACCCTGATCTGAGCTTGAATTAATAAGTATGGGGAAAAGGCAGGGTTTTTCCTAAGGAGCATTACAAATATGATTGCCTAAAGGAAGGGGAGAGAAGTAAACCAGAGAGTCTACTGTACTGAGACAGGGAATCTGAAAAGGGGAATAAGATTTGTATCTCAAATTGTTAATATTTCCTGGCAAAAAAAAGGAGTGGAGAAAAGAAAAAAACACATCTTTCGATGAAAACATCTTCAATCCAGGCCCCAGTATTTACACATGTTAAGATCAATCACATAGGAGCTTTTATCAAAAATAGTCAAATTTTTGAGAAAATAATTTTTTTTAAAATAATAATCTTTTTGAGGGAGAGAAAGATTGCCAGTAAAAACATTTACATAAAGTATTTTTTAAAAATAAAGATAAAATCATACATCTGTGAAATATTTAAAGAAATAAGAAATGCAGTGATGAAAAATGAAAAAGAAAAAAAGATAATCCAAAAAGACCAGGTAAATTTGAAAATAGACCAAATAAATTTAGACGTAAAAATAAATTTATACATAATTCTTGCTGAAATAAAAAACTCAATGACAGCAAACAAATTAGACTGACCTAATGTGAGCTGCAGTGTATATCCAGAGTGGTAAACTAGAAACCGCATGTAAAACGTTACCCAAGAGGCAGCACAGAAAAGTAAAGATTTATAAAAATATAGAAGAGAATTCAGAAGATATGGTTAAGAATGAAACTGTCCAATGTATGCCCACTTGAAGGCCCAGACATAAAAACTAGAGCAAATGATACAGATCTAATCTTTAAATAAATAATAGCTAAGAATTGTTCAAACATGGTAAAGGACATAAGTCCACATATATGGATGCATTTTGTGAACAAAACAGGATAGATAACAAGAAGTCCATACATAGACATGCTATAGTGAAATTGCAGAATGCAAGAGAAAATGAGATGATAGTAAGAAAGAAGGTAGAGGAAAATATCTGTTTAACTACAAAAGAATGACAACATATGGAATTCTCAATAACAAAAAAAATGAGAGCCAAAAGAAAGTATCTTTGAAGGACTGAGAAGAAATAATTGACAACCTAAAATTGAATACTAACTAAAAATATCTTTCAAGAACATGAGTAAAATAAATTCATTTTCAAAAGAAATTAAAAGAGTTTACTACCAATAGGTAAGTGTTAAATTTACTTCTAAAGGGATACTTCAGAAAGACTGAAATGTATCTGTCCTGGGATGAGAAATCCATGCTTATTGGCTGATAAGAAGCAAAGTAGCTGTAATAGCAGTCCTTGGGAAAGGAGGAGGCAGCACTCGGACTTAGAGTCCATTGGCTTCTTTCAGTTTTATTTAAGGTATTCCAACTCTGCTTTTAAGACTAGCATAATAGGGGCGCCTGGGTGGTTCAGTGGCTTAATCCTCTGCCTTCGGCTCAGATCATGATCCCAGGGGCCTGGGATGGAGCCCCACATTGGACTCTCTGCTCGGCAGGGAGCCTGCTTCCTCCTCTCTCTCTCTGCCTGCCTCTCTGTCTACTTGTGATCTCCGTCTGGCAAATAAATAAATAAAATCTTTAAAAAAGAAATTTTAAGACTAGCATAATAAAGATCATCCATGTAAAACTCATCCTCAACAGTTAAAAACTGAGAGCTTTCCCTCTAAGGTCAGGAACTGCATAAGGACGTCCACTCTTGTCAGCATAGTACTGGAAGTCCTAGCCACAGCAATCAGACAAGAAAAAGAAATAAGAGGCACCCATATTGGTAAAGAAGAAGTTAAAATGTCACTTTTTGCAGATGACATGATGCTATACATATAAAATCCCAAAGATTCCATCAAAAAAACTACTAGCAGTAATGAACAAATTCAGTGAAGAGTCAGGATACAAAATGAATACCCAGAAATTGATAGCATTTCTATACACTAACAAGGAAGTCACAGAAAGAAAAATTGAAAAAAACAAACATCATTTACAATTGTATCAAAAAGAATAAAATACCTAGGAATAAACTTAACCAAAGAGGTGAAAGACTTGTAGTCTAGAAACTATAAAATACTGTTGAAAGAAATTGAAGATGACACAACTGGAAAGATATTCCATGCTTATGAATTAGAAGAATTAATATTGTCAAAATGTCTGTATTATCCAAAGCAATCTAAGAATTCAGGGCAATCCCTATCAAAATACCATGAACATTTTTTGCAAAACTAGAATAAATAATACTAAAACTTGTATGGAACCACAAAAAATGCCAAATAGCCAAAGCAATCCAGACAGAGAAGAACAGAGATAGAGGTATCACAATCCCAGATTTCAAGATATGCTACAAAGTGTGGTAATCAAAACAGTATGGCACTGACACAAAAAGAGACACAGAGATCAATAGAATAGTATAGAAACCCCACAAATCAATCCACATATTTATGGTCAATTAACCTAGACAAAGGAGGCAAAACTCCAAAATGGGAAAAGATAGTCTTTTCAATAAATGGTGCTGTGAAAATTGGACAGCTACATATAAAGGAATGAAACTAGATTACTTTCTAACACCATACACAGAAATAAACTCAAAATGGATTAAGTACCCAAACATGAGACCTAAAACCATAAGAATCCTAAAAAGAACACAGACAATAATTTCTCTGATATCATCCAGAGCAACATTTTCTTAGATATATTTTCTAAGGTAAGGGAAGCAAAAGCAAAAATAAACTATTGAGACTACATCAAAATAAAAAGCTTTTAAATGAAGAAGAAACCCATTGAGAAAATTGAAAGACAACCTACTGAATGGGGGAACATATTTGCAAATGATATATCCAATAAGGGGTTAATATCCAAAATATATAAAGAACTTGTACAACTCAACAACAACAACAACAAAAAATCCAATTAGAAAATGGGCAAGGGATCTGAAAAGACATCTTTACAAAGAAGACATACAAATTGCCAACAGATACATCAAAAGATGCTCAACATCACTAATCATTAGGGAAATGGAAGTCAAAACCACAATTAGATGTCACCTCATGCCTGTTAGAATGGCGAAAATCAAGAAGACAAGAAACACATATTGGCAAGGAGAAAAAGAAATCCCCATGCACTGTTGCACTGGTGCAGCCACTGCGGAAAAGAGTATGGATGTTGTTCTAAAAATTAAAAATAGAAATACTATGTGATCCAAAAACTTCACTACTGGGTATTTACCCAGGGGAGATGAAAACACTAATGTGAAAAGATATATGTACCTCTATGTTTATTTGAACATTATTTATAATATTCAGGACATGGAAGCAACCTAAGTGTCCATCAATAGACAAATAGATAAGGAAAATGTGGTACACACACACACACGAATATTACACAGCTATAAAAAAGGATAAGATCTGGCTATTTGAGAAAACATGGATGGACGTCCAGGATATTATGGTAGGTTAAAGAAGTCAGACACTTAGGAAGACAAATATCATATGATTCCACTCATAATGGGATCTAAAAATGAGCAAACAAAGAAAAAGCAGACTCAGAGCTATAAATACAGAGAACTAATGGTTGCTGAAGGGGAGCAGGGTGAGAGGTTGAGTAAAGTGCATGAAAGGGAGAGGGAAACACAGGCCGCCAGTCATGGAGTAAGCCATGACAGTAAAGAGCAGAGCATAAGGAACACCATCAATGATACTGTAACAGCCACGTAATCGGACAGATGCCAGCTGTGCTTGTGGGGAAGACAGCATAATGTATGAACTTGTTGAATCACTAAGTCGTACACCTGAAACTAATGTAACATTGTGTGTCACCTGTCCTGAAATTTGCAAATAAATAAATAAGAGACTAGGCTCACAATGGGAAGCATCACAGGTGTCCCACTGAGGATGGTAGGGAGTGAATTTGGAAATGTTAGGAAAGACTTTAGGAATTAGGGTTCCTCCAAGTTCTTCAGTACCTCCTAAATAATCTATTTCAGTAAGCATAATTCTTTTTTTTTTAATAATCATATAATGTATTATTAGCCTCAGGGGTACAGGTCTGTGAATCGCCAGGTTTACACACTTCACAGCACTCACCATCAGTAAGCAGAATTTTATTTTTTGTCTTTATTTGATTGATCTAAACATAGTCCAGAGTTCCTCCAGAAAAAGATATTAAGCTCTATTTTCAAAATCTGAGACCACTGAACTCCAAGTATAGAAATTAAACATGCATTGGGAAATATCAACAGCTGAGTTACCTCTAGAGACAGTAGGTTGAAAAGAGTATCACCTGCTTTGTGGAAATGATGCTGGATCCAAATCCTACAAAGTCAGTTCCTGATCTATGAGTCCATATTATACCTTTTACTTGATTCTTGTTTTTCTTCTTAAAATACATTCATATGTGTAAGCCTGATGATTCACAGGCCTGTACCCCTGGGGCAAATAATACATTATATGTTAGTAAAAATAATTCAAAAAAATAATAAAAATTTTTAAAAAAAAGAGTATCACCTGCTTAAAATTTCTTCAGAATATTTTAAATGTGGAATGCCACACTACAATATAAGCACAACAATTATATTTCATATTAGTGCCATGAAACGAGAGATCTGGTTATTGAACCCCAGTGGTGCCCAATGTTCTTCTGGAAGAGAAGTAAAGGATGACTTTTAGGAACATGGCTTGAAAAATGAAACAATCTTCTGAAGGATGACAATAGAAGATACTGAGATTAATCTCTTCAAATTGAAGAAAAAAATATACGCAAATGTATATAATGATTATCTTCCTCCTGATTAGACATTTTGCTTTAAGAATACTGAAAACACTTCTTTTCTGCATATTATCTTGCTCCTAAAACTGAGCGCAACTTGATTTGATAAGATGTGCTTGACATGATCAGTATTTTGAGCATTTCTTCTGGTCAGTTTGGCTCACTGATGGTGGGTTATTTTAGTTCTCTCCAAATAAAACCAGGAGATAATCATGAAATTGTCAGTACACTTTAAACTACTGCTGCCTCAAAAGAAAAGACAATTTCAGTATTTAAAATATTTTTAATTTTTTTCCTAACTCACTACTCTACTGTATGATAATATGGGCAGCATATGGGTTGTTTACAAAACAAAAAAACTTATTACTGCCATTTTCCAATTATCATACATGAGGACACAAATTATCCTTCCTTATTTTTTATAAAGGTAGTAATAGTGAAAATATGCCTACAAAAACAAGCCTCAGCTAGCATTTCCTAGTTTGATAGTTAAGAATGAGATTGGACATTATATTTAATACTTTCCGAGCTTTCAGTCAGTTGTAAGTGTTCAACCATATATTAATAGAAATAGGCCACAGATATGATGTTTTTCTGTAGAATAAATATAAAGAAAAATTATATTTCTTATGGAAGCATACAAAATTTCAAGAACTAAATATTGCCTCATTCCAGTTTATTCATGCCTCAGCAAAATAACTTTAGGACAAATATTTTATCATATTACCTGCAATATTTTATCTCCCAATCAGTTGTGACTCTCCAAGTTCTTCTTTTTATTTACTTACTATTTCAATAGCACAGCCTAGGTTGTAATACTTTCCTAGGGAATTTATATTTTCAGCAAATGGGTTAGGCAAAAAATAAGAAGTACAGTGCCTTTTTTTTTTTGCAGTAATAAATAAATAAATAAAATAAAGTTTCAATTTAATCAACATTTTAACACTTTTTATAGACATGACTATGCAGAATATGAAGATCAATACCTGTTCTATCAGCAGGTTAGAAATTATATTGTAATATTGTAATAACATTAAATTCTTTTTAAGAGAAGCTGTATTTACATGACAGCGAAATAACTGAGGAAAGGGAAATTTTGGGTTGCTCATCTGTGTTTGGACTCTTCGTGCGTTATGCGTTAGTGTCCTTCTGTTCCTCCAAAACTTCTAAGTATCACACAGGTGTAAACTAAAGCAATGATATCTCCTGCTCAGTAATGGGACAAGAGCAGTTAAACACAAGTGCCTGGTGGTCTTGGTCCTAGAACAAAGAGTAGGTGTGGTGATTAGTCCTGGGATAAATTTTGGTTAATATTTTAAAATAATTACAAACTTAAAAGAGGAGGTACCCAATGAAACAACTAACTATGAGAGCTGTGAAGAAAGAGAGATGATTAGTGTATTTTAAATTGTCATTTTAATAGATTTCCACTGCTGGAAAAAGTGATCAGATTTTTTACAATAGCGCAAAGTCAAAACTAAATGCAAGTGCCCAGAAGCCGTGGGGATGCAGTCCCAGACAGTCCCAGACAGTCTCGCTCAGTGCTTCTGACCTTCCTAGGGGCATGTGATCGTATCCACACTTAGTGAAAGGGAACTGAGCCCTAGGTCAGTTAATAAGTGGAGAACGCATGATTCTAAATTAGCTTTTTTCACCCCAGGACTGTGTGTGCTTTACTTCACATGTGGGAAGAGAAACAAGACACAATTAAATGGCAGTATCAGAATATGACCAGACACCCATCCCGAAAAGTGCTAAATAGTTTGAGGAAATCGTTAACTTTATATATCAACTTTACTAAGCTCAGGGATGCCCAGAGAGCTGGGAAACATTATTTCTGAGTGTGTCTATAAGGTTGTTTCTGGACGAGTTAGCATTCCTACGGGGAGAACCAGTCAAGATCTTCCTCACCAAGGCAGACAGGCATCGTCCAACACTTTGAAGGTCTGAGGAAAACAAAAAAAAGTAGAGGAAAAGTAAATTTGCTCTTTACTTGAGGTGGGACACCCATGTTCTGTGCTCCTGCTTCTCAGGCTTTCAGATGCAGACTAAGTTACATCGTGAGCTTTCCTGGTTCTCCAGTTTGCAGATGGCAATCATGGGAACTCTCCATCTCCATAATCATGACAGCCAGTTCCCCTGACATCTTTCTCCCAATCTCCTATTGACTCTGTTTCTCTAGAGAAGCCTACTGTATCTGAGTAATAAATATTCTGCATAAATACTGAATATCTGGAATAAACTGCGAGAAGTTAGGCAAGATCCCCCTGGAAAATAAGCCCAAAACTTAAACCAATGACTTTTCATGTAAAGAAACTAGAAAAATAGGAAAATTGAATAAATAAAACGCAAGCAAGTAGATAAGAATAGAATCAGTGAAGTAGAACACAGAAATCAGTAGAAAACATCAGTGAAACCACGGTCTGATTCTTTAAGAAGATAAAATTGATAAGCCTCTAACCAAACATCAGGAAAGAAAGACGGAAGAAAGAAATTACCAGTGTAAGGAGTGAAAGAGGGGAGGCCACTATAGATGGGTAAGATATTAAAATGATAATAATGAATATTAAATACAATGCTATGTTAATAAATTTGAAACTTAGGTGAAATAGACAAATGTCTTGAAAGACACAAACTACCAAAGTTGATTCAAAAAAGACTTAGATAATCAGAATAGTTTTATATTTCTTTTAAAAATTGAAATTGTAACTAGAAACATTTACACAAAGACAATGTTGGGCCCAGATGGAATTATGAGGAAATTGAATGAGGAATTTAACAAAGAAATAATACCAAAACCAGAAAATAGAAAAGTAGGGACTACTTTCCAACTTATAATATGAGTCTACCATTGATTTTACTCTAATACCAGGAGAGAAAGTAAAATATCCCTCATAAACATAGACGGAAAGATCTTTTAATAACAATTTAGCAAATCAAATCCAATGATATCTAAAAGGGATTATACATCATGACCAAGTGACATTTTAACCAAGTAATACAATTTCAGTTTAGTATTAGAAAATCTATCAGTATAGTTCATCACCTTAATAAACTAAAACACGAGCCAAATGGACATCTCGATAAATTCTGAAAAAAACATTTAACAAAATCCAATAATCCTAATGAAAAACTCTTAGTTAACTGGTAATTGAAGGAAACATTCTTACCTGATTTTTTAAAAATCTGTGAAACTGTTAGTTAACATTATAGCTAATGGTAAAAAATGAATGCCTCTGTGGGGGGATGGGTAAAATAGTGGGGATTAAGGTGGGCCCTCGTGACAAGCACCCGGTGCTGTGTGGAGTTGCTGATTCACCAACTGCACATCTGAAACTAATGCAACACTGTATCTTACCTACACTCAGCTTAGAAAAAGTCTTCCCCTAGTATGAAGAACAAAGTAAAGATGTCACCCCTCATGTCTTTTATTCAACAATGTATTGACTGTTCTAATCAGTGTAGTTAGAGCAAGGAAAAGGAATAAAATCATGCTAGTGGGAAAGAAAGAAAAAACACTGTCTTTATGCCCAAATGACTTGGTCATCTATGTAGAAAATTCAATGGAAACTACAAAAAGAAAAAGCCCTAGAACTTGTAGTAATACATGTGGTAGCCAATTTGTAGGAAATAAAATCAATATACAAAAATTGGGCAGGGGCGCCTGGGTGGCTCAATGGGTTAAGCGTCTGACTTCGGCTCAGGTCATGATCCCAGGATCCTGGGATCAAGCCCCGCATTGGGCTCCTGGTTCAGTGGGGAGTCTGCTTCTCCCTCTCGCTCTGCTCCTCCTCCTGCTGTGCTCTGTCTCTCTGTGTCAAATAAATAAGTAAAATCTTAAAAAAAAAAAAAAAATCAGGCATATGGCTACACAGCAGCAACTAAAATGAGATAAGCAATAATAAACCTATTTATATAGCATCAAAAATATGAAAAAATTAGGAATAAATCTAGCAAAAATGTGTGAGACTTGTACATTTAACACTATATAACATTGGTGATAAAAATAAAAGATGACATATAAAGATCTATAGTGTTCAGGAATCAGAAGAGTCAATATTGTCAGAATGTTAATCTTCCCCAAATTTATCTAGAATTTCAGTGCAACATGATCAAACTCCCAGCAGACTTTAAAAAATGGAAATTGCGGTGCTGATTATAAAATCAAATGGCAAAAAAATAAAAAATAAAAAAAAAACAAGACAAAAACAAAAAATCCCTAGAAGGACTAAAAGTACTTTGAAAAAGAAAAAAGACTTACACAGCTTAACTTCAAGACATATTCTATAGCTACAGTAATAAGATACTATGGTTTCAGGATAGACAAATGGATGGAACAGAATTGAGTTCATAAATATACTCATAGAATAAAATGTTTGTGACCTTGATTTGGCAAAGATTACTGAGAAACAACAGAAAAATTTTATGCATGAAAAAATTGATAGATTGCACTTAAAAATTACAAACTTCTGTTCATCAAAAGAAATTACTAATAAACTAAAAATGTAAGTGACAGATTCAGAGAAAATATTTGAAAATCTGGTTCTGATAAAGAACTTATATCCACAATATATAAAGAACTTCCACAACACAACAGTAAGGGGGGTGGTGGTGAATTACTTAATTTCTAAAATGGGTAAAACATCTAAATATATATTTTACAAAGAAGATATATGGACGGCAAAAAACATGAGAAGATGCTAAATGTCATCACACATCAGGTACAAGCAAAACAAACAGCACAACGAGCTACTCCACTCACAAATATCTGAACTTCAAACATTGATCATTCCTAATGTTGTCAGGAATGTGGTGTAACAAGAATTCTTAAACCATGTTGATGGGGATGTAAAATAGTACAACTACTTTAAGCCGTTTTCCCTCTTTTTAGAGCTTTCCATTGTAACTGAGCATTTGATATGATTCAGTGTTATCCTCTTTCTCGATGTACCGTGTGTAATCTGTTGAGGTTAATGTAGAGCATGAAATCATCCGTAATACCTGGTTTGCTAAAATGTAACACAGAGGCCACTGGGGGCAGAGAAGGTTTGGAAGAAGGGCATAAGCCTTTGCAATGCCGAGGTCTGCATGACCACGGCCACTCCATGGTTGGAATGCCCCAGGGAGTTGCCTTCCCCCAAGCTTTCTTAGACCTAACAGCCAGCTGGTGATCTAAGAGATGTATGCACTGTCCCTTAGGCTATGTTTAGCAGAACTCCTAGAACACGCAGATTAGCATATCGTTTCTCTCCCATAAACAGGCCCTCCTAGTTCCAGTGAGACCCCTTGTCATACATCACGTGCTTGAGACACAGTGATAAGGATTTGTGATTATCCTCAAGGACCAACAAAGGCAGGACCAAAGAAGGGCAAAGGTCTTGGTCTGTGAACGTTGACCCCCTTGCCTTCTCCTCTCTTTTACAGCAAAATTTAGAGAAATCTTTCATCCGTTGGTACAGGGATTGCTAGCCATTTCTGGCAGAATCCTTTTAAGAAATACTTTTTGTAGTTCCTCTAGGATTTAGGCATTTTTAAATGGTTTGAGTCCACCTTCAAGTAACGCTGTACCACCCACTGTGTAGTCTGGGGAACTTTGTAGCAGAATGTTTAGTCCTCCCTCTTGTCATTGCAACATTCCCATCCGCGGCTCACTCATCCATGTACTATAATTACCCAATAAATTGCTACTCTTACTCCTTCTAACAAACAGCTGTCCTTTTTTTTTTTTAAGTGTTTATTTAAATTCTAGTTAGTTAGGGACACCTGGGTGGCTCAGTCAGTTAAGCATCCAGCTGTTGGTTTCGGCTCAGGTCCTGATCTCAGGGTTGCGAGATCCTGCACTGGGTTCTGCGCTCAGCGGGGAGTCTGCCTGAGATTCTCTCCCTCTCCCTCTGCCCCTCCCACTCACACTCTCTCTCTGTCTCTCAAATAAATACAATAAATCCTTTATAAAAATTTTATTTAGCTAACATATAGTGCAGTATTGCTTTCAGGAGTAGAGTTTAGTGATTCGTCATTTCCATACAACACCCAGCACTCATCACAACAGGTGCCCTCCTTAACACCCATCACCCATCTAGCCCACCTCCTACCCACTCCCCTCCAGTAGCCCTCAGTTTGTTCTGTATAAGAGTCTTTATGGTTTGCCTCTCTCTCTCTTTCTCTCTCTATTTTTCCCATTCCCTAAGGTTCATAAAGATTGAGAAAAAAATTAACAATTTTGTCTTTAGTTATCCATCTTCTGATGCTCTCCCTTTCTTTATGTGGATCCAGGTGTGTGACCTATGTTATTTTCTTTTTCTGTCCAAAGAACTTTTTTAAACATTTTTTTCGGGGAAGGTCTGCTGATAATACATTTCCTCAGTCTTTGTGTGTCTGGGAAAATATTTCTCCTTCACTTTTTTGAGGGGGGTGGTAAAGATTTTATTTATTTATTTGAGAGAGAGAGAGAAAGCATGAGCAGCAGGAGGGACAGAGGGAGCCCAACATGGGGCTTGATTCTGGAACACTTGGATCATGTCCTGAGCTGAAGGCAGATGCTTAACCAACTGAGCCACTCAGGGGCCCCTTCTCCTTCACTTTTGAAGGATACTTTCATTGGACATGGAATTACTGCTGGCAAGGTTTTTTCTCTTCTAACATTTTATAAATATTTTACTCCACTTTCCTCCTGTGCTCCAATTGTGATAAGAAGTCTTGTGCAATTGTTATTTTTATTCTTCTATGGGTGAGATGATTTTCTTTAAGACTTTTTCTTTGCCTTCAGTTTTTGAAGTTTGAATAAAATATCCCTAACTGTGAGGGGTTTTGGTTGGTTCAGTTTGGTATTTAACCTACCTGGTTTTCTCTGAACTTCCTACAACTGCAGTTGGGTGTCTATCATTAATTTTAAAATTTTCTCAGCCATTATTATTTTAAATATCTCTTCTTATCTGTTCTTTCTTCTCCATTTGACCTTCCAATTATGCATGTATTGTAACTTTTGAAATTACCCCACAGTTCTTAGATCCTCTGGGTTTTTTTATTTGTTTAATTTTTTCTTTCCTGTCTCAGTTTTGGAAGTTTCTATTAAGTTATCTTGAAGTTCATCAGTCCTTTTCTCAGCTGTAGCAAGTCTACTGATAAGTGTGTTCAAGGTACTCATACTTCTTTCTCATACTTCTTTCTCTGGTGCAGCATTCTCAATCTATTTCCTCGAAACCCTCTTCCCTATTATCTTCTCCCCCACCCTAGGTGGGACATAGGCTATAGCAGGTTGAACTCGGCGGAATTTTGATAGACCAGCTGGGATGAGCTTTAGTAAAATTTTGTGGTAAGCCTTCTGGTAACATCCTTCCCTCCAAAATGTAGCCCTTCATTAAAGAGAAGGATGTCGGTGGTTTTCACAATGGCTGTTCCTCCCCTCCCCTTTCCAGGTCCAGGATATTTGCCCCAATTCCTCACCATGAGAACACTCTGGACTTCCTGGACAGAAAGTGCATGAAAATGTGGGGGACTCCTATGACTAGAGCCTTTAAGATCTTCTGTTTCTTGCAGTTGTCTGTACCCAGTCTCCAGCAAGTTGTCAAAATTACTAGTTAAGACAGTGGTTCTACCAAGAGGATCTTCTGTGTTGAGGTTCTTCTGCCCCATGTAAACAAATCTTGGATAGTGTATTTCTCTGAATTCATCTCTGTCTCTAAATTTCGGAGTGATGGCTTTCTCTGCAACCTCTGTTCTCCTATGGATGGGTCCAAATACGGTTGATCCCTACCCCCTTAGCATTTTCTTGTTAAGGAGGGGAGGGACAACTTTCAAGCTCTTTACCTATCAGAGCTGAAAGTGGAAGTGGTGCAACTGCTTTGGAAAACAGTTCAGCAGCTTTTTAAAAAGTTTAATATGTAGATGTATTGTATGATCTAGTCATTTCACTCCTTGGTACTTCTCCATGAGAAATTATAACATGTCCATACGAAGACTTGTACATAAATGTTCATAGTAGAACTGTTCATAATATCCAAAAACATGGAATCAGTACAAATTTTCATCAGTTGGTGATAGATATATAAGTTGTGGCGTATCTTGCCAGTGAAATACTATTCAGAAATAAAAATAATCAGCTCCTGATGCGTGTATCAAGAATGCCATAGTTGTGCTGAGTGAAGCAAGTCGACAAAACCAAACAAGACTCCCCACGTATGAAGTTCTAGAGAATGCAGACTAATCCATATGACAGAAAACAGATTAATATCTGCACATAAAGGGTCAGGATGGTTAGGTGGGAGGAATTACAAAGAGCACAACAAAACTTTCAGGGCTTACAGCTATGTTTTCATGTTCACCGTAGTGATAGTTTCATAGATGTACATACATGTTAAGACCTATCAAGTTACACCCCAACTTACACATTTTTCACCCTCCCTCAGGACTGCTGCTAAGAAAAGGCTAAAGTCTATAAATTCTGATACTTCTCCCGTCAGAGTGGAATCTAAGCTTCCACTCCTATCAGTTGATCTTAATTCATTGCTTCCAACCGAAAGAACGTGGGAGATCTGCACTTCCGTGTCTTTGAGTGTGAGCTCAGAAAGGTTTGTTCCTGTCTTACCTTCTCATGACGTTCCTCCTTGGACCCCAGTCACCATTTTGTAAGCATGGGAAGCTACGTGGAAAGACAATGTGCATATGTTTTAGCCAAGGGTCCAGTTAAAGTACCAGTGAATAGCAGTACCGATTCCCAGCTGTCTGATTAAGTACTGTCCCCAGTGACCCTGGTCCTCAGCCTTCAAGCTGCCTCAAGTGACACTGAAGAGAGCAGCAATGGGGTTTTCCTACAGAACGGTGCTCAAATTGAAGATTCGTAAATACAATAAATATTGTTTTGGTTTTAGCCACTACATTTCAGGCATGTTTGTTACCCAGCAATTGATAAATGGAACAGTTATTTATTGACTTTATTTGTCCTTTCTTTATTCCCTGTTAATATTAATAGGTAATCAAAGACTTCTGGTAAGTGTGAGTATGTATGTGCAAGAAAGGATATTGACTATTTAAAATAAGGCAAAAAATGTATCATCATGTGCCCTTTTAATATGACAACTTCGTGCAAGCAATCTTTTGGGCTTTTATTCCAAATACCTCTGTCTTCTTTGGAAGAAACCCTATTGATTACACTGAACTTAATGAAAATCAAGCCTTCCCTCTAAATCTTCTAGGGTTAAAATAAATTTAAGCCACTCTTTTGGAATTCCATATATTATATGCTTGTTTGGGAGGGAGGAAAGGTATTTATATATACATACAAAATCCTAAAGGAAGTTAATATATTTCCTACTTTCATTTTTGAGAACCGGTGTTTGTAATTCTTATGACAAAGTGATTAGACTATTCTGAGATGGTTTGCATTTTTAAGTCTTGATTTATTACATAATTCATTATATCAATCTAATCCTTTTATCTAATAAATTAAGTCTAATCTGAAGTCACGTCTCTCCATATTACAGGACATCTGAACCAAAGTATAACCAATCACATGCCGTAGCAACCACTGGCATCACCTAACTCAGTCTCTGTTTGAAGAAGCTTGGTTCTTCTCCCTATTAAACTATGTTATGTTCAAATCAGGGTAATCAGGAGAAATTTCATATAAGTTATGACATTATTGTGGATTTTAAAGTGGGGATAAACTTTTAATAGGTATTTTATTGAATCATAGAGAACCATATAGAATTTTGTAGATCAAAATGAATATGTAATGCTAATTTTATATTATTCTGCCTTATTACATAGGTTGTCTTAGAAATAAGAGAAACATACTATATTGCACACTGTCAGAGAAATACTTTTGATTTAGTGAACAGAATTTTAAAAGATTATGTCAGACATGTTCCAGTAGGAATCAAAGGGTATCCAGGCAATTGAAGCATGAAAGTTACTATCATTTCTCAAATAATTACATCCCACCATAAACCAATTTAAGAACCTGAACCTGAATATAAGTGACTCAACCATGGCCATTTAGAGTACAAAATTGTGTACTATTTCAATTAATACAGAAATGTAGATGTCCATGTAGTCATTTATGTGGTGCTGATATGTATAAAGTTTATCTGCCTTATTTTTCTTTATTAAAATATTTGGTAACATGGGCAATGACTCCCTATCAGTAGACAATTTAGGCTTTCCCTGGTACTGGACACAGGTATCCAGGATGGTGCATGGAGAGAGAGTCATAGGTGGTCAGAGAAATAGATAGAGGTAGGTAGGCAGGCAGGTACGTACATAAAATGCATTTCACACACACATGCCAACATAAGATACAGCAATTCCAAGTCACTACTTTTCAAATATATGCAAACATGAAGCTCTCTTTATTCTGGTTGTCTCTCAATACCTACCCCTCATTGACAAAGAGGAAACTGAAGTTAGTTCTATTAAACAGAGTCCAGTCCGAAACTATTGTAGTCGAGAGAAGATGAGAATTTCAGTGATGATCCAGGTCCAGTCTTCAATTCAGGTTTTACTTCTCCTGTTATCATCCCTTCATCTTCTCCCTGGTCCTGCATTTAATTTCACAGAGTTCACCTGTGTTATTTTGGGAATAGTGTTGTGAGGGAGAAGTGTTAAGACCTGTTTAGGAGAATGTGTACTTGTGTGCCTGGTGACTGCTCTGCCGGCTGAAAATGCTGGTGTCTCAAATGGTCTGACCATGGCTGTTCTAAGGGATTGGCTCTATCGGACAGTGTGTCCAAGATTTATCAGGCTGGCTACTGAGCCTCATTCACACAATCTCAGATGTCAGGAATGATGACATGGGCACAGGCTAGGGGGATTTAGTGAAGGGACAGCCTCCTGTCAAAGACAACCCAGGCCCTTGCTACCTTCCAGAGTCTAATCTAAATTCACAAGAATATACCAACCCCTAGAGGGATGGAATCTGATGTCCACCACTGCTCATCTGGCCCCAGGCAGGTGACCTGCCCTTGCTGTGCCCCAGTTCTGGCACTAAGCACAACTGAGAGCTGGAGAAGATGTCGCTAGTATTTTCAACCATGACCTTTCCCCAGAATAATCTGACACTTCCCTGTTAACCCTTAGCAGCGAGCACAGCAGAAGGAAGGTATGAGTGTTTTACACGCCTCTACAAAAATGGAGAGCATTAGGAATGGCCTGGCGAAGTCAGTCCATCGTAACAGGAATTTGAGTATTTCCGGGAAAGATGAAGTACATCGGTCTCATCTGCACTAGCACAAGAGTAAGGAGATCGTTCTAGTCTGCGCTACCAGTTCAGAGGTGAGAGCCTGGGTTCTGAGCCTGCCTGGAACTGACTCCTGTTCTCCTAGTTGCTGTGTGCCCGTCGGCAAGTAAGTTAACTTCATGATTTCGTTTCCTCATCTATATAATAGGGATACTAATGGCGCTTCTTCATAAGGTTGTTGTGTTGACTTAAATATCCCAATACCTGACATGCAGGAAATATTAAGTAACGCCTTTGTTGACATTAAAAAAAAAAAAAAACTTAGGCAGTTAAATATCTTCACGGATTACACTGAACATCCCAACAATGATCTCATGAATAAATTAAAAACATAATTTATCATAATTATGGAGCATTTGAGAGTAGGCTGTGACATTTGTCATTGAGTTTCACACAGACACACACACACACACACACACACACAAAAGTTCTATTTCTTAAGCCTAAATACCCAGTTTTCCCAGTGCAATGTCCAAAAGGACTGTTAATATTATAGGTTGAAAATGCATTATGAATTGTGTAGCACTAAGCATGTTACTAATTACATATTTTTACTAACTATATATTACTACGTAATATGTAATAATTATTACCCATTACTAATGGTAATAGTAATACTAATGGTAATTACTAATACTAAAGGTAATAATGATTTTTTTTCTACTACCCAGTTTATTCTCAGTAGCTGTTCCTTGGATTACATATCAGATACAATTTTTGTGATCTAAGCATACATTGAACTGGAGAAGAATCAAACTCATATGCAAGATAAAAAGCTTAGCTTTCCAAGTAAGCAGATTTGGTTTCTAAGAGGGGGCTATAAAACATTGCCTTAAATGAACTATGAGAATTTTTAATTACAGAGAAATCCGATCTTCTACAAATAATTTTTAAAGGAAAAAAAAAAGAATACTGAGGAATAGAACATTTTTGCTTAAACTCTATTTTTTAAAATCTGTAAGGCAGCAGTAGAATTACTTACTGGCTCCAAGATATGATTATATACAATTACATTATTTGTACCTGTTCAGCCCTTATTAATCATTTCTGCGGAATTGACATCCGGTTACCAATCCATTAGGGTTAGCGCAGGCTGAACCCTGCACTGCTCTTTTCTGTGCGCATTTAAAGGACAGGCATGAAATCCGTGTGACTCTGTTAATGAGACAGCACTGGCCAGATACAGATCAGTTCCCACAGTTTGTTATCCTGGAAAGGGTCGGGTCAAAATTTCTTCCTGATTTCCTAATGCTAAAAAATAAGAGAGAAATGGCCATGTACTTTTTTGCGGGTAGGAAGCAAAAAAAACTGGGAATATTAACTCCCAATTATCCTTTTATATGACCCAAATTCTGGATTGTAAAGGCTTAGCTTACCCATTATTTTCACGTTAGACACATATTCAGCCAATCAGTAGTATGCACCACAGGGAGTTGGGTAGATATTAGCTCAAACCTGAAGAGTAAATCCTCAAATCTGGAATTGGGGCCATCCTGAAAACATTTCCCGAAGTTAACAGTGAGACTGATATCGGTAGAGATAGCACAACATACATTAAAATACAAACTTCATTATACCTGAAGAAAGTCTCATTTTTAACCTCCCTACCCAAAAGATTTCAAGATATTTTCTTCAGAGGACATAGGTTATTTTCAGTAAGTTTTACAAATTTGAACACACTCTGAAACAGAGACGTCAAACACCGCCGCACAGTATCAACCTTGCGACACTGGCCAGGAGGGCCATCTCCGTCCAGGAATGAGGAAGTGACAGCTGTCGGGGAAACGACACGATTCCTCCCCTTAGAGGAAGCAGCGGCGTCTCAGCTCCTGGTACTTGCTGTGGGGTCGCTGGACGGTGCAGTGTGGGAGAATCTCCGTTTCTCAGGACACCAGAAGCCCAGCATTTCCTGATTTCAGTGCGGGCAGCGATTCTCAAGCAGGACAGATGGAACATCCCTGCAGGCCGCATCCGGCCGCCGTCGGTGGGTCCCACCTGCGCTCCTACCCCCACCTCTGTGGGTCTGTCAGGAGAGGCCCAGGCCGGGAACGCACTTTGCACTGGGATTTCAGCCTGGAAATCTCCCAGTCATGTGTCTGCGATCTGCACGAGCTCAATTTCTGTCTGGGATTCTTCTTAAGACCTTACTGATTTGAGAGAACACTAGTGGGGTGGAGGGGAGTGCAGAGGCAAGGGAGAAGCAGGCTCCTCTCCAAGCAGGGACCCAGCCTGGGGCTCGGTCCCAGGAACCCAGGTCATGGCCTGAGCCCAAGGCACAGGCTTCACCGACGGGTCAAGACACCCTTGCTGACCAAGGATAGAAATAATGTCTTCTCCCTCGGTGTTTGTCAGACACTCCTCAGTCCTTAGCTACCACTCACGACCCGTATCTTGAAAATGTCTCATATCTGTGTCCAATTCTAAAACCCTTAACCATAAAAGCATGAATGATTTCCTATGAAATTTAATATCCACATTCATGAAGTACAACACCTTCTACAGAATAGAGTTTAAGTACACAATAAAAATAAATTCTAGCATTAATGTCCTCGAAGTAAGCTAATGTAGAGTGGTGGTTGTCATACGGAAACAAAAATTTCTAATGTTTTAAAATAACTGCATAATATTGAAGATTTATACCTTAACTGCATCTGAATTCATAGGGATAGGTGTTGAGGCAATGGGGAGTCTGTGACCATACACAAAAGGCTTAAACCATTTTAACAGCTGACAGTAGCAATTCTAAAAATAATCCTTTAAATTAATACAATGAAATATGTTTAATGCCCAGAAGGATCAAAAAGCAATATTTTTCTAAAATTAATATTTGAAATAACAGAATTATGATTTAATAGGAATGATATAGCTTTCTCAAACTAGGTAATCTGTATTTGAATAGCAATCTAAGATGGCTCATTACCAAACAAAGAGGCAACCCACGGAATGGGAGAAGATATTTGCAAATGACAGTACAGACAAAAGGTTGATATCCAGGATCTATAAAGAACTCCTCAAACTCAACACACACAAAACAGACAATCATATCAAAAAATGGGCAGAAGACATAAACAGACACTTTTCCAATGAAGACATACAAATGGCTGTCAGACACAGGAAAAAATGTTCATCATCACTAGCCATCAGGGAGATTCAAATTAAAACCACATTGAGATACCACCTTCCACCAGTTAGAATGGCCAAAATTAGCAAGACAGGAAACAACATGTGGTGGAGGGGATGTGGAGAAAGGGGAACCCTCTTACACTGTTGGTGGGAATGCACGTTGGTGCAGCCACTTTGGAGAACACTGTGGAGATTCCTCAAGAAATTAAAAATAGAGCTTCCCTATGACCCTGCAATTGCACTACTGAGTATTTACCCCAAAGATATAGATGGAGTGAAAAGAAGGGCCATCTGTGCCCCAATGTTTATAGCAGCAATGTCCACAGTCGCCAAACTGTGGCAAGAACCAAGATGCCCTTCAACGGACGAATGGATAAGGAAGATGTGGTCCATATACACTATGGAGTATTTTGCCTCCATCAGAAAGGATGAATACCCAACTTTTGTAGCAACATGGACGGGACTGGAAGAGATTATGCTGAGTGAAATAAGTCAAGCAGAGAGAGTCAATTATCATATGGTTTCACTTATTTGTGGAGCATAACAAATAGCATGGAGGACATGGGGAGTTAGGAGAAGGCAATTGGGGGAAATTGGAAGGGGAGGTGAACAATGAGAGACTATGGACTCTGAAAAACAATCTGAAGGGTTTGAAGAGGTGGGGGTGGTGGGAGGTTGGGGGAACCAGGTGGTGGGTATTAGAGAGGGTACGGACTGCATGGAGCACTGGGTGTGGTACAAAAACAATGAATACTGTTATGCTGAAAATAAATTTAAAAAAATGATTAAAAAAATTTAAAAAAAAGGGACGCCTGGGTGGCTCAGTTGGTTAAGCAGCTGCCTTCGGCTCAGGTCATGATCCCAGCATCCTGGGATCGAGTCCCACATCGGGCTCCTTGCTCATCGGGGAGCCTGCTTCTCCCTCTGCCTCTGCCTGCCACTCTGTCTGCCTGTGCTCACTCTTGCTCCTCTCTCTCTGACAAATAAATAAATAAAATCTTAAAAAAAAAAATTTAAAAAAAAAAGATGGCTCATTACCTTCCCTTGAATCGCTTCAGACTGACCTTCGGTTAGACGATGACATTGATTCCGTTCTTGAGCTCTGAGTTATGGAAAATCCCTATGGAACACACCTCACCTCTATCCTTTCCCATCGTGCCAATATTTCAAACCCAACAGAAAGAACAAAGCAATCAAGGGCCACAAATAGGTACTAAAATCAGCTGTAAAGAGGAGATAGAGAGCGTACTTTTCAAGAGTACTTTAATAATTACAAAATATGAAATAAGACTAAGAGCTACACAATAAATTTAGTAACCTACACATGGAGTTCATTTATGGAAGCAAATATCTCCAAGAGCTTATAGGCAATAAAATCTTGACAAGCTCTAAATATTAATGCAGTAAGCTCTTAAAAATCTCCATTTCAGGCCAATTCTTAGACCAGACATGGCAAAAAACCTAATGTTTAGAACAATATTACTTTATTTTATATAACGTTACCTATCTTACAAAATATTTCTTATGTGTTATGTCTTTTCATAAATACAACTCTGCCAAGGAGAAAAGGTGAAATACGATATCCATTTTAGAATGAGAAACCAACAATTGGAAAAATTAGGTGACTTGCAGGGTTTTAACGATTAGCCAGTGATGGAGGCAAAGGTGGACCCCAGTTCTCCGAATAACACCTCAGGGCTCTTTCCACTCCATCCTCCAGCTTGTCACGGATTTGGAGTACAATCGTGGAGCACCTTAATGTACTTTAATGGCAAAAAGGGGGTTAGTTTTTTCTTTTTTCAGTTTGATTTAGATTGAATTTTGCTAAAATTACCAAGGATAAAGTTGATTTCCGCATCACAGGAGCTGGACGGAGCATTTGTTAGCACTTTCTTGGCATTGACTCAACACTTCCCCAGGAGCTCCAGACTTTTGTCTGACGCAGCTCCTTGTTTAGAGCAAGTGTCCTGAGTTAAGTCAGTCAGTTTTTTTGTGTTTTGTTTTTCATGATCTATCAATGAGTACCCATCATTCTCCCTAACATGTACGTCTTTTAGCATCAGTAGTGAACATAATAGCAGTAACTTATTGGGGACTTTTGATGAGCTAGGCACTGTTTTACCTGTATCAACGGTTCATTTAACACTTATAATTATGCATAAATCACGTTAGTATTTGGTCCATTTCATAGATAAGGAAAGTGTATGTCTTAAGTTTCTATACAGAACTATTTAAGATTCTTGAGAAGGGGTTACGTAACTAGTGAGTGACCGTGCCAGGACTCAAAGCCTGGAAATCTACCTAGGCCATAAAATCTGGGAACATACATCATCGGCGTCCTATAGAAAGTATACACAGTTCGCAATAAAGGGATGTGCAATTCAGGCTTATATAAGTGCCTATATCCTAAGACCAATACTGCACTTTTTGATAACTAACTGGAATTTGGATAAAAATTCGAAGAAAAGTGCCTGTAAAGTGTATCCTGTACGTACTGCCTGCCTCCTCTCCATGTCTGTTCTCCATTAATTCCCTTAGTCCAACAGCACTTGCCTCTCTGGCCCCCTCCCCGCGGTGTGTCTGTATCATCTGTAGTTTTGCATGTTTCTGGTTTATAATATATCTTTTGTGTCCACATTTGTGGGTTTTTTTCCCCCTCTTTCTGGGTCAGCATAAATAACATGGATTGTTTTGTAATCTAATATACTTGAAAACCCTGGTAGTCTGACACTCCCGTCCTCCAGCTTTGTTACTCTGGTTCTTTCACCAGGCATTTTGTAAAAGTAACACCACCGGCCAACCGAGTACCCTCCACACTCCAAACTGTGGAACTCTGGTTAGCTCTGGTTTTCGGGGTTGTCGGTTTATAGGGTCTGGAATTTACCATGTGGTATTAACTCTTTAGAAAAGTACCAGAAGATGATAATCTAAGATAGCTCTTCTCTCCCTTTCCAGAGCTAATCAGAGTCCTCGGGATCAGGAAAGTGGAGATGGAGATGGGAAAAATGTTTCTTCCTTGAAAGGAATTGGGTATTTTTCTCTTTCAAGTGCAGAATTGTTTGACCATTGCGGGGTGAGCTGGAACATCAGCAGGAGGAAGATAGTTCATAGCTTTTCCAGGTCATCAAAGGACTCTCTAGCATTACCCCAGTATCTTTTTTTTTTTTAAGATTTTATTTATTTATTTGAGAGAGAGAGACAGTGAGAGAGAGCATGAGCGAGGAGAAGGTCAGAGAGAGAAGCAGACTCCCCGTGGAGCTGGGAGCCCGATACGGGACTTGATCCCGGGACACCGGGATCATGACCTGAGCCGAAGGCAGTCCTCCAACCAACTGAGCCACCCAGAGGTCCCACCCCAGTATCTTTAATTAGGACTTAGGATGCAGAGAGTTTGCAACATGACTGTATCTCAAATATGGTCTTAACTAACAAACAGACCCCAGGTATAAACCTTGAGTACCAGCCCCTAACCAGCGGACTGGAGCTACGGAGCACTTGTCATCACAGCAGTCTCAGAGTGAACAGAAAACCTTGAGTTTACATCTACCTTTTTAAAAATTTAGTATAATTACACTTTGTTACAATTTCTACAAATAGATTTTTACCGAATTGTCTCGGGAATGTTCTCATGACTATAACTGTACGGCTGTGTTGCAATGTTACTCAGCCACTTGGCTTCAAACTCTGGAATGACTGAACAGGAAAACAGATGACCTAACCGAGTGCAGAATTTAGTCTGTTTGGGTGATAATCAAGGCCTTACATTTTTATGGCTGTTGGAATTCCCTTGTCAATATATTTATCTGAGAGCTGCGTTTTTAACATCTGGAAAGTGTATGATCATGAGCGTTTCTTTAAAAGGACGAACTCTATTAAGATTACCATTGACGTGACTGTCAACTTTTAAAGTGATTGATGTTCAGTTAATGCTAAATGCTGCATCTCAGAACTTCTAAAAATATAACATAACTAGAGACTTAGTACTAGATTTTAGCTTCACAGCTCTTGCCGTGTGGAATGATAATCAGAGCCGGTCAAAAAATGATCTATTATTGTACTAAGTGAAGTACATCCATGAAACCAACTTGGCAAACTAGCAAGCAAAAATAAATAATTGAGACAAAATTTTGGTTTAAAAACATCAGTAAGGAATTCTATTTGCTCAAATGTTTCTTTTGAATTTATAATTGCTATTATTAACACATTTTTTTAAAAAAGTCAAGAATTTTTTTCCTTCCTACATAATTTCACCCACACTTCTTTGATTGTGTGCTCTAAGATAATAATCATGGTTGCTAGTAGAGGCTCAGGAATTTTATAAACATCAATCAATGTCACAGCTAGAAGTAGATGAATCAAAGAATACAGCCATAGATTCTGAAAGTGCCTTCCCTATGACACTAGTCAGTCTTGAATTAAGAATCATTTCAGATTAAAAGTAAAATGCACCGCATCTTTATCAGGGGAGACAAGGGTTACATTATTAGATGAGGAAAGGATGAACATAGATCCTCCAATATCTCATTTGAAAAGCGATTTGGTTGTGACCCTCCTTCTGCTTCTTCACCCTCAGACCAAACCAGCACAGCTTTGGACGCTAGAAACTCTGTTGAAGTGAAACAGAAATATGGAGCGAGGGGGTCTCTGTGCCTGTAGGTAAGAAGCAAAAGGAGTGACTCGCTCTGAAATCTGCTAATCTCAGGTCTCACCTTACTTCCCACATGTCCTAATGCGTGGTAGTGGAGGATAGGGGTGTCTGGGTTCATCCCCTCTTGAAGAAGGATGATTTAGGGCAGGAGCCACCGGACATGGAAAAGTAGCCAAATAAATTAGAAGTAGCTATTTTGAAAGATAGAATCTGTACAGGGTCCCAGGGAGGACAGTATACTTTTAAGTTATTTGTCCTTCCCTTTCCAAGTCAGAAACCCTGGAAGTGTTGTTGTTTCATATCCTTGACTCACAGCAAAAATGGAGCCAGAAGTCGAGCCCTCTGTGGGGGTTAAACTATGTCATTAAGTTTCCTGCCGCTGGAGCCAGAGCATGAGCTGGAGCACGTGCCTGTCTCCTCCTTGAACCTGCAAATGTTCCGTGGTTTCCGGCAGTGAAACGGTCTTCCTTGTGGAGTCTCGGTTACCCTAAGTGTCCCACATCGACTCCCGTATATTTTGGAATCTATGGAGCTGAGGGTTAACTCCTACTAACTGCCTTGAAAGGAAAACTCACGAGGAGAACGGTAGGTTTTCCCTAGAATGCTCTCTCAGAAATACATTAGTTTTAAACGTTCAGTAGTTGAGTCAAGAAAGCCAGGCAGTGTCTCACCCCAGGGCCTTGGCTACCTCGCTCACAGGAGTGACTGGTTTACAAGCTGACAGCCCAGGGTAGGCTTTCACAGTCGACCGGATCTTATGTAAAATATTCTTAATATCTTCTATGCCTAAAACAGAGGTTGTCATGGAGACACCATCATCTTCCTGTGGCCACAGCTGAAATGCACAAAGTCTCTTAATAAAACCAACAGATTCTTCTCACACATCCTGTCTTTCTAACAAGGCAAGTTGATGTCACATGGTGTAAATCATCCAGGAGCAGTCAACCCAGGGAGAGATTTAGAAAGCATACAGTCTATTTTTGTTACCTTTTCTTCTTTGACTTTGGAGAAGACAGCATCCTTTAATAGATTAACTGAAGATCTCAAATTTGCCTAGTTTAGAGTTGAAGAATTAGATACTTCCACATGATACGGTTAATTCCCAGATGTCTCCATGTTTCCCTAAATTTCATCTTGCTTAAACCTCTGTGAAATAAATTTAAATATCTGGAAGAAAAGAGAATATTATGAAACTGAATATGGTGACTTAAAAATAATTGTTGGAATTTTTGTAAGCAATTCAAAATAGTTAAAACAAATTCTGTCATAACAACTTTTAGAGAGTCTCTGGGTTCAGGTTCCAGGGCCAGAATTCTGCTTGAAAAGCCTCCAGCTCACAGTTAAAACTGTTGCATTTGCAATTAGGTGAAATATTTTATTCAAATTGATAGTTTTTGGACTATCTTTCTGAAATCATAATTCTGGGATTCCTATATTGTATCTACTATAAAATGCATAATCTCCTTAGATCGAAAAAGCCAAATCAGGCAATTCTTGCCATTATAGTTGTTTGTTTGTCTTTATCTTTTTCTGAAAGGCAAATTCAGTTGTCCTAAACTATTTAGTCTAGAAATGTTAAAATAATCTCAAAATATAGTCTACTTTATTTTTATGAAAATAAGTCCTATCCCCCTATTCTACGTGTTGAATATCACCTTAATACCATATTAGGCTTCTTTCTCAAAAAAAAAAATGAATCACTCAATTTAATATTTTCTATAAGAAGCATAGAGACTGTAGACACAATTATGCCAGTACTGTGTCTAACCATGGTCTCTCATCAAGAAAACAGCTCAAAATAGAATCAGCTCTCCACTATGCTCATTGATCTTGCCGTGATTCCACAAATAGATTCTGTGTTCTACCATGTACAGTCTTAAAATAGAGCCTGAGCTACTAACTCATCAACAGAGCCTGTATCATGCGACTTTAAGACCCAGACTCAGAAGGTCCAGATGACATTCCCTTTTTATAGGCCATAGTGTATGAATTAGCCCCACCCATGCTTTTATAATATCTTAATAATTTACAGACTATTTTTACATTAATACCCTGTATCAAGTAGACAAAGCTTGTGTCCATTTGTATGTTGGTAGTTTGATTTATTATTAAAAAAAAAAAAAGAGTAAGTATAAAAAACTAATTAAACAGTTGGCTAATTATTACCAGAAAGAACAATTTAGTATGAATGAAATAAAGATTAAATCATAAGTTTTGAAAGAATTTGTCAAAGTTTAAGTTAATATTAAAATACTCCTTCTGATATATTAAGTAATGCTACCATTTTGGGATATTTTGCTGTAATTCTTCCTAAAATGTTCACTAGGAAACACCCCTTACCATAAAAAAAGGGAAGCTGGGGGAGGAGAGGTCAAATATTTGTGGTTGTTTGTGAACAACGAGGTGATAAAGTGGTAATGGCATATCTTTTAAAAAATTATGTCAAAACCAGCTTTTCCACTTTTTATATTGCAATACATTGAAAATCTGCCCAAGGAACTTGGCAGTGAAAATGCTCTCTTAGTTTTAAAAATAAAAATAGCCCTTCCAACAAGTTCCGCTATAATTCAATTCTCTTTGGAAGTAAAATGGTCTTTTACCACGTAGTTTTCATTTTTTTAATTACTTTTACCTAATCCGTATTATCAATATCAAGAAATTTATTTGGCCTCTTTTAAATATTAGTAACCCTCTAGTTCTTGTGGTGCTGGATTATCACTTTTTAATTTTAACTTTAATTTTATTTTTTATGTATTTATAAGTAGGTCAGGATGTATGTATGTATGTATTTTTTTTTTAGATTTTATTTATTTATTTAACGAAGAGAGACACAGTGAGAGAGAGAACACAAGCAGAGAGAGAGGGAGAGGGAGAAGAAGCAGGCTTTCCACCAAGCAGGGAGCCCAAAGCGGGGCTCTGCGTGGGACTCGAGCCCAGGACTATCATACCTGAGCCAAAGGCAGATGCTTAACGACTGGGCCACCCAGGCGTCCCTGTATTTATTTATTTTGTCTCATAGTGTCCACTGAAAGACCGTACCCTGCCCAGGACTGTGCCGTCGAGACAAAAGGGCAGACTTGAAGAGCTTTCCCTAACCTGTTTGTGACTTGTGACACCCGGGACTCCCGCAGCTTGGGTTCCCAGACCAGACACCTTCTGCATCCCGAGGGGCTGCCTAGTCTTGCGGTCCTCGGCGCAGACGCTCTTTCCTGGGTCGTGGGCCAGTCCGGTTTTAGTCTGGGGGAAAACCAGCAGACTTGCCCGTTTGCCGTGTTGTCAACGCCTGCCATGCATATAATTTAGTATTGGGCGTCACTTTACATCCATTTTGAAATTAGTCGTGGTCCAATTGTGTTTTCTTACAAATGACAAAAACTACAGTTAATGTCTTTTCCCAGTCCCTTCACATTACACCACTTTCGGGTCCCTGCGGGTAACGTCAGCCGCCGTCTCCACTCTCCCTCGACCCATCCGTACCTAGACGAGAACAGCATCTCCAAGTTGACTGTGCACGAAGAGCAACATTCCCCTTTGTGACACTTGATGCTTTTGCTCACAGTAAAATTCCTGCCTCAGCATCAGGTCAACTGTAAGTCAAAGGACCATAATGATAACATTAAATTATGGCCAAAGTAAAATAGAGTCCTTTCTAGGCTAATCTGAAGGAGAAGGAGAAAAACACTTATTGTATATAAATCAAGCCAATAATAAGAACTTACCTTATTTAGCTGTTTCCCCAGGCACTGTCATAATATGAAAATGCCCTAATTTTAGTAAAATTTTGAAATTTTAAAATTCGTTTTATTGCATAATCAATATGGTTTAAGTTATTGTTTTGGTTGAATTATGTTCTCAAAACTTCTCTGTTGGATTTTTATTTATAACAGCAGGTATTTACACTGTGTTAAGTCCTTTTTTTTTAATATTTTATTTACTTATTTGACAGAGAGACACAGCAAGAGAGGGAACACAGCAGGGGGAGTGGGAGAGGGAGAAGCAGGCTTCCCGCCCAGCAGGGAGCTCAGCAGGGGCTCAATCCCAGGACACAGGGATCATGACCTGAGCCAAGGGCAGAGGCTTAGCGACTGAGCCCCCCAGGCGCCCCGGGACTGCGTTGATTCCCAATGAGCTCACTTCCTAGGTGGAATTAAACAGTTTCTCATTTGCTTCCAGCTTGCAGTGAAAGGTCCGCGCGTTACTGAACTAACTTCTGAAAACGTGTGTGCTGAGGCTGCTCTCCAACACACCTTTTAAAATTAATTACATTTACAGTGATCATCTTAAATTCAATCTAAAATAATTTGTTGCACTTTTAAAATATGTAAACGCTTCCAAGGACTTTTGAAGTATATTATACCTAAGAAAAGCACTAAAAAGGTAGAATCTTTTCAAGCATGTTTTATCAATACATGCCAAGTTTCTGTATTTGTGTTTCTTTTTACTCACTGCAGTCCTTCTGATGGTCATTACACACTCTGTATATGGAGATATTTTAATATTTAGTCATTGTTTTACTCTACAAATGTATTCTAACCATATGTTATGAAACATGGTAATCACAAAGAATAATACTGAGACAGTTGGAAGAAATGAAATGCGTTTGAGCATGTTATAAATATAAGTATTATAAATTATAAATATAATAATAAATTATGTCTCTTTGTTATATTCAAAATATCATATTATTAGATTCATTACATATTATCAAGTAGTATTTTTACCATATTTATTTAAAGATTTTATTTATTTACTTGACAGGCAGAGATCACAAGTAGGCAGAGAGAGAGGAGGAAGCAGGCTCCCCGCTGAGCAGAGAGCCCGATGTGGGGCTCGATCCCAGGACCCTGAGATTATGACCTGAGCTGAAGGCAGAGGCCTTAACCCACTGAGCCACCCAGATGCCCCTGTACCGTATTTTTATACCAAAGTACTTCATAAGGTTTGTGAAATACTCCAAATGGGAATTATGATATGCAGAAGCATGTAACAGACATCTGTGTTGCCACTGGTCAGCTTTAGCATAATTTAATGTTTTCATGTCTTTGCTTCATATTTTTTTTTTTTAAAGTGGAGCATTACAAATAAAGTTGAAGATCTCTGCACAACTCTCTTGGATTCTCTCCTCCTTTCCCCAGAAGTATTCAGTACCTTGAATTTCTGTTTCATTATTGCAATTCATGATGTTATACTTTTATTACATAGGGATTCTAAAATAATACTCAGCATAAATTTGCATATGTTTATACTTTTGTAAATGGCATTCAACTTGATGTCTATTTACTTCATTCTTTTCCCATAGCGATATTATGCCTTTGAGATTTATCTACATCAAGTTAATTCTAATAATTTCCAAATAAAAGCATTGATTTGTGAGAAATTTTGTGTGTTTCCCTGTTCATGTGTTGGAAGCATTTCTTTAGGATGTGTTCTGGGAAATGGAACTGCGTGGTGGGGTGTAAGGTAGATGTGGCCTGTGGGCTTTCCAGAGCCGCGCGACCGTTTCTTCTCCTGCGTCGTTGTTTCTTTCCATCCTCACCAACTGTTGTGTTTCCAGACTTCGTATTTCTCGCCAAACAGATGAGCACGAAGCAGTAGGTGTTGTTTTGGTTGGTGGAGAAATGGACTCCTCTTCACAGGGTTATCAGCTTCGTGATTTTCCTCTCAGGCATGTACTTTCTGTTCACGTTCATGGGCCAGTTTCCTACAGGCCGTCAAGCTTTCTTGTTGCGCTTTAAATAGTAAAGGTCTAAAAACAAAGGTGCTCATTGATAACCAGCTGAAGTTTGTAAAGTCCTCATGGTTGTCATGAGAACCACATCAGCTCCAGCATATGAAGCGTTTACCAGGCCTGCGCGTGCTGGGCACACCACGACGTTCACGACTACCATCGTCATCACTCATTACCATCATCTTCATTATATTGTTAGTATTGTTATTACTATATCAAATTACCATATACACGGGTATCTATTTCCAGACTCCATACCTAATCACCAGTTCTCTTTTGGTTATTAGATAATGGGTATCTATTTTCTATTCCTTTAATTTTATATTTTTGTATGATTTTGTTTTACTCTTGTGCTTTGTAAGAAGCATATTACAGGACTTTATTTAGTTTTTTCAAATCCATTCATTTCTAACTTTGTAGGTACGTGAAACACAGTTACACTCAAGTGATTACTTGTGTATGTATGCTTAATTATCTTAACCTTGTTTTATGATTTGTATGATTAACATCCTCATCTTTTAATTATTTTTTCTACTTTCTTGTCTACTATTGAGCTGATAATAGTTTTTTTTTTTTTATTTTCCTTTCCCCTGTGATATTTGGAAGCCATTCTTTCTACAGTTGCTTTTATGTTTTTGACGTACATTCTTAACTATAAATTTTTCTGTCAGAGCCTTAAAGTAATCATTATCTTTATCCTCCTCCTGAACACCGAAGTCCAGCATGCTTTCATTACTCATCCTGGCTTTTCAGTCTTTATATTTTCATCTGTAGTTTCATGTGTATTTCGATTAACATATAAAAATGTGATTTGATTTTTCAGTGGAAATAAATTGAATATTGTTTTCTTTCCCACCCTCACTCTACATTGCTTTTTTGCATAGTGGATATTTTTTCCTAATTGTCTCTAATTATCCCTGAGTCACTGTCGTTCACAACCAGATCTGATGATGATGCTTTATGGGTTCCTGCCCCAGGGGAATATTAGACATATTGTGGATTCGGTCTTCAGGGCGGTGCTTGGCTCAAGGTACGGACTAAGGGCTGATGGTCCTTTTCTAGTCTATCACACCAGCCAGCAGAATCCCAGGCAGAAGGTAAACGACTAGAACGTTGGGGCTCCTGGCTGGCTCAGTCAGTAGAGCATGTGAGGGGTTGTGGGTTCGAGCCCGCGCTGGGTATAGAGATTACTTAGAAATAAAATCTCAAACAAAAACCAATGACTCACGTGTTTTGACTTATTTTATGAGTGGAGTGCTGCCAGCTGCCTTACACCTAAGCTGTGAAGCAGTGTGCCTGCTTTCGATCCCTACCAATTCTCATGTTTTGTTAAACATTTTGACGTCTATTATCCCAAAGGGGCCAGACCATGAATATACTTCTGCCGGCTTCCAGACCCAGACCCTCAGCCTCACTTACTCCTTTGCATGTCTGGTTCTATTACTGGCTCACAGAGACAGCCAGGGGATTTGGGGAGCTGGTAGGTCTTTTAGATGTGTTCGGGTTTTCTTTATCCGTCTTTGCTTTTGGGTGTGCAACAGAGAATAAGCATCAAACCAAGAAGCTCCTGTGTCATCGTTAGCATGTGTCTTGGTCGGGTCTTCTAAATCTAGATGTTGTCTTCTAAATCTAGATGTGCTTGACATCCAAGCTGCGTATTGAGGAAAGAGCTGTGACTTGTGCTTCATTTTACACCCTCATCGCGGAGCCGTGGGGTTGAGCACAGTTAACGACAAGGATGATTCAAACTTGATGACCAGCAGCTACTGATTAGTTTCCTGTCCGGATGTTACCAAGGTCGTTACTCTTTGTGAAGGAGCAGCCTCTATGGTATTACCTGAAGTGTACTGATGAAATGCCATGATGGCTATGAGTATGTATTTCTATAAAGGCAAAAATAATTCCTCTTTCTTTCTGTATGAATTTTTTAAAAAATCACACCATTTGGAAAACAGAATACTTGTCTCATATTAACTTACCATAGACATAGAGTTGCTCAACAGTCTGAGTATCCTAGAAGATGTAGCAGTGTTTAGCTGAAAAACGAAAAAAAGAGTCTGTGCTGTTCTAGTTAAAATTATAATCACTACTGGGGCGCCTGGGTGGCTCAGTGGGTTAAAGCCTCTGCCTTCAGCTCAGGTCGTGATCTCAGGGTCCTGGGATCGAGCCCTGCATCGGGCTCTCTGCTATGCAAGGAGCCTGCTTCCCTTCCTCTCTCTCTCTCTGTCTGCCTCTCTGCCTACTTGTGATCTCTGTCTGTCAAATAAATAAATAAAATCTTAAAAAAAAAAAATTATAATCACTACTTTGATTGTATAACAAAATTTAATTTTAGGTAAGATCACATACTTATGTTTATTTTTTTTAAGCTTTTATTTCTTTGTTTGACAGAGAGAGACACAGAGAGGGAGGGAACACAAGCAGGGGGAGTGGGAGAGGGAGAAGCAGGCTCCCCCTCTGAGCAGGAAGCCCGATGCGGGGCTTGACCCCAGAACCCTGGGATCATGACCGAAGCCAAAGGCAGATGCTTAACAACTGAGCCACCCAGGTGCCCCAACATTTGTTTTGTCTTATTTCCAAAACAGATATAAAATTTTCTAAACTCCTCCCATCATACACTGATCAATTTAAATTTATTCAACTTCCTTTAAATATAGACTCACTTTCATTACTTGTTTGAGGCAACAAGTCTACTACTTGTTAATAATGAGCTGTTGTATCACTTTTTTGTATTTTTGTGTAATTTCTATTAACCGTATCCCTTTCCCGCTACCACATTACGTACTTGGTGGCCATCACCTTGACTGATGTAGGTACAGACAGGTACTGCTGCTGAAGTCAATGCTATTAAAATAATACTTTGCCTGTTTCACCCCTTGTCTAGAACTTTAACATATATTAGCGCATTGAATTCTCAAAAACACAATATGAGAAAAACAGTCTGAGCATTCTCCCTGCACTTTATAAATCAAATACAGTGACCTTGGATAATTATCTGTCTACCCACCCACAGCAACAATGGAAAATAACATCCAGATAATTTGGTTCAAAATGGTTTTCCTTCAGACGTAGCAAAAATATTGAAGTAGAAGACAAATGATAACAGATAATAAGATAAGACTGACTATAAATTACAGTGAAGATCATTAATTACTTGTTGTTGTTGTTTTTTTCACATTTTAATTTTACTGAGACATTCAGTACATAGAAAACCATTCTTTCTTTCCCCCTGTAATGGATTCTGGCCCAGTCAGTTCTAGGCCAGAGGTGGTCCAAGAAATATGTGCTTTTCCAGTGGCACCTCTTGGTAGGAATTCTTCCAAGGACCCAGGCCTGAACTATTCTTGGCAAGCGTTCAGTAATTTAAAAAAAAAAAAAAAAAGAGAGGGAGGGTTCCAGTAATGAAAAATTGTAAAAGTTAGAAAACTAGAAAAATAATTGTATTACTTATAGAGAAAGGGTATATGTAGTTCTCTACTGAGAATATTGGAAATTACGTTCAGGCAAGAAAATAGATGGGTTTTCCAAATTTTTTTGATTGGGAAAAGTTATATGAACAGAAAAAGATTTATTCACGTGAATTTGTTTAGCAGCAGTAAAGACATTGGTCAGATTGTATATTACCTTAATGATCATACACCTACAGATAATGTCACAGTATTAGACTTTGTGTAAAGTAAAACTTTGTATAAATATAGGTATTCATCATACTGAAAAAGTATCATGTATATGTCATACATACATTTTCAGAGTGGATGGTACTTGGGGGAAAAAAATGGGAGGCCAAACCAACTAGCCCCTGCTCATGTTGATGACTGTGTAAGAATGGGAAGAATATATAAATCGTAAGTTTACACAAAGTATGTATTTGCACAAAATACAAAGGTTTTCAGTGCATCTTTCATAATACTGTTAATTATTTCATACTCATTTATGTAATGCAGATTTAAAAAATAATTACCTTCCTATATATTTTGAGACAATATAACTGAACTATGAATAATTTCTAGCTAAAATGATTCAGATTGACCATATTTTCACAGCCTGTCTTTCCTAATTTTCTTTATGGACTTACAGTTAATGTTGAAGGTCATATATTTATCTTTTAGTCTTCATTATTTTCCATTTGCATTATTATGCCAATCAAATGAAAAAAGTATCAGGCAATAAGATGTGTTAAGCACAGTATGCCTGAGGATGTAATATTAAACACAGATTCTGCTATTATTACCAAAATCAATCCTAAAATAACAGTGCTACTCTGAGGGTAAGGCTACTTTGGAGAATATTTTCTAATAAACTCACCATAAAATGACAGATAATTATACTGACGTATAAGGTTTCTGTGGAAATAGCTGATAAGCTATTGAAAACTCTATTCAGATGTGAAGTTCTTCAAGACTATAGTATGATCAGGATTATTGTCAAAAACCAACAAAGATGAGTATGATTTCTTGACAAAATTAAATCTAGTAATGAGAAAAATAGACACTGTCAATACACATTATTTAGTTTTTCAGATAACGACCTTTCTTGAGTGATAGTAAATGCTCTGACCACATTCCCACCCAGAGGCTCCTACACGGATTTGATGTCGGACTCCGGGCCAACGAAGACAACGGCTCTGATCATCATTATTTCACCAACATCACAGCTGGGACACTTTGAAAAATTAAGTGTTAAAAATAGTAGACATTGAGAATACCAGAAAGTTGTGTAACTGAAAATGTTCTGTTGGCTTTAAAAAAAAGTGTAATTAGCATGTCCCGTGCCTACCTCAAGAGCTCTGTCATCAACTTACGTTGTGCATGAAGCTGCAGAATAAGAACGAGAAGATCATTAATCAAATTGGTGTCGTGTGTGTGTGTGTATAAATGACTCTGAATGGATGTGCAGGGAAGGTTTAGAGGACAAATGTGGAGAAAGCCCTAAAGCAATATTGAAAGTTTCAGAGCTTTAAAAATTCAGAGGATGACCTTTAAAAAGATACTCCCCATATGGTTTTTAGAAGCCGTAACTAAACATTAAAATCCAATCATATTAGTACTCATAAAACAAAGCTATAGGTATCAGACGTGACTATCTTAATCAAAATGCAGGTAGAAAATTCCTGCAAACTGTTAAATAAACAACATCATCATGCTCTAAATTTATGATATTTTCACTTTCTTCAAAATTTTTATCTTAGATAATCATAACCCTGAAATTAAAATATTTTTACTTCAATTCTTCTGAACATCTGCGTCTTGTGGAATCTATCATCCGTCCCTTTTTGCCACCTCTATCGGTCTGGGACAAACGCCACATCCCTTTGTCAGATGTAGGCAAACCACCACGGGTGTGACAGAAGCAGCGGGTCATCAGCCAGCTCCAGAACCTCGCGTGGCCTTCACCTGAACCGAAATCCAGCACTGGCCACACCTTGTTTTACTTTGTTTTTCACGTTGCCCATTCAAATGTGCTTTTGGTCCCCGCGCTTACTTTACTCGGGAAACCTAGGCTGACGCGACAGCTGCGGGAAATACATCCTCATTGCGCTCTCATCATCATGCTCTGGGTTACCTCCAAGCGTGTGCCTTTCCACCGCCAACTACGTCCAAAAACCAGATTCTACATTTATGATTCAAGATAATGACCATCCCCTATACCTCAGGGTAAAATTAACTTTAATTCTCTTTTTAGAGTTAGATTGGTGCTAAACGAACATGCACAGACACAGTAGTGCGTGCACGCGGGTGTGCTGTGAAAGGTGGACATTAGCGGAGGAAGCGATGAGGGATAATTCCTGAGTTTAAAAGAATTAAAGTTCACTTGAATACAGCAAACAACCCAAATTATCCTTGTCCCTGTGACAGTGACGAGTGAAGCGGTCAAGCGCCAGTGTCACAGCTTTACAGGTCCCCTGGGCTGAGAACAGTGGGGACCTCTTTCAATTTCTGAGAACTGAGTTTAGTTTTAGTTTATCTGGGCTATAAGGAGTAGCTACCTGTGCAGTATAATTCGGGAGATACGACATGATGACCTACTCCCAGTGACTGTCATGGCGGTACCATAAGAAATGTCCATCACAGAGAAAATAATATTTATTCACCCCCCCATTTATAAAGTATGAAACATATATTTGGGAAAATAATATAATCTTTAGAAGATTCAGAGATCTTTGGGAACAATATATGTTACTCTAGGATAGGGAAAAGTCCTGGCAAACATCTGTAGTCTCTTCCATTATGTCAGTATTTCCCAGTGTTTTCTGTAAAATGTTAATGGATAATATAAATAAGATTCAATATCAAATAATTTTGGAGAAATAAATTAATAAGTTTCTTTACTTTGGGGATTCTTTTGTGTTTTGCTATGTTAATGTGCATCTTGCAAAAGTGTGTAACATTTTCCAAACTCATTTAAAAATGATTACTTTGGAGAAGCACATCACTCTTTGATACTGGGAAGTTACACTTTTGAAAGGTAAGAACTGTCAAAGGGAAATGGGCAATGTTGTTTTCTGCTGAAATAAGATTTCATCTCTATTAATCTCTTTGGTTTCTCTTAAGTCTAATCTTTCCTCTAGGAGCCAAAAACATTACATTATACCTCTTTTGTTTTCCACTTTTATTCCCATTGGACACTCCCACCTAAATGGTGAGATGAGACAGCCAGGGCTATGGTCCTGCTTTGGAGGTACCCTAACCTGAGAAGGGTTGGGACAAAAGGCTCTTGGTGTTGGAGAAAATTATCTGGCTTCTTGTTCCAGTCCTCATGCTCATTTACTTTTCTGTGCACTAAATTAGCTTTTTTCATTAGGGGATAGGATTAATGGATAAGAGGTCAATATGGTCATTTACCTGCTTGAACTTAGGCTCGCCTTTAAGGTTGCCAGAAGTCCTCCATTTGACTCTGCATAACTGATACAGATCTTCCAAAGGTATTCTGTATTTTAGCCTAATAATGATTGTGTTTACTAATCAGGCCTCCAAATCTGGGAATACATTTCCCTTGGGCATCTTGTAGGGCAACAAAAGACAAAATAAAGATAGATTACTAGTGTTGCAGGTCATCTAAACCAATTTCCACAGTAGATTCCTAGAAAGTAGCTCTTGATGAATCAGTCTCCTGTCATCTCGATATATTTTGCTATCAACACCATACTCACAGTCACCAAATTTCAACATCTTAGGCCTTTACATCCTACCCCTTAACCTCGAATTCAATGCCATTTCTTTTAAAAAGTTCCCCAGACCTTCTTAGTTTGTGTGCGTTGCTCTTATGAATAATCTGTTCTGCACATCTTCACTAGCCGATGAGCTTATTGAGGAAAAGGACTGAATTGTTCATCTTGGTGTTCCCAGAAATATTACTGTTAGAATAGTAAATGTGTGTTGATGAAGAAGTACAGAAACAAATATGTAAATGAGTGACAAAATAAATTAGCATATGAAAGAATTCACGTTTTTCTTTATAATTTTCCAATCCATTCTTAATGACCTACACTTTTACCTCAACTATAGCCACAGGCTTCTATAATGACTACCTTGTTCTTTGTTTCTCTTGTTTCAATCTGTTATATCCTCTGCTGTCTTACTTACCATGCTATTTCATCTACCTGGTCATTTCACCCTTCTGCTTGAAAACTCTCAGTAAGTCCCAAATGATCTAATCAACGATGAAACCAAACAGAAACAGACACATACTCAACTCCTCTCCTGTATAAGAAGAATACATGTTACCTGGAATGGGATAAACCATCCCCCCTCTCTTTCCTGATGTCACTAGCCCTCTCATGGGTCTACTGTCTTCTCTGAACTCTTTCTCTGTCCCTCAGATTCCTGAGCCCATGTTTATTTTCCAGCCATCATGGCCCCTCAGGTTCTTCTCCAGATCAAGACAGTTGAGCCTTAATCTCCACTACTCACTGGCCTCTTCTTATTGTATTTCTTAACTCAAGTTCACTGGCTCAGCTTGATCATTTGCACAAAATATTTTAATATTTGCACAAAATAATGTGCTCCCTGAGAGCACAGAAGGGAGGCAGTGTCTTGTGACTAAGAAACATGACCTGTAAAACCCACCTTAGCAGAACAGGTGATATGAGCATAAATGTGGAATGAAAAGCATTAGTGCTGGACCCAGTCGGCACAACTCGCCGTTGCAAGCCATCTGTCCCTGGGCGAGTTTCTTAATCTTTTGTCACTTTAATGTCTTCACTTGTATACTGGTGATTCTGATAGGATCAACCTGGGATGTAAGAGTGATCTGGCTGCAAAATCCGCCACCCTATTGATTGCCAGTGTTGATTCTTCTGATCCGGATGGCTGGGCAGATGTCTGCTTCTTCCCTCATGGCTCAATGTACATCCCTCCAGAACATGTATAATTGGTGTGAGAGGACTCGACCTTCCCTATAGGGGAGGATGGTTCTTAGGTCAGTTGCACATGAGAAGCTGCACTCCTCTGCTAGTACCTCCAAACGAGTTCTCCAGTAGGACCAACCCCATAGGGCTGGTATAGGCATTAAGTGACCACACACATAGCGCACGGAATGATACCAACCCATAATATGCACTATAACGTACTCGAGGGTCAATTATTTTCTAATCCCTTCAAGGCTTAGGTTAAATAAAATCTCCAGTCCGAACTTACCTGCAGACCCCACTCACTACCATTCCCAGGACAACTAAATCACAACTATGAGTTCTTCTCCTCTGGGATCATCCTCCCTCTATTTTATTATCAGCTCAGGCGTTCTCCTCCATGCTCTTCCTTGCTCCTCCTACCTGGGGATAACACGTATCAAATATTTGTTTAATTTAATTCTATTCAGGTGGAAATCCCCACTTTGAGTTATGAATTTTTGGCAAGTACAGTACTTTCACTATTTGCAGGAAATATGTTTAATATTAAAGACTGTGACTAGATCTTTGCAATCCTTTTTTTTCCCAACTTGAAAATTCCTGATCTAAACATGGAAATTCAACACCTCATCTGGCCATTAGCTTCTCTCTGTTAAGAGTTAAGTGTTCTCCCTTATTTATTAGCTGAAGGTAGAATTAACATGTACAACTAATATTGGCAAATTCTGATATTCTGGTTCATCAGGCTCCCATTATGAATAAGTATCTTATAGAAGACTTGCAGGTGTTGAAACCAGATGAGTAATTGGAATAAAATGCCCAACTTACTAGTTGAAAATATCAATTACTTGAACATAAAGACTACTAACACTAATCTAGTTGTCGAAGTTGTATAAATGCTCATTAAACTTTGTCTAAATGGTATTCAAGTCTCTTATCTCAGGAAATATTTGTTTATAACAAATGCTGAGTTTTCAGTGCCATCTATTTTTTATTTTTTTTATTTAAATTCTAGTTAGTTAGCATATAGCATAATATTAGATTAAGTGTAACCATCCATCTTTTAAAAGGAAGTAAAATGGTCAAGATATATTAAAAATAAAAATTGCAAGCTGTCCTAATGGTTAAAAATGTTCTTTATTGCATAACTAATCCTAATAGTGGTCAACATGTAAATTCTGACCACTCTTTCTTTTAGAATACATAATACATATTTTGGTACTTCTTGAAAAAAAAATTAACCTCTTAGAGAACGAAATATTGTGAAGGCATTTCATTGTCCACAGACCCCCTAAACTTTCTATCTCTCACAGGTATAGAATCCAAACTCATCTCCACATCCAATGAAAGACTCTATTGGTTGATTTTTTTAAATGATTTCTTATATGACAAAAATAAGAACGAATAAAATCTTGAAAGACTGAATAACAGTGGCCTATAAGAGGGAAATCTCCTGTTTGGCACAAGATAACAGTTATTTAAAAGTGAAAAAGTCATTATTAGTTAATCTGAAATATCTGAAACAGACAATAAACTCTGACTCCAGTTACTTAAACAGGAAAGTGAGGACGGCTTCGGAAACTGAGACAACTGGCAGCAAGCCCGGGGTACAGGCTGTAGCAGGAGCTGAGTCACGAATGACTAGGATTTGAGCGTTTTCTAAACGGATGCCCACCGCTACCAGCACTGGGACCAAGAGCATCTGAGCTCTACAAACACAGCCAGACCTACCGCCCCCCCCCCCGCCCCCCAGCCTGCCACTGCTGTCTCGGACCGGCCCCACTTCAGATGATTCTCGACTGAAATGTATTCGCCGTGGATTTCCGTGTAACGCAGCTTGTGTTCCACTTGTTAAAAGTTAAAGATAACACCATGCTGAGCAAATCACAAGTCATTCCTATAGACTATTGTGAATTTTTCAGTAATTATTACAGTTACAAATACCATTCAGTCTGTGTGCATGTGGATGGGTGGGTGGGTGGCTGGGTGGGTGGGTGTCGGTGTTTGTAGTCTGGGGATTTTTTTCTTTTTAATGTTTTCCCAACTCTCATAATCCACGGCTAGCTGAAGAAGATGATCTGGAGGGGAAGCAAACACAATAATATTTAATTGCAATTCGTATCTCCATAGCAGACACAGTCACAATAATTCAGTAAATCAGACAGTCAATAATCATATATGTAAAAACTTAGCAGTCAGTAATAACCAACAGGACTGGGGAAGAGACAGCTTTTAAAATATGTGAATCATCTTTATATCAATATCTGTCTGCTCAGATAGTTATGTAAATTAGGTATAAAGAAATGTTACATTTGATATACACAAAGGCTTAAAAAGGAAACAGTGAGTTTAATTTTAAAGCAGTGATTTTGGAATAAGAAGTTATTTGTATCAATGAAGCATACATTCTGTGTTATTCTTTCCAGGAAAGATGAAGAATTTTGGTTGATGTCTCCTTTTGTGATCAGAAGGGAAAATCAGCCAGAATTCTGTAGCTGGGAGGTCTTCTCACAACAGCAAAACCGAATGGACCACATACATGTGGAATGGGCAGTCCGCTCCCCATCACAGAGTCCAGGCCCACTGACTCAGCTCTCGGATACACAGGCAGTGGTGTGCTGCTGAGATATTTCACATTTAAGCTTTCTAAGTGTAGTTCCAATGCAAGTGCTGATTGGTGTATTTGTAACAAAGGTGTATACCAAAATTTCCGTTGTTTGTCAATAATGCGAATGACAGCTTTGCTTAGACCAATAATGTTTGAATACGGAAGAATATTTCCTCCATTTTTTATTCCATTTTCATTTTGAAATCTTCAGAATCCACACCCTTAAGTTGACATCTCATTATTAGCATTTAACCCATGACATCTAGTTTGAGAATTTATTCAGTTTATTCTTTATCACGACATTTCTGCTGGATGTATATATATCTAGTTTGTACATGTGTAAGATGGTGATTCAATTTTTATCTCATCTTTCACCAAATAAATTTAAAGATTAATGAATATAGTAGTATTATAGAGATAGTACTTTGTTTATGTATGAATACAAAGTATTTCTCAATAACTGGTTGGCTTGATACTTTGTTAATATTTATTTTATTAAATAGTAAGAAACAAATATAAGTCACTAAAGTGTGATTCTGGATCTCTTTCTGAGTAGGATCCCTTTGAGGATGGAATGAACATATAAATACACATACAAAATTTTGAATTAAATAGTTGAGGATTCAATAATCCCAATATTTTAAAAATGCACATACACATAAATATATGCACTCAATTTCCATCTGGTGCAAGCTTTTGTTTATTTTGCTGAAAAACAAAGATATGCTAAGTTCCTTTCTATAGCCCAAAGGGATTTATACATCAAATGAATAAAAAGCATAATGTAAATAACTAATATAATTTAAAACTTCCTATCTTTTCCCAGAAAATTAAACCAAACTATCTAATCAGTCCAGTGTATTTAAATGGACAAAACCTGATTTAATTATGTGGTTTCTTTTTAAAGTGTGGCTTGATACATGATGTGACTCATTAAAAGTTGTGATATATCCTGCCAATAAAGTCTAGCAGATTGCACATTTACATAGGGTAATTAAGTTAATATACAAGACATAAACTCACACATTCCATTTTGAGCTTCTAATCAATCAGACACCAAAGGTAAGACAAATACTTGAAGTCCAATGTTTCAGATCAGCATACACACATGATGTGTTAAAAAGGCAGACTTCATTATTTTAGCACATGTAACACTGTTAAAAGCCAAATCACAGAGGAAATTTTTCTCTTAACCTTATAAAAGGAGGCATCCATAATTTAGAATCACATTCTTAGCATTGTTCAAAAACATTAAATCATGCCTAGAAACCAGGATGACAGCATATAAGAATAATAGAAATGTGTTTCTTGTTCCTTAGATTATAATCTAAAGTAGTGACAAAATATACTATAGCTACTATACTATATATTATAAATATACTATAGCTACTATAATGCTATATATGTCTAGATTTTTAACCACCAATATCTGAACATTCTTCCAAATTGGGAGGAATATGTTTTGGATTCCAAAACAGAAAGCCAAGGGGTCACATAATGTCTGTATTTAGCCATATGCAACTGAAGTTAAACTCAGTTATACATAACATATGCTCAGGTCATTGGTGCTTATCCTAGGAGTCTTAGGGGTAAGGTGAAGATTTGGCCAGTCTAGAAGCAGTTCAGTGGGGTCAGGAAGAGCCCACTAGCCCATCCTCTCGTGGCTGTCCAATTATGCTGACCAAACTAGTATTAGGTTTTGAAGGTAGCTGTGTCTTCTGCTGTCCTACCCCGGGGTATCTGCCAGTATCCCAATGCTGATTTTTCAGATGTGTTGATGTTTCTAAGAATTACTCCATAGCCACCAAAAATTTCATTGGGGACTTAATTTAGAGGTGTTTTCTGTTGTTTAAAACTGAATAGTCTTACTGATACATATTTATTTACAGGATAAGGAGAGTAAAAATATGTGGCCATTGTATGAAAAAGAACAACAAAAGTACATTATATCAAAATAAAGTTTGACACATTTCAAGAATAGATGGGATATATAAATAAATGGGAAGAGATGGGAGAAATAGCCTTATAAAATGCCCTTACCCATAATAAACTAAGTAAATTATTAACTCCTTTATGATCAATTCAGAAAGATTTTCTGCAGTAAGTGAAATCATATTATAAACTATTTAAGGGGAAAAGAGAAGGAGAGAGAAAGTCAGAAAGTTTGGTAATCTTTAAAGGAAAATAATTCTAGGCTAAGACATTACTTTGAGAGAAGGAAACAAAAATCAAAGACAGGAATAAAGAAAATACGACATTAGGCTTCCTGGGAAGATGTTCAGAAAATTGTTTGGATTTTTAAAAAGGAGGAAAAGGAGAAGTATGCTTATTTAGTAGAAGGGTTTGATGTATAGAATAAGTAACTGGGACTTGATCTATAGTGAAACAGAAAGACAGAAATAAACTTCCAGAGCCTCGGAGTGGGTGTGATATGTTCAAAATAACCTGTGCTAGAACACTTGCAGCAGTGGAAACGAAGGTGGGTTGCTAGGGCAGAGGCTCAGTGGATGAGACAAGGAGTATTGTAGGAATCTCTCATGAAACAACCACTTCAGAAATTGTTCTAGAAGAAATGACATCTAGGACAGTGCTGAGGTTGACAGACGTGGAGGTATGGGGGAACGAAATGAAGAAGCAGCAGGGTATTAACAATCAAAGGGGAGAGGCACTGAAAATCACTTTGTGTCCTCACTTAAGCTGTCAGCAAAATGATAGCTTTTTATCCAGTTAGTCAAATGTTAAGTAAGTACGAAAAAGTCAGGAAAAAATGTGAGGGGAATCGATCTCCCTCTTGTGTAGCTGACTTTGACAACAGACACCTAACCAGATTTGACGTGCAGCAGATGCTAAAGGAAACTGGACACAAACATGAGTGTGAGGTAGACGTCAGATAGAATTTATCACTAATTTATCACTGAATCTGGAGAGTTGAATTTTATGGATATGTTGAGCTGTGGTTGCCCAGGCTTCAAGATATACCCCATCTTCTTTATCCACTCATCTGTTGGAGGACATCTCGCTCCGTCCACAGTTTGTTCATACCCACAGTGAGATATGCCTCAGCCGTCAGAGAGGATGAACACCCACCACTTGCACAGACTTGGATGGGACTGGAGTGCATTATGCTGAGTGAAATAAGTCAACCAGAGAGAGTCAATTACATACAGTTTCACTCCTATGTGGAACATAAGGAATAGCATGGAGGACCACAGGGAAGGGAGGGGAAACTGAATGGGAAGAAATCAGAGAGGAAAACGAACCATGAGAGACTCTGGACTCCAGGAAACTGAGGGTTACAGAAGGGAGGGAGTTGGGGGAAGAGGTGACTGGGTGATGGGTATTACGGAGGGCAGGTGTGGTGATAAGCACTGGGTGCTACATGCGGCTAATGAATCATTGAACACTACAATGAAAACTAATGACATAGTATATGTTGGCTAACTGAACATAATAAATAACTAGATAAATTTCCAAGTATATAACTCCCAGATTTTTTTCTGTTGTTGACCTCAAATATATTTATGATCAAAGAACATGCCTTGAATAAATTTATTTATTTTTAATTTAAAAAAAAGGTATACCCCATCTTCTGGCTGTTGCATTGGCCATAGTCTTCTCATTTAGAAGTAAGGGAGAAAACAATGATCACAGAGTTGAAATCAGAAGAATAAGACTCATTAGGCTGATCACTGGGAGCATAAAGATGTTCTTATTATTAAAATCGGTTAACTGTAGATAAATCTGAAAGCTATGAAAATAATTACTTCCTTCTGCTTTTGGTGATATAACTCTGTCAAGTCAAAACAATATTTTATTTTTAATCATTAAGCTTCACATATAAAATCCCTGACAAAAGTTCACTCTGTCCCCCAACTGAAAATTTTATCTTAATATTTTAGTACACAAAGGTCGCCTTGGATAATACTCCCAAAAGCATCTATTATTTTCAGTGATCAAAATTGTAACCAAGTTATAACAAAAAGAGGAAAGATTTTCATTTTGTAACTCTAAGAAGCCCTCACTTTTAGTTAAAATAAATAAGCTGATTGTTTTTCAGAGTCCATAGTCTCTCATGGTTCACCTCCCCTTCCAATTTCCCCCTGAAAACAATCTGAGGGGTTTGAAGCGGCGGGGGGTGGGAGGTTGGGGGAACCAGGTGGTGGGTATTGGAGAGGGCACGGATTGCATGGAGCACTGGGTGTGGTGCAAAAACAATGAATACTGTTACGCTAAAAATAAATTTAAAAAAATTTTTAAAAATAAATAAATAAGCTGATAGTAATGTGAGGGCTTGGGGTGCCTGCGTGGCCCAGTGGGTTAAAGCCTCTGCCTTCAGCTCAAATAAAATCTTTAAAAAAAAATAACGTGAGGGCTCCATCTTCAAAGTGTGAAATGAAAATCTCTAAAAGAAAATGTGAATCTTTTCATCTGCATTTTTTTGTGTGTAATTGAATGTGAAAATCCACATTTGGAAGTGTAGAAGAATATTTCCAGGAAAATGCCAGAGTAGTGTGAATGGACCTAAAAGTGAGACGTTTTATATTGGTATGTCAGGGAAGATTTTTCCAAAATATTGCAGTAAGCTCTGTCCTAAAGAGTAATTAGAATCTGACCAAGTAAACGGTGGTCAAAGAACATTCAAGATAAACCAAACTATATGTGTAAACACTTACCAAAAAAAAAAAAAAAACCAAAAAACAGAACCAAAAAGAAAAAAAATTGATAAATTGAACTTTTTTTAAGATTTTATTTATTTATTTATTTGACAGACAGAGATCACAAGCAGGCAGAGAGGCAGGCAGAGAGAGGAAGAAGCAGGCTCCCCGCTGAGCAGAGAGCCCGATGCAGGGCTCAATCCCAGGACCCTGAGATCATGACCTGAGCCGAAGGCAGAGGCTTCACCCACTGAGCCACCCAGGTGCCCGATAAATTGAACTTTTATTCAAATTTAAAAATTCTATAGTAAAAGCCATTGTTAAGAGAAGGAAAAAAACACAGATTGGTTGTAGATACTTGCAAAGCGCGTGTGTCTGTGTCGAGATGCAAAACAATAGAAACTCATTCGTGGCTGGTTGGAAGGAGAAATGGTACAGCGCCTTTCAGAGACTGTTTGGGTGTTTCTCACAAAACCATACACAATTTTATCATACTATTCAGCAGCTGTGCTTCTAGGTATTTACCAAACCGATCCGAAGCTTTATGTCTCCACAGCAATTTCCACGTGGATGTTTACAGCACCTTTATTCCTAATTACCGAAAACAGGGAGTGAGCAAGATGCCCTTCGAGAGCTGAGTAGATAAACTGTGGTGCAGTCTTACAATGGGGTGTCATTCAGCCATAAAAAGAAATGAGCTATTGAGTCACAGAAAGAGATAAATCGTAAGTGAATACAGCTAAGCAGAGGAGCCAGGTTATGGGCTAGCTGATGGCCAGCTAAGTGATGTTCTAGAGAAGACAAAACCCAGAGATAGTAGAGAGACCAGTGGATGCCAGGAGATCAGATGGCAAGAAGGGAAACGAATAGACGAGGCACAGAAGATTTTTAGGGCAGAAAAACTATTGCGTATGATACTTTCTCACAGTGTACACATGATACTGCCCATTTTTCAAAATCTGTATAACTTTATAGCTCAGAGTGATTCTTTATGCAAATTAAAAAAAAACCATCAGGTGATGAGGGTATCCTAGAATGGAGTATAAAACATAACTGAACAATCCAGCCATATTAAAACTCTAAGAAACAACCTCACTGAAGAGGGTAAAGATAAAAAGTTGTAAGTAACTTTGGTAATGAGTGGAATCTGCGAGACTGAAGGCAAAAGAAACAGCACATAAGAAAAATAGCCTAGTTGATAAGGTCAGTCTTCATGGGGATATGGTTTAACAAGTCTGATTCTATTAGACATGTATACTAGGTTTGAGAAATTAAATAAGTGAATGGTTGATGGTGTGAGCCAGATTTACAACTTTTAGAACAGGAGACTACAGATAAACCATTGAAAGAGTAAAATTATCCATGTGGTAATGGATTAGAGTTGGAGACATTAGCACAAACTCATGTTTAACTTAATGTAAAGATAGTTACATATAGAAATACTTATAGATAGGTGTATATACAGAAATAAATATAATTCACACATGTATTTCTTTGCTCTGTCATCTGAGAGGGTCTAGAAGCAATGATACCCCAGTAACAATGAGCACACCTAGTGCCTAAATCTTGGTTTTTAATACCATCCTTTAGTAAAGGAAACCCGAATCTTTGGAAAATGGCTTATTCTAGGAAGGGGCCAGGAAATGTAGAGATGAGCATGTAGCAACTTTTAGTGTCAGAAAATAAGTGCTTAAAAAAGAAAAAAAATAAATAAAAGCCATAATGATGGGATTGTGCCCAAGGGAGTCAGAAGCCAGTTGAGAGAACTACCAGTGGCCAAAGCTGAAACTATTTGAGCAAAAAAAATAAATGAAATGGTATTAGATTATAAGCCCTTATATTAAATAAATATTCATGAATCCCTACTGATACAAATTCATGATTGAGTAGATTTTTAAAATGAGAAAGAATAGAAATCACCATTGCAGGAGAATTCCAAATAATTTATGTATATACTCTGCCCTCGAAGAAATCAAATGTAACTGTCAGTTCTTAAGTGTGGGTCACGCACAGTGACTTCTTTCCAAGATGTACAGTGTGCAGGAAGGGAAACAAATAATAGCTTTGCGGTTGAGAGACTTGGCAAATACTATCTCATGAGGTGACCACGGTAAGTCACATGGATAGTATGTACCTTTGCTATGATAATTTTAAAAAATGGCATTTTACCTCTGTGGTTTTCCTTCCTTCCTTCCTTTTTTCCTTCCTTCTTTCCTTCCACCTATAACCTCAATCTAACTATAAGAAAAACATCAGATAAATACCAATTTAGGAGCATTTTATAAAATACCTATCAGTACTCTTTAAAATTGTCTAAGCCTTGAAAAACAAGAAAAGTATGAGAAATTTTCACAGGCAAGTGATACTTCAGGGGACATGACAACTAAATGTAATGTGGTATCCTGAATGGGATCCTGGAACTGAAAAATGACATTATGTTAGAAACTAAGGAAATCCAAATAAAGCATAGACTTTAGTTAGTAATGTATTGATATTATTAATTGTAGCAGATGTAGCACACTAACATACAATATAGCACGCTAACATACAATGTAGCATACTAACATACAATGTAGCATACTAATATGCAATATAGCACGCTAACATACAATGTAGCATACTAACATACAAAGGTAACACGTGGATAAAGAGTATAAGGGCATATAGGAAAATCTCTGTAGCGATGCCACAACTTTTCTGTAAATCAAAAATGGTCCTATTATATGAAGTTTATTTGAAGAACAATACTTAAAAGAGGAAATTATATACTCTGAAGGTGAAATGTTTTATATGCAAAAATTTGGAAGGAAAAGAACATGTATTTTGGAAAGGATACTGCAGTTGTGTATACATGGGATTAAGGCTGGTGTGAAATTTAAGTACAACCTAAAGCTAACTCCCTTGCTGCAAATTCTTTCATCTTCCAAATACATTACATATACATCCTTGGGAAGAGATGTGTCAGCAACTTCTGTTGTTTATGGATTATTCCCAAATACAATGAATGTCTTTGCACTTTTCCTTTGCTGCTGGTTCTGCCTATTTAATGAAGATCTTGTGGGTTTGCTTTTACCTATGCCATATTTTTTAGAACAATGTATTTCTCTATTATAGTTTCCAAATAATCACAAAATTATTCCTGCTTCAGTAAGAAAATCCCACCACATAATGAATTTAATGTTCATTAAATACTTATTTTTGTTTTTAATAAATTTTAATATAATTTAATATATTTTAATATAGTTAAATATTTAATTATTTCCACATAGTATAATGTACGATCTTACCTACTGATATATATTATATTATCTTAAATATAAATGAATGATAGGTTACCTTATTCATGAAAACATAAGAAAATGCATTTGTTCTGAGCTCTTTGTTTTACAATGATGCCAATCATGAAAGTCAAAAGATTATACAAAAAGAAAAAGCTGCTTCATGGTTAAATATTACTATGTCTTTGTATATATAATTAAAAATCCAGTAAGGTGTCATTTTTTAAACTGGATATTTTGATAGGGGTAAAAATGTCTGACCAGTTGCTGATTATTTGAATTAAATTAAGCCCACTTTTTTTCTGTTCACCCTGTGAAGTTCTTTAACCAAAGAAAAAAGAGAGTGATTAAGTGAAGCCTAGTAAAAATCAGGCCCTAGCCCATGTTCGGATAGTATGTGTTCAAGCACCCAGGAGTGCCTGGGTGGCTGGGTCAGTTCAGCATCCAGCTCTCGATTCTGGCCCGGGGCATGGTCTCAGAGTCATGAGATTGAGCCGCACATGGGGCTCTATACACAACGCGAAGGCTGCTTGAGATTCTCTCTCTCCCTCCCTCTCTCCCTCTCCCTCTGCTCCTCCCCCTGCTTACCTCTGTCTCTCTCTCTCTCAAAATTAAATAAATAAATAAATAAATATCTTTTAAAAAATTAATAAAGCTTTTGATAAACTGTGAAGTGGTATGCAAACAGTAAGGCTTAGTTATATTTTCATGCCTCTGAAAAGAGGGGTTAGAGAGATGGGAAACAGACAGATAATTAAAACTGCTAAGGAGGGGACACTGGGTGGCTCATTTGATTAAGCAGCACCTGCCTTTGGCTCACGTCATGATCCCAGGGTCCTGGAATTAAGTCTCGCATTGGGCTCCTTGCTTGGCAAGGAGCCTGCTTCTCCCTCTGCCTGCCTTTCCCCCTGCTTGTGTTCTCTCTCTCTCTGACAAATAAATAAATAAAATCTTTAAAAGAATTTTTTTTTTAAACTGCTAAGGACATTTTAGGTCAACTTTAACAAGGCCAGAATTAAAATGAAAATAAAGCTCTCAAAACATGGCAGGACGCTTTCCATCTTGTAACTTCTAGTTGTAGACTTTGACTTTTAGGGAAGTTCTATCATTTTTTAATTTCACAGAGTGACCTGGAAAGACTCAAAAAAGCCATGATAAGTAACTTCTGCCTTAAACTTTTCTCACTCTACTACCTGAATCCTGGAGTACTCACTTCTATTTTTAAAACTTTTTCCTCCCTCTTGATAAGGTAAAACCAAATTAGATTAGATTATCGTATCTTCTGTTTTCCCATTGTGGATATTTTCATGGAGGTTGTCATTGTGGAAACTTTCCAGTCAAGCACCATTTGCCCAATAAAGCTCATATACACAGTTCTAATTTTCTTTAAAGACTGACATATAAAACCATGTAAAATGCAGAAGTAGGGCAGAAATAGGACAAAAAGTAAAATGACACTTATTAGCATTTAAGAAGACTTGAAATTTTTGTTTTAAAATAAACCCTATGGAGGATTTTTGTTTTATCTTCAATGTTCTTGTCCTCCCTTCAACTTTTCCAGGAATAGTAACAAAAATAACAGTAGCATCTTACATTCTGTTATAACTCAGCTTAAACATCCTATCGTGTTATCAGAAGTTGTGACTCATGTTTATCATTCTGGACTCATCACTTTGGGGACCTGGTGCACTCTGTACTTGAGCATTCCGTACTTGAGCATTCCTTACTGCACATAATTCTGGAAGTACAGAATGTTGTTTTTAGCCTCTGGCCATTTTTGTGGGTTTTTTTTTTTTTCTCTACCTGTCCTTCCTACTAACTCTTATTCATTCTGCAAATCTTGGCTAGAAAATAGCTTTTCTTGACCCTTAAATTTGTCTCTGGCCTTCATAAAACCCAGTACTTCCACTATTGGGGTATATACAATGTCGTAAAATTGCCTTTGTATTTATCTGTATTTACTGCTGTACACAAGAACTTCGAGTGACCTGTGTCTCCAGGGTGTACCGATCACACGTGCCGTGCCTGATACATAGGAGAGGATCAACAAATACTTACGAATCAATGAGCAGACAGAGGATGGAGGGTGCAACAGGCACCATGTGTTATTTTTCAGGACTCATTGACTTGCGTAGCGTTCACCATTCAATCACACAAGTGTTCTTGCACAAGTGTTGCTGGCAATAACAGCGCCAAGCAACACAGCCGTGAACACAGTGCTTGTGACCCCGAGGTTACCTCAGGGTTTCTGAACCTCATCTTTACTGACATTTGGGGCCAGACAATTCTTTGTTGGGGGGAAGACTCTGTCCTGGGCATTAAAGGATGTTTAACAGCAGCCCTGGTCTCTACCTACTACATTGCCAATAGCTCCCGAGTTATGACAACCGAAAATGTCTCCAGACGTTGCCGACTGTCCTCAGGAGTCAGAACTACTCCTGGTTGAGAACCACTGGGTCATACTGTTTCGGTTTGTTCCGATATTAAGCTGGTGTTTAGGGTAAAGGACTGTGAGAGAAGATGTAGGAGACGATAAAGGAGAGACAGTGAGGGCAGGAACCCGCCGGGACACTAGGAGAAGAGCCGCCCTTCAGCACGGGCCACAGAGACGACTTGGCTCCTGTCCACGAGAGGACACAGTGTGGCCATCACGGGACGTGGACAAAGCGGCCCTTGACACGTGTGGCGGAGGCAGAGAACGGCACAGACGGAAGAATCCCTCATGACGCTGTCGTGGCTCCAGCCGGAGACGCTACACGGACGAGGGCGACGATGGCAGGAGCAGGAGCGCTCCGGGGCCCTCGGGGTCGGAGCGGGGTCCCGGCCGCGCCCGAACGCGCACAGCCGGTGTCCGCCGGCGGGAAACAGGACAGACTCGACGGCGGACGTCGCGCGTAGAAGAACCGCTGGAGAAGGACGGCCGCGGACCCCCACGGCGCGGGCGTGCGACAGCGTCAGCAAGGGCCGTGCCCGGGGCGGGGACACGAAGACACGACAGAGAATCCCGCGCACTGAGAGACGCCGGGGCCGGGACAGGGTCGCGGGGCCGCGGGGGCTGGGGCACCCGGGACCGGGGTGAGAGCCGGGCGGCCGCGGCCGTGGACGGGTCAGGCCGGGACGGGACAGCAGCGGAGCCCCCGGTGCCCGCGGACGGAGGCGCGTCGGAGCGTGTGATCCGGACTCGTCGCCGCGACACTGTAGACACGGGCAGTGGCAGGAACCCGGGGCGACGCGGCGAAGGCCGGGCGGCACCGGGGACAGCGGTCCGAGCGCGGAGGCCGGACCCGAGGGTCGCCAACCGCGGGGCTCGGGAAACGGGATCTTCACTCCTTCGTCTGCTCGTTTAAAATCCTGCGAGTTTGGCTTTGAAGAAAGTGACGCGACTCCAGAAACCGAGACGAGGAGAACAGGGTGGCGAAGGTGAAGGAAATCCAACTAAAATAAAGATCTTTTGTCTGGATCAGTGATTCTCAAATCTGATCGCATTTCCAAGGCCTCCGGAGAATTTGCAAGATGCTGTGCTCGAGGCCAGCCGCAGACGCTGACGTGTTGGCCAGTAAGAGGGTCTCTTAGAGGGTCTCAGAACTCCACGGGTGGTTCTTCTGTGCATTTGGGGCCAAAATCTTACGGGGTCTGGACTTACCCGCGGCTGTTTTCACGTGGAGACCGCTGACAGCTCTGTCTGGCGCACAGTCCGCCCGTAGGCCTTCCCCAACGGTGACCTTTGGCCCTACAGTCTTTCCTCTTCCGGATTATGCGCCAACGCCTGATTTCGATAACCTCCCTTTGCAGAGAAAGTGGATACAACCTCAGACCTCATAATGAATTAATCCGGCAGACTGGCGCTATCCCATACTAAGCATTCCCAGCTCTCGGTAATGGTTTTTACAAATTTATCCCACACAAAATGTTTCAGAATGAGATTCCATTTTTTCAGTGGAACTCTGTTTTCCCTTTCCCTTCTGAATGCAGAGGAAATGGAGTAGGAAGAGAGAGAATGAGAGGAAGACCTGCTCTTTTTTCGTCTCTCTCCATTGACACATTTTTCAACAAGGACTTCTTTAAAGAAGAGAGACTCACTCATTGGGTCCTATTGTATTCACGCCCAGCCATGCCTCTCTGCCCCTCCAGCAGTCCAACATGTTTTCCCGATGAGTTAAAATTTTCCATGACTAGAAAAATATGAGGACAAGATCCCAAACCACAGCTCTGAAATTCATTATGGGAAATGTGCAAAAGCACCCCACTTAGAAATGTACCAAACAGAGATGGCATTGTGCTTACGTTAGAAACTCTCTCATGACACTTGGAATGTACTCATAATGATGCAAATTTACAAGGGCACATTTATGCACATTGTTCTGGAATGTTAAAAATTAAGATTCATTTTGAACCAGTAATGACAGGAATGATCAGCTTTAATCAATATCCTCCTCTACTCTAATATGAAGGGGTTGTTTGAATCAAGTCATTTTAGTCAAATTCCCTTTTTAGATACTTTAGATACATTTTAAAGGATAAATAAATGCTGGTTAAAAAGTGTGGATATGATCGGGTTGTTGGTCTACTTAAAACCACTTTGTGTCTTTGCCCTGCTTTGGCCTAAGTCCCACTCATCTTACACTGACCCGTGAAGTTTCCTTCCGCTCTCACTTCTCTGTGAGCCGCTTCTCCCTCTGTCCTCTAGATTTTAGCTCTTCTTTCACTTCCTCAGATGTCAGCGTCCTCCCCAGCCTAAAACTGGAGCCTGCCAGCCTCTATCCTGGACAGCCTCGTAGGCTCGGTGAGCTTATCCTAAATACGTCCTTTGTCGGGGCGAGAGCTCACTGTCCAGACAGACTGGGGCAGACTATCTGTCATCTTGAGAGCCTTCCTTTATGTGTGATCGTATCTAGTTGTACACTTTGTGTTATTTCTTGATTTGACACTTAGCATCCTGAGAGCAGGGGTCTGATGAACTCATCACATTCCCAGTGCTGGCCCAGGGCCTGGCACAGGGCACGCACAGAATATTTACCGGATGAACAAACAATTTGAGGGTTAAGTGTGGGAGCAAGTAGATGAGAGGTCTTGTCCCATCGGCTCCAAACTCAGAGCACAAAAAGCAATGACTCATGTTAGCATTCGTCATAATTTGTTACCATCCTGAGATTAATAGACGTTTGGAGGGCCGTGAAAGTGGTAGGGACTCTCACGCTCTATATTTTGAAAGCCAAAGGAGAATCATACTCTTGTACTGAAAAATACATCAAACGATCAAAATACTGAATCTTTTGGACTGTACTGTGTAACATTGTATCAGTACATGCTCAGGCTCACCAGGGTCTCTGATTGGCTCTTATGTACACGGGAGTAATGCCGCATGGGGAGTGCTATTTAGGGAAAACCATTTAGAAGACAAAACCCTTTACAACGTGGATCCCCTAAGGAGAAAAACAATGGAAGAATCTCTGGAGAGAATTTGGAGGTTCAGGCAATGAGAGAGAGATCGGGACACATCTCCACAGCTCCACATCTCAGCTGAGCCGATCCCAGCTATACAAATTTGTACAAGTTTGTAAAAGTAACTGAGCCCCAGTTCCTAATCTGTAAACTAGGCAGAATAATGTACATTGTGTACATGCAAAGTGCCTAACACATTGCCAGGCCAGAGACAAGTTTACTGTCACTCACGAGTGCCAGTGTGCATAGTGATCGCGGAATTAATGACTCCGGCGGTCAGAGTTAACCCAACATCCTCTTTTACTAAGATGTCTTCGATGGGATCTAAAAACAGTGTTTTTGTCATGCATGCTTTTCATCGGTTTAAGCTAAGCAGATGGCAGATATAGTTCAGGGAGGGAGTTTTTACTACCTTAATCGACCAAATCTCATGTTTCAGTAAGAATTATATGAAAGCATCTAAAATCTAATTTTTGCCACTGTTTTACATTTAAGTTACTTTTATCCTGTGAATTTCCGGTCATTATAAAATAAATCTAACCTAGTTTACATTTTATTGAGCTACTTTAATTTGGTAAGTTTGTAACTGGTGTTTTTCTAGTCTGAATGATAATGACAAAAATTTTAATCACTGCTAAAAAATACAAAATATTTCTCAATTTGTATCTTATACTTAAACAATTATACTATTTTCAAGTGGATTTATCTATAAATTTCATAAATTCAATTATGTTTATTAGGTGAAAGGAAGGACAAAGATAAATCTTAATTTATTAGAAGAAAGTTTTATTGAGCCACCGTAATAAAAAGAAAACTAACACAATGGTTTTAGCATTCACATAAGGCAAAAATGATTCTCTGGCCTCTATATTTTTGAAAAGAAGGATCTCCATGTCTCACCAATGCACTCGTATTTATTTTTGCCCTGTATTCAGATGTAAGTCATCATGAAGATTTTATTCACGGTTCTCAAATGTGACGCCGGACCCTTAGGATGCAGCAAAAGACACTCGCTGAGTGGGAATCGTGCGCTTTTACTCTGTATACCAGTATGAACATTAAAGAGGGGTTTCAGGGTGTCTATAAATTCTCTGAAAACTAATTCCAATGGTTCTGCATGTTTGCATTTTCTAATGATGCATCAGAAATTTAAAGGAGTCTCTGTCCCCGGTTCTTCGGAGGGGAGGCTGGTTCGGAGGAGGCACTGTCCTAGCCTAGAGACACTTCTGCACTCGTGACTCTTACATCCTAGAGCAGGCTGACCCAAAACTACGGTAAGTGAGCGTGTTAGTTGCCTCATTTATAATGTAAGACGTAGCAGCATCTACTTCACACTCATTCATTAAACATCTATTGAGAATATGACACACCGGGCTCTTCTCTAATCCCTGGAGATAAAGTTATGGGAAAAAAACATAAATAAATAAAAACTCTTATTGCAGTTATATCCTAGAAGTGGAAACAGATAATAAACAAGATCAATTAAATATATATAATATGTAGAAGCACAAATGTTTTTCCACATACTCAAAAGCTATTAAAAAGATAAAGCAGCAGAACAACATAGAGACTGTGGTGACTGGAAGAGGTGGCAACTCCAGGCACAATGACCAGGGAAGGACTTGCTGAGGCAATGATACCTGAGAATGAATTGCAGGAATTGTTTTCAAACGAATTATAGCCTGTCAGGAAGGAGAGTGCGTCAGGCAGACAGACTGGCAAATGCAAACTGAAGCGAGGAACGCAAAGGCAGAAGCTTACCTGGCTTGTTCCGGAAGCAGCGGGAAGACCTATACACACGGAGTAAAGTAAGAAAGGGGCAAATTTGTAGGAGATCAAGTCAAAAAGGTAGGAGGGCATTATTCGTCCTTGTAAGAACTGTGTGTCTTATCTAGGAGACTGATGACTTTGGAGGGTTTTGAAGAAAGGATTAACATGAATTGACATTATTAAAGTCTCACTCTGATTTCCGAGTTGACAATACACTTTAAGAAGACAGGCATAAAATCAGAGTGACAGGCTAGTTAATAAGACATTGCCATCATCGAGGCGAGATATGATCATTACTTGGACAAAGTAATAACAACGGACATGATAAGAGGAGAAAACTCCGGAGAGATTGTGAAGGCAGAGCTAGCAGGATACGATAACACATCGGACGTGGTATATCAGAGAAAGGGGTAAAATGACGATGGGTCTTTATCCTGAGAAGATTGAAGATAGAGTTGGCATTTACTACTATGAGGAAGCCTGGGATACGAGGTTTCGGGAGTGTGTTTTTCTAGAATCTTGGTTTCTGACATACCGAGTTGGAGGTAGCTAGTAAACATCTAAGTACCGTTGTCCACTTGACGGTTTGATACGTAATTCTGGAGTTCAGGGGAAGGGTTTTGGCTGAAGCTGTAGGTTTGAGAGTCACCAGTATACACTGGGTGTTTAAAGTCATGGATTTATAGGTATTCACAAAAGTTGTGGGTAAAAATTAGAGAAGGGTTCCAAGGACTAAGCTCTGAAGCAATCGTTTCCAGGGAAATGAGAAGAACCAGCAAATTTGGCCCCGTGAGTTAGAGAAAAAGAAAGCAAACATGAAACCCTGAAAGTTAAGTGAAAAAAAAATGTATTAACTTTGTTTACATACAGTTGAACATTTAAGGTAAATGGGACTGAGAATTGACAGGTAGATTTAACAATACGGAGCTCGTTGATAACCTTGAAAAAGATCATGCTCAGATCGTAGGAGGGTTGAAACTTAGTAGAGACTTGTAGGAAATAAATTTAAGACTATAATAAGTAACTTCCTTTTCAATGGCTATTTCTGTAAGAAGCATAGAAAGGCAAGGTCTGGCAAGAGAAGTAGAGTCATAAAAGGGCTGTCTTGTAGCAAGGCTCTGCTCCATATTTATTTTGTTCTCCATGCCCTCTAGAAATGAAACAAAGAGGTTTCAGTTGAGCTTTAGTCAAAGCACTAGCAGCAAAAAACATCGGTAAAGATTTTTCTAAATATAAAGTGACCAGTTGAAGGATTTTCGATTCTAGAAGCACATTTTGGTCACCATTCTCTTGAAGACATAAAGCCCAGCCGTAGCATGTTATTTCTTTCTTCTGTCCCCTCAGTTGTAATTCGCATCTCATCACGACACTGATGGAGAAGTGAGCACCACATGTTCTTCAAAGAAACCAGTTCCCATTCACGCGGCGCGTCTTCTGATCCTTCCTCCACACAAAGAACATCAGAGGCCAACAACCTCATTCCGTCAGCGACTGGCAGGACCTGGAAGGTGGCACCAACACTGGCCACGTTACGTAGTTCACTCGCTCCCAGTCAGGGGTCGTGCAGACCAGTGAGAGCTTTACTGCAATTGTACAGCTTTTGCATTTATGTAGAAGTCTCTTCGAAGTGAGACCTACAAATGCTCTGTGTACAAATTACTATAATTAAGCCCAAGAGATAAATGGATAGCTAAGTAAATTTTTTTTTTCTCTTATCTGACTTCACACTTAATCTGTGATTATGACTGGGCGTATTTTCCTGTTTAAAAAAGGACTTTGACCTTACATTTTGAAGATTTTGCTTCTGACCATGGAGTCTGTAGTGAGCTACTTGTTGTGGTTCAGTTTTTAAAACAAATAGCTATACATTTAATACCTACTATCAGTACTTACTAATATATTCATTCCTTTTCATAATTTAGATGAAATATTTAGATTTGTCTTCTAATTTGGCATCAAGAGATAACAATAATTACCACATTTTAAGTTTTCAGTAAATATATTTACACCCATGAACTCACAAGGGTTTCTTAAGAAATTCTTAGAATTTTTTTTTAAAGATTTTTATTTATTTATTTGACAGACAGAGATCACAAGTAAGCAGACAGAGAGAGAGGGGTGGAAGCAGGCTCCCCGCTGAGCAGGGTGCCCGATGCAGGTCTCGATCCCAGGACCCTGAGATCATGACCTGAGCCCAAGACAGAGGCTTAACCCACTGAGCCACCCAGGCGCCCCGCAAGGGTTTCTAACACTAGGGCTTAAAACAGAATATGGTTGTTCTGGAATGATCACGGTGTGTGCAGCAGAAAGGTGAACGCGGACAGAATTCTTGACATGTGGGGACTAAGATTCAGCTTTTGTGTATTTCTGCCATTATGGAGGCTGTAATTTAGTGGTCAAAATCTCTACCTAAGGAACTATCCCAGAGAGTCAAAGGAGCAACAAGAAGTTGTCGTTGATCTTTACGCCTCCTTGACGTCTGTGTTCAGGCTGATCTTGTGTCTGCCCCTATACCCAGGCCTCCAGAAAAGTCAGGTTCTCCCCTGTCCTTTCTCCAGCTCGTCTGCTGGTACTTCTGCCCTGTTCTTCATTATTTGTCCCACAGCAGCATAATGTGATTTGTGATGGAATTTAGAATATATTTCTGCTACTGAAAGTTAGCTTAGAGACAATCAAGCCCTTCTGTTTTATGGGCAAAAACACCAAAACCCAGAGAATTGGGGGGATTTGCGCAAGTTGAGACTTTCCATAGAGGCAGAAGCAGGAAATGGCCTAATGTCCCCTTAGAGAAATGTGGGAGTTACGTACATCGCAGGTCACTCAAATAGCTCTCATTCCAACGCCTGCTTTTAAATCAACACCATCAATTTTGAATCATGCCAAAGAAAAGCAGGAAACACAAAATGTGCTCTACCCCAAGCAGGCCGCACTGTGGCAGAGACGCAGACCACATGTGCAGAGCAAATACGAGTAGGATGAGAACAGCGTCAGTACGACACGTCTGACCGTTGCAGACCTGTGCGCAGAAAATAAGGCGTGTCTGGAGCTTTGACAAACTCCAGAGTAAAGTCAAGAGTATTAGCCACCAAATGTAACGAGCCGTTGTGGCGATGACCCGCCGGGACTCGTGGAGACAGAACCGGTGACAAGGCAGCTGTCCTCAGAGAGACTGTGGCAGTCTGTCATCACCCCTCTCTTGCCTAATCACAAAAATAAATGACTCTGTAGCTTCATCAATTCTAGAAATGGATGGAGTTTATCATCGACACAATCAGTTGTCCTCAGCCTGTCCGAAGAGAAGAAGATGTGTCGATGTCAGATTTATCAGAATGGCAGTATTTACTTGTTTCTACAGAACTCATTTGTTTGGCTTCCTCCTTTCCATACAGATTTCTCTATTAACGTACCTGCTGACGTTGAGAGCACAATTCCCAGAAGATAAGGATCCAATATTAATTAGGATGGGGGAGTCAGAGACTGGAGAATCTGCCCTTTTTTAACCTATGTACGTAACTCGAAGTCTGAAGATCACAAACATCCTGGAGTTAAAGGAAATGTTTCTCTTCCGAGGCAGAAGCAATATATGAGATTTCTTTTTTTGCCCGGATACGTTTACCTGACGACGAATCACCGTCCGCTGTCTTTCCATATTCCATGCATGAGTTCGTGTCATGGCCAGTGTGGTCTCCAGGGTGCTGTGTGACTGGGGGAGCAGTGATCTGGAGGTGACGGAGCACTAGTCACCTGGTGGCCCAGCGTGAGCTACCAGGCGCTCCGTCATAAGTCTTTCGGGCTTTTCAAATGCTAATAACTCCCTCTCTCTGCCTTCTCAATATTCCAGACTTGCAAAGCTGAGGCACGATTCATAAAATGTATTTATTCTGCCTGCACGTCCCCACGCGTGAAGAACTGGCTCCCTGTGTCCTTCCAACTCTTCATAAATGCGACGTAAACCTGATGCAGATTTTTTTTTCAAAACTGAGAAAATCATGTGAAGTAAACATGAAATTTTAAAACATGAGAAGAAAACAGCATGAAACAACAAAACAGGAAAAGCTGGCTTTGTTTATTTGTTTCTCCTAAATGCTCTCAGAACAAACTCTCTCCTTTGGCTTTGCTCTCACTCACGCCGTCTTCACACACCACTTCTTCCAGAGGGTAAGCTCCTGGGAATAAGAACTCATTATTACTCTCTTGTTTCCCTAGAATCTGGCATAATGCCTGCCATATAATAGTTAGTAAATAAATGTGTAATAATGAAAAAAATGAATGAATGAATTTAATATTCAACAGAAAGATACAATCCATTCTTTCTTATGTCGCTTATTATGCTGATGGATCTATGACAAATCATTACCAATAACAAAGAGCATTGAGTGCCTACTTAGATAATATAATCCTATTTAAATAATGAATAAGCATACTCTGTTTCTGAACTACATGTTTCCTTCAATGCAAAATATTGAAGATTGAAATAGTATTCGAGGTAATTTGTTATAAGTACATTAAAGGAGGAAGAAAATTACACATAAATGAGGAAGATATGGGAAAATTTAAAGAAAGAGAAAATCCAAATCATTTTTCTTATATTGGATTCTTCTAGAGTTCTGACTCAAAACATGAAAGTCATAATTTTTTTAAAAGATTTTACTTATTTGAGAAACAGAGCAAGAGAGATCCCAGAGGGAAAAGGAGAGAGAGAGAAGTGGACTCCCCACTGAGAAGAGAACCCAACATGGGGCTCCATCCAAGGACCCTTGGATCATGACCCAAGCCAAAGCCAGATGCTCAACAGGGGGAGCCACCCAAACACCTGTGAAAGGCAAAAACTGAATCTTTGCCTTGTGTGTTGATCAGAAAAAATTTAAAATTTTAAACAGCTTACTTGATAATGCATCATTAGGAAATAATGACTATCCTTGTTTCCATTACTCGTGGACATTAGACCATATGAGTCGAGACTGATCATTTATTCCAACATCTGTGTGGACTGTAAGAAGAAAGACATCAGTGTTCGACTTGATAGTACGGCATTATGATTCCATTAAAATTGCACACAATTGAAAGAGAGCAGGTGTTCTCCCAGTGAATGTTTGTGATTAGCAAAAAATCACTTCTCCCATATTCAAGTAGGCCATTGCAATGATTAGGAAGATGGTAGTTCGGAAAATTATAAAACTTCCATTTAGTCATAGTATGTCCTTCACCATGAACTCTGTAAGCACTTTTTAATGGGCTCTGTTGGCTGAGTGTGTGTCCTCTCTGGCTCTCACAGATTTCATCAATTAGGGTATTTCCATGGCACAGGCTGCTACTTGCCTTTTTTTTTTTTTTATCATAAAGGTATCATCATCACCAAATTATTGCAAGTGCCATGTCTCCAGTGTCTTTTTAAATACTGCAGAAAGTCTAAATGTTTTAAAAAGTAAGAATTAGGGGGAAATTCTGAGGAAACCAATCATTTTACTTTCCAAGCTTCTAATCATAGCTTGGTCTTTCTGGTGGCCAGTATCCCCCCAACCCAAGAAGCCCATCAAGAGTAAACCCATTAAACAAAGCACATTTCTATCATCCAGGAAATTTCAAGGGATTTAGGAGTTCAGTGTTAAATACTCCTACCACTCGGAAAATTACAAAGATCTTGGGAGCTTTGTGTAGAAATTTTATATATATGTATATACACATATATACATATACATGAACATATATATAATATTAAATGTATTACATATGTTATTTAATATATATTTAATATATATAATATTTCCTATTATTTCAGTTTGTTAAAAGCAGAATGGGCCTAACTACCATGGGGAGTCAAGAAAGCAGTAAGTGATTGTAACTATTTTGGCACACGGAAAGCTTTATGAGTGAGGTGGCACTTTAAAGAATGGTGGAAGTCAAGATATTAAGAAAAAGTTAAAAAGAATTAAGGGGAAGTACAGAAGCAAGAACACACGTGGTGTGTTCAGGAAATATGCAAGGTCCAGATTGTCTATAGCACAGAATTCGTGAAGAATGAGACGGATCTGGAGAAGCAGGTAGAAGTTGGGCCACTGAGTACCTTAAAATACGACCTGACAAGTGTGGACAGTGGGCAGTGGGGAGTTATTGCCAGTTATTTCTTCTTCTTTTTTTTTTTTTTTAAGATTTATTTATTTGACAGACAGAGATCACAAGTAGGCAGAGAGGCAGGCGAGCGGGGGGTGGGGGGAAGCAGGCTCCCCGCTGAGCAGAGAGCCTGACGCGGGGCTCGATCCCAGGACCCTGAGATCATGACCTGAGCCGAAGGCAGAGGCTTTAACCCACTGAGCCACCCAGGCGCCCTCATTGGCAGTTATTTCTGCTTTGTTTGTTTCTAACAAGTGGGTGAAGTTACGAGCGTTCTGTTGTAGAAAGGCTGCACTTGCCGTCCCGCGCCGTGTGGAGTTAAGTGGAAGGAAAACAGGAGACCATTGCTCTGTCCCATGCAGAAGGAAGCCCTGAATCGAAATGACGACGTCAACACAGAAAGAAGGGAGCTAACGTGGGTGAAACTATTTCCCTCTCTGAGACCTTGAAGGAAAATCTTTCTGCATTTACATTTGTAGCTATTATCTTGCCACATTTTACCAGTGAAAGTGCGTCACTGACATGCTCTGCAGTCACTTTTCTTTCTAAATACTGAAATCATTTGCTTTCAACATGAAATTTTACTTTCTACGCAGGCTTTGTGAAAGTGTTCTGAAGGCTGGAAAAACATGGGAAATCCAAAAGACATTTGGTGGTCAAACGGATTCACAGTCAGTTTTGTATTTTTGTCTTTCAAAGGTATTTTGAAGGGTCAGCTTTGGGTTCCAAACTAGTAGCTCAAGAATGGAATAATAGCCTTTGGAAGCCATGGACGCGTACAGTAGACATCTGTAAAAGAAGAGAAATTCAGTGCATAGTGACAAAGCTAATTTAAGTAAGGAACCAGAACGCTGCCATCAACTCATTGGGAAAGGAAAGAACAAAGACGAAGGCCATCTGAGAGTGCAGAACTCAGTGAACCGGACGGCGTGGCTTTCTCCATTCGTTTATTCACCATCTCATCAGTTAGCCACGGCCCAGATAATGACTTTAGCGTATTTGTAAACTGAGTTATCGACTGTTTAGTATGAAAAAGAATTCTGGGTATATTTCTAATCAGAGTTACCAATTGTTTAGTATGAAAAACAATTTTGAAATGTTTTCTTAACATTAAAGTATTTGTGGGCGCCTGGGTGGCTCAGCGGGTTAAAGCCTCTGCCTTTGGCTCAGGTCACAGTCTCGGGGTCCTGGGATGGAGCCCCACATCAGGCTCTCTGCTCAGCAGGGAGCCTGCTTCCCTCTCTCTCTCTGCCTGCCTCTCTGCCTGCTTGTGATCTCTCTGTCAAATAAACAAATAAAATATTTTAAAAATACATTAAAGTATTTGTAAAGCTTAAGAAAACATACCAAGATTCAAAACAATATTCCAAATAATTATTTTCTTTAATAAATCTGCACCATAAATAAAATGTGTGAGCAATGGTGTTCCTTAGAGCACTCCTTAAAGTGGTGAAAATTTGGATACCATGTAATTTCTAGTTATTTTGGTTATATACATGTTGCTATTTACATACTTATACCTTTGAAAATCATTTTATAGTGATCTATTTATTGATATGAGAAAATATTAAATAATATTATTAAATTTTTAAAGGTAGGCTAAAATTTGCATAATACAATTTTTATTCTCGCTAGAGACTGAGAAAAAAAAATACACACACACACACGTGTGTATACATAATAAAATTTATAAAGATAACTTTTAGGATCTTATTTGTTTCTGAATGAGGGAATTAAGAGTGATTTTTACTTGTATATTTTTTCTTAATATAATTTTGTAATTGGAAAGAAAATATATTTTTTAACTTTGTCAATTTAAATTAAATATATTTCTATTTTAAGCAGTATTTGGAGACGTAAAAATTTCAGATAAAATAACGTAGGCATTCTTGGGCGCCTGGGTGGCTTAGTCAGTGAAGCGGCTGCCTTCAGCTCAGGTCGTGATCTCCGGGTCCTGGGCTTGAACCCTGAGGCTGCCTCCCTGCTCAGCAGGAGGTCTGCTTCTCCCTCTTCCTGTGCCCCAGCCCCCACCCCCGCTCGAGCTCTCTCTCTCTCCATCTCTCAAATATATAAATAAAATCTTAGATAATAACATGGGCATTCTTTTAGACCAGTTTAAATTGTGCTAAAGAATGGAAGGAAGCACACAAAATTTACTCTAACTCGGGTTTGGTCGTCAGTGGAAGACGGTACATCCCATGAGAGAATATAAATAAGACGAGACCATCGATGTAATGTACGTACCTGTCACGAAAGCAGGTGCTGCCACAGCCCGTGGAGGAAAGTGCGGCGCTCCCGGAACTCCAACCGGATGAAAAAGGAAATGTGGTATGATAGCAGCCAAACAGTAGGACACCTGTGGGGATCACCAACTGTAAGAAGTAGAGGGTGGATAGATGAATAAAATACTTAAGTTTGGCCAGATTTATCAGAGAGATTAGAGTAGACTTAAAAAAAAAAACAAAGAAAGAAAGAAAGAAAGTCCTCTCCAGCTGATCTAATCCTAATAATGGGGTAAGGATGAATCATAGTCCAGTCTAGAAACAGATGAAGCTTCCATTGCCATAACAGAACAAAATACTTTCTTAATGTAATCTTCTCTTCAAGGACCCTTTAATTAAATCATAAAGACAAAAAATAAACCCATACTTGACCTCACCTGCTACAAATGCATTCTATTAACCATACCTTCTATTACTTTTTAAAACTTTTTTTTTTTCAAGATAGTTGTAGATTGACGTTTAATTTTAGGAAATAACTCAGAGGACACCCAGCGCTGGTCACTCAGCACCCGCCCATAACACACTGCATTCCCGTGCAGCTGTACTACAACCAGGAGTTCACACCGAGGCAAGCCGTTGAACTCACTCAGATTTCAGTCGTTTCGTGTGTCATCAGTGTGTCTGTGTATATCTTTAGTTCCATCCAGTTTCGTCGCGTGTAGATTTGTGTGACCACCGTCACTGCCAGCACACGGAATGGCTCCATCGTAAGAATTTCTTCAACTGTGCTTTTTAATGCCACTTTCTTCCTCCCCTGATTCTGACCCTTGTCAACCACTAATCTGTTTCAAGACTGTCGTATCAGTGGAATCACAGATAATGTTACCTTTTGAGAGTGACTTTTTTCACTCAGCATAATGCCTTGGAAATCTGTCCGAGGAGTTGTAAGGATCATTCGTGTCCTCTTGCTGGACAGTATTCAGTGATAGCAGGTAGAGTGATTTCTCCCACTTCATTTTTCAAAATTGTTTTTAACTATTCTAGCTTGTTTACCTTTCCATATACATTTCAGATAATCTTATCTATAGCTAAAAAAAAAAAAAAAAGCTTGCCAGGATTTTGGTAAGAATTATATTAAACAGGGGCACCTGGGTGGCTCAGTTGTTAAGCGTCTGCCTTTGGCTCAGGTTTTTTTCCCAGGGTTCTGGGATTGAGCCCCACATCGGGCTCCCTGCTCCGGGGGGAAGCCTCCTTTTCCCTCTCCCACTCCCCCATCTTGTGTTCCTACTCTCACTGTCTCTTTCTGTGTCAAATAAATTAATAAAATCTTTTTTAAAAAAGAATTATATTAAACTTATAGATCAACCTTGGGAGAAGCGACATCTTTACTATACTATGTTGAGGATTCCAAACAATAAAAATGACATGTCTCTCTATTTATTTAGGGCTTTTTAGAAAACAACTTTCATCAGTATTTTGTAATTGTCAGCATAAGGATGCTATACATATTTTGTATACCTAAGTATTTCATTTTTATTGGCACAATTGTAATGTTCCACACATGTGCGGTATTAGCACACAGAAATGTACTGATTTTTGTGTGTTGGTCTTATGCCCTGAAACCCTGCCCAAACTCATTCATTAGTTCCAGGAGGTTGTTTACTGTTTGTCTGTTGTTTTTGTTTTTATAGATTTCTTGGGATTTTTGACATAGACAATCATGTCATCTACAAACAGAGAGTAAATTTCTTCCTTTCCAGTCTGTATGCCTTTTTTTAAAATTTTACTACCTTTAAAGGGTGATATTATGGATAGATATAGAAGGATACCAAATTTCTAGCAATATATACCTCTATGTATATATAACAATATATAATTTGATTTCTTATTTAGAAAGATAGTTAAAATGAATATGGAAAGATAACAACAGTGTAAACATTCTCTCAATTGTTTTATTTTATAGTCACTTCAAGTCTATACCAAAAAAATAACATTAATAGCACTGGTGACAAAATTGCGTTACAAATTTTGCTTGACTGTAACAAGTATGTGATTTAAAAAAAAACAAAAACACTTTTTCTTCTTTCAGTAGCAACCAATTTCTTAGAAACAAATCAGAATAAAGAGATTTATATATAATAATTGAATCTATTATGGTTTATAATCTTAATCAAGAGATTTTCATTTAATCAGTTCAAATAGAAATGAGTAATCGTATTACCACAAATTATAATTGAGAGTTTGCATCTCATATGAATTAAAGCTCTACAAAGTCTTGTCTATAAATGTCTAAATGAGAGAAATAAAGTAAAATTATAAAGGATTCCATATACTCTTATAGAAATACCTCCAAAAATAAAATTTCATGCCATCTTAACTTTGCTTTGCCTTTATACCAGGAACTCTTGTTTTGCCAAATAAAAAGGGATCCAGGTATCACACGGTACACTTAGTATTGGTAGGTCTAGGAGAGCACGTCCCAAAGTCTGGTACATAAAATATTGGCTAAGAGAGATAGTATAGGACAGATGTTTTCATTGATTAGTTTCATTTGGAATAAAATGTAAATCCCTTTTTGAGATGATTATCTATTACCTTATCAAATTATGCCGAAGTCCTACCACACTGAGTCCTACTTGCTTTTGTTTACTTCATTGTTTTGCTCATTTATTCAACCAGCGAAGACCCCCCTGGAAGGTAAGCATATGGTGCATCAGGACTCGTGCTGGGAAATGCGGACACAGACGCTGGTCTCACTCATTCGGTACCTACTTCCTCTTCAGGATTTGGGAAGGAATTTCGGCAGTGTCTTTGGGATCCCCTTCCTGTCCTCTCAGTCTCTGCTCCTTTGGACACAACGTCACCACCTTGTACCATATCGTGTCTTCAGAGCCGGCCGGAGGACTAACGGTGCCCGCGTGTGTCAGTGCACTGCTGGGCACAGTTCACTGTGTCAGCGCGTCGTGGCCGACATCGTCAGTGACTATGAGCTCCGTGTGCAAAGTTCAGTGTTCACAAATGTCCGTTTGTCCTCACACTCGCTTCTTCTGCCTCTGAGACGGAGACCCAGCTAAAATTCAACTGTGAGCGCCGCAGGAACTGTGAGCCTTAAAAAGCCTTTGGGACCCAGCAAACTTTCCGCTTCCCAAATCCCATAGCACCGGAATGACCAGCCACTCTACGAAGAATGTCTGTTCAAAATAACGACATTCAATTTTAACTGCTCTAGTCAGTTTTAAAGAAATACTAAGATTAGGTTACTTTGAAACTGTCTCAATTTTTTACAGATATAGCAGCAATAGAATATCCTATAAACTTCTAAACTATAGTAGTGAATTAATGTACAAATACAGGGAATTAATGTACAGATTTCATGTCACTGAGAACTGTTATGTTTCTATCAACGTATTTGCACCATATATTATTTTAAAGTAAGCCACAACATGAAGGAATTACTTTTAAATTATTTTATCAGCTTCCTTTAATCGTTCTAATCATTTTTCTGCTATTTGTCAGCCTTTCAAAAATCAAATTCCTCTTTTTTTTTAAGATTTTATTTATTCATTTGACAGACAGAGATCACAAGCAGGCAGAGAGGCAGGCAGAGAGAGAGAGGAGGAAGCAGGCTCCCTGCGGAGCAGAGAGCCCGATGTGGGACTCGATCCCAGAACCCTGAGATCATGACTTGAGCCGAAGGCAGAGGCTTAACCCCCTGAGCCACCCAGGCGCCCTCAAATTCCTCTTAATGGAACATCTGCCGCACTTCATTCTCTGTTTATAATAATGAAAAATTAGTGAATATATCTCTGTTCTAAACACTATTACATCAAAACCCAAACTCTTCATGTGAAACTGTCCACTTCATTATCTTAGCAAGAACCATCAAGTCAGCTAAGTCCTCTTTCATTAAAAACATGCCAAAAACATTGACTCAATTTAAAGCAACCCTGGTTTACATCGTGTTTTTTGTTTGTTTGTTTGTTTTTTTAGTAGTGTTGTATTTACATAACCATTTCTAGATTTCCTAACTCTGGATGACATTTTTTTCTAGTTCACTCTTTATAAGTAGCCAAACCAACATTTGACATTTTAAAATCTAACAAATAATAAAAGCAAAATGAATTTTTCTTCTATACATGTGTTTCACCCTTAGATTATTTTTCCTAGGGTTTGTAAAACTTCACTTTCTACTTAAATTATTCTGAAAAAAGGATTAATAGTTTGAGGCATTGGGGAGATGTTTTACTGAGATAATGAGGTATAAAATATCAGTAACATTATTATGAAGCAAAAATATTTAGCCTGATCTTATGTTCTTCAGATACAGAAAGGAGACTCTTTTAATCATGCTGGTGCATTTCATGTTTTATTTTCAGGTCACATAAAATGTTTTCCCCATTAGCTAAGGAAGTGTTTGTGTTTATATCTCAGAAAATATCTGGGCTTCATAGTACATACAGACCTGGAACAAATTATTCCGATAAATATTCAAAAATAAGCTTGGTAGGATTTTCAAGAATGCAAGTGTTGGGGCTGACTAATTAGAATGGGGGTTTTGTAAGAATTTGCTCAGGCAATTAAGGGTTATGAAATAAAGGATGATTGGAGCTATAGGGAACCTTGTAGATAATTCTCTCATTCTGTCATTCTAAGAAAAAGACTGTGGTATCTGCCTAATTGTTGTACATTCTAACAAATGAAAGTAACTCTTAAGCAAACCTAGTTCATGGCAAAATTATCCAGACATGTTAGCCCCATTCAGCTACCTCACTAGGAACCAAATATTAAGACACTCATAATGTGTTCTGGAACTCTTGGGCTATCTGGTTGGACATGTATGGACAATGAGTCTGGACATTGAAGCTATAGGCTGCAGAAGCTCTAGGTGCATCGTTCCTTCACAAATATAACTCACGCAATACTTCAGATTTAATGCATAGGGCTTTTTGACTCTTCTGCCTACAAGGAACAAAAACTTGACCTTTAACGTTCGAGTCACTCCCACAGTCCCTGTTCTGTAGTAGGATTGCCTCCCTATGCATCAGCAATAGGTTACCAAAGCCAAAAACAAAACAAAACAATACAAACAAACAAACAAACAAACAAAAAACTGAGCTAATCAAATGTTTTCCCTAAAAATGAATAGTTTTAAACTAAATCATAGTTTATACTGAGTTCATGGGAGCTGAGTTACATCAATGGCAGTATGTTAGGGGGGGAATTTTCATAAAATCTTGCTTTTTCCATATCTTGTTGTCCAACTAGTCATCAGATTGGAATCAATGATAGACCCAATATTCCACAATGGATTCATATGCTCACATAAGTTATTTGTAACTAAATAATACCTTTCACATAGGAATATGCAATTTCATCAAATACTGAATGACAGGCACTGAGAAAAACTAGAAACCTGGATAAACTGGGGAACTATGGTAATGTTTAAAATTTTTACTCTATAGCACATTATTGAAGAGGCTTCACTAAACGTTGTAGTCCTTCTTTGAGTTGATCTCTGATAACATTTCTCAATCTCCCCTATATATTTTTTTCTCCTGTAGCATCTGCTGAAACTGAATGTTAGCTTGCTTGGGACCTTGACTTATTATAGTCTCTCATAGTTCTGTCAACTTTATGGCTTTTTCTTAGCTTCTATTCTCATTGCTATGTTTTTATTTTCATAATTGTAGTTAAATTTCTAGTAAGGAAAATTACCTTTTCTTGCCTGGATTGCCATAGACTGTTGGACAACCAGTGGACTGACTACTACTAAGTTGGAAGAAAACCCTTTGTTCATCTAACTGTGAAATCTCAGAATTTGTATATTTCACCCATTTTACCATTTCAGGCCCAGCTAGTACAATAACAAAGAATTACTAAGCTCAGAAGCCTTTGAATTAGGAAGAGTTGAATTGGGGGTGCCTGGGTGTCTCAGTGGGTTAAACCTCTGCCTTCAGCTCAGGTCCTGGTCTCAGGGTCCTGGGATCGAGCCCCACATCAGGCTCTCTGCTCAGCAGGGAGCCTGCTTCCCCCTCTTTCTCTGCCTGCCTCTCTGCCTGCTTGTGATCTCTGTCAAATAAATAAATAAAATCTTAAAAAAAAAGAAAAGAAAAAGGAAAGAGATGAACTTAGAGGAAATTACTCCAAAGCTAATAAATAATTTTATTCTAAAATACAAGGGCAATAGGGGTGCCTGGGTGGCTCAGTTGGTTAAATATCTGCCTTTGGCTTCAGTCGTGGTCCTGGGGTCCTGGGCTCTAACCCTTCACTGGGTTCCCTGACCAGTGGTGAGTCTACTTACTTCTCCCTCTCTCTCTGCCCCTCTCCCTTACTTGTGCTCTCTCTCTGGCTCCCTCTCTATCTCAAGTAAATAAATAAAATCTTGGAAAAAATATACAGTGGAAAAAAGACAGTCTCTTCAATAAATGGTGCTGAGAAAATTGGACAGCTGTGTATATAAGAATGAAATTTGACCATTCTCTTACACCATACACAAAGATAAATTCGAAATGTATAAAAGACCTCAACGTGAGGCAGGAATCCATCAGAATCCTAGAGGAGAACATAGGCAGTAACCTCTTCAACATCGGCCACAGCAAATTCTTTCAAGACATGTCTCCAAAGGCAAAGGAAACAAAAGCGACAGTAAACTTTCAGGACTTCATCAAGATCAAAAGCTTCTGCACAGCAAAGATAACAGTCAACAGAGCAAAGTGACAACCCATGGAATGGGAGAAGATATTCACAAATGACACTACAGACAAAGGGCTGATATCTAAGATCTGTAAAGAACTCCTCAAACTCAACACACACAAAACAGATAATCATGTCAAGAAATGGGCAGAAGACATGAACAGACACTTCTCCAATGAAGACATACAAATGGCTATCAGACACATGAAAAAATGTTCATCATTAGCCATCAGGGAGATTCAAATCAAAACCACATTGAGATACCACATTACACCAGTTAGAATGGCCAAAATCAACAAGACAGTAAACAACAAGTGTTGGAGAGGATGTGGAGAAAGGGGAACCCTCTTGCACTGTTGGTGGGAATGCAAGTTGGTGCAGCCACTTTGGAGAACAGTGTGGAGATTCCTCAAGAAATTAAAAATAGAGCTTCCCTATGACCCTGCAATTACACTACTGGGTATTTACCCCAAAGATACAGATGGAGTGAAAAGAAGGGCCACCTGTTTATAGCAGCAATGGCCACAGTCGCCAAACTGTGGAAAGAGCCAATATGCCCTGCAACAGACAAATGGATAAGGAAGATGTGGTCCATATACACTATGGAGTATGATGCCTTCATCAGAAAGGACGAATACCCAACTTTTGTATCAACATGGAGGATACTGGAAGAGATTATGCTGAGTGAAATAAGTCAAGCAGAGAGAGTCAATTATCATATGGCTTCACTTACTTGTGGAGCATAAGGAATAACATGGAGGACACGGGGAGATGGAGAGAACTGAGAAGGGGGAAATCGGAGGGGTAGATGAACCATGAGAGACTGTGGACTCTGAGAAACAAACTGAGGGTTTTGGAGGGGAGGGGTATGGTGGGTTGGGTGAGCCTGGTGGTGGGTATTAGGGAGGGCACGTATTGAATGGAGCACTGGGTGTGGTGCAAAAATAAGGAATACTGTTATGCTGAAAATAAAAAAAATAAATAAAAATTAAAAAATAAAAAAATAATTAAAAATAAATAAATAAATAAAATCTTTTTAAAAATAAAGTAAAATGCATGGGCAAGATAACTCTATCTCTGATATTAGGGTTATAATAATTTCCAGAATTGTCAGATGCCAAGTTCTTAATTCAACCATTAAATATTATAGAACATCATGGGGACCTAAGACTGGGGAAGGTCACAGGCAGATGGTCTTTAGTGCTGGTTTACTGTGGCTCTTTATCCTGCTTTTCTGAGCCCGTTGTCATCAAAAGTATCAAGGTTGCCAGATGGCTTTTGCTCCTTTAGATAGTAATATCTGCATTATAGGCAAAAACTGTGAAGGAAAGTACAGGAAGTCTTACGTTGTGGGCCTTTCTCTTTTTATTTGGGAAGAAAAGCTTTTCCTAGGATTTGTATCCACTACCAGTTACCAAAACTGTGTCCCATGGTTACCCAAAGCTGTGATGGAAACAAAGTCAAGTCACACAGCTTCCCAGCCGATACAGGAACAGAAAATAAGAGAAAAGAAGTACAAATTGTCCCAGGTGAACCTAGACACAGTATCTGCTTCAGCAATACTAAGTTACTCAGAAAATGGAGGATTCTAGTCTAGCAGGTGAATTAGTCAATAGACAAATGGAGTGGAAAATGAGGAACATGGTCTAGTTATGGCTGTCTTTCTTATATAAAAATATCCAGATTCAGAAAAAATTATTTGGACAGTTCTCAGCTGCGTTAAAGACATTGTAAACTGAAAATGTACTTATCAAAGTAGTTGAAAACCCACAATAAGTGTCTTCTGTAAACATACAAATAAGAAAGCTTCTCAGCAGTCAAATATTTATTGTTGGATGTTTGTTTCTATGGTTATGTCTGCTTTGGCTCATGGTGTGATCCCAGGGTCCTGGGGTGGAGACCGTGTTGAGCTCCCTGCTCAGTGGGGAGTCGGAGTCTCCCTCTGCTTCTACCCCTCCCCCCACCCATGTGCTCATGCATGCTCTCTCTCTCATAAATCAATAAATCTTTAAAAAATAATAATAATAAAAATAAAAAATAAAAAAAGTTAATTTTCTGATCAACCACAGTTGGTAGTGAAACAGACTTAAAACCTCGCTATAACAAAGACATTGTTTCTTTGATTTACTGAACCGTGGTGAAGGTTTAATACCTACGTACTCTTCCAACTGCTTTTTTCAATTTATTATAACTTGTACAATGGTAGCGCTCAAAGTATTTCTTTCTGTTGTGTGGGACACAAGTTATAAGTTTCAAGTAGAAGATCCCTTCCATCCAATTTTTAGTGTTACTAAATATAATAAAACCCTTTCTTCCTTACTCATAAAACATCTGAATGTCATTGAAAGTGACATTATTGAAGGAATAATTTGAGTCCGCTTACACTTATTTGAGATATAAATTATTCAGAATTCTTAATACCTTTTTTTTTTTTTAGAGAATCACTGTCAACATGCTTCACAATTGATTGGAATAAAGCTTTAAGTGAATAATTTGTAACAATATGGCACTATTTAAAGTGTTACATTATGAAAGAAAAGTGAGCCCAAATAAAGCATATCATTTTTAAGACATGTATTAATTGTACGGATAGGGTAAGTAAAAAACTACATTGACACCAACTCATGTATATTTTATCACGTTTAATTTTAATTATAATGACTCAAATTCTTATATAATATCCTCCAGAATTATTTCTGTCATTCTCCTTATAAATTTCAAATTCCTATGGGGCATTGAAATTTGATTATCACCTTCTTAGAGTCAAAGATAATGAAGATATGTGGTAGTTACATATGAAGGAAAAAATAAGGAGCATGTAGTTAATTCTACATAAAATCCAATGGAGAAAAGTAGGAAAACAAAAATGTTAGTAACTGAAGATATCAAATGAATAAATAAATCTTAAAAAAAGAAAAAAACATAGAAAAGCAGATGATAAAGAGAGATGATAGAGAGATAGCTAGATAAGCTCATGTCAGGAAAATGTCAAGCAAGAATAAATGTAGGAACTACAACAGCTATGAGCATTTCTTAAATAAAAAAACTAAAAGTCCAAGCACAAATCAAAACAAATTATCTGAATTAGAGAATTTGTAGAATTTGTGGTAAAAAGACTGTGAGCATTGAATCTACTTAAATATAAGAAGAAAACTAAAATCTATTACAGCTAAAATGTGTCATGATTATAGCAATAGATGGTATTTAAGAAAGAAAACTACCTTTGACCTTGATACTGGGAATATGCCATTTTATATACCACCTGAATCACTGGGATGTTGAAAATGTAGAGGAGGAAATATAGTGTCTGAGGTTCGAACCTACAGCTTTGGCCACATCAACAGGCTGCCCCAGAGTTACGGAAGAGTGCACAACTCAGGGCGATGTTGCAGGGGGAAGAGGGGGGAGAGAATCTCAAATAGACTCTGTGTGGAGTGTGGCGCCCAACGTGGGGCTCATTCTCCTGACCCTGAGATCACGACCGGAGCCACAATCAAGAGTCAGATGCTTAACTGATTAAGCCAGCTGGTTGCCCCATAAATTGAATTTAAAGAATGATCAAATTCAATTGCAAATGCACCAGGTGATTTTGCTTTTCATAACTAACGTTCTTTTGAAATGTCAATGTTATCACTTTATGTTCTTTATGATTTTTTAATTTTTGTAAGGCTGTAGAGTACACTGCAGCCTCTACCATTGTCTACTCAAGAGGCTAAATAAGGAAGATTAGCATTAAGAATTTGGAAGGGAAAAAGGCACATTTTTTTTGTTCCTTTACTCCCAAATGCTATATTAGAGAAACTGCGTACACCAGCCGTGTAGGGACAAATATGACGCATAAGTAATAACAGGGAGAGGGAGGAGGGAAGACACACCAGTCTCCTTCCAAACACTTACAATAGGCATCTGGGGATGCACCGACGGAAAACGCTAATAGAACTTATTGGCAAATTTAGAAATATTAGGCCTAGGGGCGCCTGGGTGGCACAGTGCGTTAAGCCTCTGCCTTCGGCTCAGGTCATGATCCCAGAGTCCTGGGATCAAGCCCCGCATCGGGCTCTCTGCTTGGCAGGGAGCCTGCTTCCTCCTCTCTCTCTGCCTGCCTCTGCCTACTTGTGATCTCTCTCTCTGTCAAATAAATAAATAAAATGTTTAAAAAAAAAAAGAAAAGAAATATTAGGCCTATTATAAAGCCAGGTTTGTGCAGATACAATTATTTCTACCCTTAGGGATAAATGAATCCTTGCCTGATAGTTTCATAAGAAAACATTTTGTTCAATTTCAAGCTTTTCATAAACAGATATTTTCAAGTGGAGATAATAATGAGAGATTTTTCTTTTTTTGTATTCTTTTTGTACCCCAACCCAGGCCCACCCCAGCTGATCAGTAAAGAGCGGGGCTGCAGGTTCTATTCCCAGCTGCTGTGGGGCACCGACAGCACCTTCGGAAAAGGACTCCTCAAGCTCCATATAGTCCGGTTGTTTTTGTTGGCTGGTGGCTTCATTTCATTTCGTTTTACCCCAGGAAGACATAGTAATAATCAGCAGAAGAAAAAAACGGTAGCTGTTTCCTGATCACTGGGAGTTCTCGATCTGAGGCATGCTGAAGGAAATGCCAGTCCCCTGCGGCACCCTAGAAACAGAAAAGACTAAGGACGCGGGAGACACCTCTCCCGAGGTGTCCCTAGCAAATTAAACAGCCTGATCTCAAGACAGAGAATACAATGTACGCTCACACTGTAACACATTATTTCATGTTTTAATTATATTTGTAAGTATGATTCATTCTGTACTTAATTATCATCTTTATCATTTAATAATATCCAGGTTAGGATAAGTAATGAGAATCGCTACATTTAGCGGGTTACATAAGCTGTTCTAACTGAGCAGTAGGAAAGAGCTTTGCTTCATGCTTAAATGCGTCCTGGAACTGGTCGAATTACTTACATGGAACTGATCGCATAGCGTTCTGCTGGGTAGCAGGCGAAGGCTATTCTGTTTGCCAAAATTATCAAAATTATCCTACCAATGATGAAGGAAAAAAATTAGCCCAGTGGATGATTTTGTGGACAATTTACTTTTGGATGAGCATGTTCTATTTCGGCTTTCAACCGTTACTCTGTTTCACATTTTAGAAGTAATCAATTATGAAAGGAAAAATAATAATTATTACGTATATAATTATTACTGTTAAATATATATATATATTTCGTTTATTTTACATGCACACACGCACACATACATCACACACCGGCTGAGTGGCCTCTAACGCGGGCCGCGTCGGCAGGAATTGCTTCGGGAGAGCGGCGTGTGCCCCATGCGGTCGTCGCTGCAGCACTTGTGTCACTGAGGCTACGGCCTTCCACTCCGTATCAAGCTATTCCTAACGGACCGGCTCGTTCAACACTTCCGTTGCTGTTACGGTAATAATACGCAGCGATTCTTAAAATCAGCCACTTTGAAGCGTCAGCACATTTGCAGACACGGAGGTGAGAGTTCTTGTGCTCGGCCTCCCGGCTACGAGTTTCTGACACTTGGGCCAGGGCGTGAGCACCCCAGTGTTTCATTTGTTCGTTTTACATCTACGTTGTTGTGAGCCTCAGATCACGGACAAACGGGAAAGTGCCTTAGAGCTGTAAACGGCTGGGGGGTGAACCAATGGCATCACTGCAGTCATTTCTGTGCCCCATAGTTAACTGAAATGTGTGTTTCTAACTCCAGAGGTTAAGGAACTGTAAGGCTCTTCGGAATGCAATACTTTGAACTCACTGCTTACCGAGTGTTATCTAAGAGAAAATATCACTGTAACTCCATTATTTTGTATGTATTTTGAACAGCAGTTTCACAGAAGGAATCTTTTAAGACCTATGTTAGGCATTATGAGAATGACATAATAATTCCAGAAGCACTCTGTGAATCTTCAAAAAATGACAAAATTACTTTTTCATTGAAAGATATTATATTTGGGGATCTCTTGGCTAATTCCTGATAAAAGATCCCCCAACATTATGTACATATTATCATAACGTAGATCATATTATCATGTATGTTATCATACATATCAAAGTCACAGAAACAGAGTGGAAGATGGGTACAAGGGACTGAAGCATCAGGGAAATGGGGGAAAATGGGCCCAAAGGGTACAAACTTCCAGGTACCACATGGTGACTGTAATTTGTATTACATGCCTGAAACGTCCTTCAATATTCTATCAAAACAACAGCAGCAATTAAATGGTAATTTCATGTGGCGAAGGATGTATGCACATTTTACAATATATACATGTGTCAAGTCATCACACTGTACATCTTAAACTTACACAGTGTTATAGGTCAATAATATCTCAATAAAGCTGGGAAAAAACATTCCCAAATAACGTAACATTCTGCTGTACCATGGGTTAAGATTTCAACATGTCTTCAACCCATAATGTGTACATTAGTGTTACTGAAATTATATATAGCAAGATAATGGTAACAAAGATGGAAAATCTAAGTTTTTTATTTTGCAATAAATTAAATGCTAATGAATATATTTATAACTCATAATTTCTTAAGATTTATTTATCTGTTTGAGGGAGGAAGGACAGAAGGAGAGGGAGAGAGGGTCTGATGCAGACTTTGTGCTGAGCCAGAGTCTGACCCTGAGATCCCACGACCCTGAGATCTTGTCCTGAGCCAAAATCAAGAGTCAGACGCTTAATCAACTGCATCACCCAGATGCCCCTCATAATTTCTTATAAGGTACTTAATTCTATCATTCCATAAGCTGGAACTTTAAATGCAAGTGTTACTGGAATTGTATCATCTTATGGAACTAATTTGAAAGAATTGAGATCTTTATGCTACTAAATATCCCATCCATGAACATAGTATTGTTATACACGCAAGTATTATTTTTATATTTTCAAATTAAAATTACCTTTCATAATAGTCTTGGTCATTCTTGTTTGATTAATTTCTAGAAAATTTGTACTTCCACTGATGTAATTGGTAATGAAGTCTATAAATTTATGTAAATTAATAACATGTGCTTATAAGCACCTCTTTCTCTCCACACATGTTTATACACACACACACATACATAACCACATCTACATATTTTGAAGACATTACAGAGTATGTTATGATGGGGTGGGAATTGGAGTAAGATGGATATTAAGAAACGAGTAATAAAAGAAGAAAACGACTTTGCATGGTTTTTAATGTTGTTTTGCCAGTAAATGAAGAGGGTGATTAATTGGGCCTTGTGCACTAAAGGGAAAATAATTTAATTGCTAAATCCATTGTCTCTTTATGATTCTGACTTTTAGAAGCCAAGGAAAATTTTTATATCCAATGTGGTAACAAATATAGTGAGAGAGTAAGTTTCCTGTGACTAATTAGTCACATTGAGACGGTCCTTTAAGGTGATATCATCAAAGCATAATGGCAGCTTTAAAACTGAAAACAAACGTGTTCTTTGTTGAAAGAGCAGGAAGAGAAAATGGAAAAAAAGATTTTCCTCCTTTGGCTTTGCTCTGCTCACCAAGGGGCCTTCTTAGTTTCAAGTCACATTCAGACTCCTCTGGTCACCCTTACAGCGGTGTCGCCGGAAGAGTTTAGGTCAGAAAACACACCTTCCAGAAAGGCAGCATCAGCCCTTCCGTGTGAGCTGACTTCGCATTGTGTCTGCAGCAGCCTCCGCCGCTCTCACAGGCTCTCTCTTTCCTCTCTTTGCCCTCAGGTGAAAGTGCAGGTGGAAGGGAATGGACTTCGCAGGGGGTAGGTGTGGAAGGTGCTTTGGCTTCAAAGCCCAAGGAGCCGATACCTCTTGTAGTATCTCCAGTGGAATAGGTCCAGTTTCAGAAATCATTGTAATTGGATCAATGTCAGATGATATAACCTCTTTTTTTTAAGATTTTATTTATTTATTTGACAGAGAGAGATCACAGGTAGGCAGAGAGGCAGGCAGAGAGAGAGGGGGAAGCAGGCTCCGTGCTGAGCAGAGAGCCCGATGCGGGGCTCGATCCCAGGACCCCGAGATCATGACCTGAGCCGAAGGCAGAGGCTTAACCCACTGAGCCTCCCAGGCGCCCCGAGGTGACGTAAGCTGTTACCCGCTTACCAAGCGAAACTGGAGTAGAGAACAAATTCTAGCACGTGGTGAAGGAGAAGGTCCCCGCCGACCCTTCAGAGGACTGCAGAGCCGCCCTCGGCCGCGGTACGGGTCGGACTGACTCCGCGGCTTCCTCCCCTGAGCGCGATTTCTGCTTTTGAGCCCGAGTCTTCCGTCCTGTTCCCCCAAGCCAGACCCGGAGAGTCGTCGCGCTTCCCCCGGCTTGGCCGTAGCGAGGACTGCGAGAACCGACGCGGGTGAGTCCCGCCCGCTGGAGCAGCTGGACTAACTGCATGAGGACGAAGCGCACCAGAACTGCCACCGACTAAGAGGCACCCACCGGCGTCGCTTCGAGCAAGTCCCCGAGAAACGAACGCCGCAGGTCGACGCGCCCTGCTGTGCCGCTCGTCGAGCCACAGCGCCGCCGTCTCGGTACCTCACGCCTCCCGAAGCGAAGCCGGCTCCCCCCGCCGCCCACGCCCGCCCCTTCTCTCGGGTCCCCTGCACCTGGCCCTGTCGCGGTCGCTGTCCTCCCCGCGTTCCCTGCCTTTGTCGGTTACCGCACTGTCCTCCCTACCCCACGTTTTCCTCCGCGTCCTCCCTTTCCTTTCCAGCCCCCACTTCTCAGTGGCAAAAGCTAACGTGCGGCTTTTTAAGTTCCAAGAAAAAGTGCGGGTGAAGAGGCCCCAGCCAGCGAGCGGCGCGGGCGTTTCCCAAAGGGGAAGGGGAGGCGCGTCGGGATCCCGCGCCGGAGCGCGCGGCCCGGTGCGCACCTGCCAGGAGGCGCGGAAGTCGCGCGCGCTGGGCCCCCCGCGCCGGCCCTCGCCGCGGGCTGGCAGAGCAGGCGCCCGGGAGCCCTCGGCAGGCCCAGAGGGCAAATACAGCAAGTCCTCGGTGCTGTGTCCCGCTCACACGCGACCCGTTTCAGGGAGCGCGCTGAAGCTCGGGCGCGACTCACTGGCCGAGACCCCGCGGCCCAGCTCGTGGCCACGGCGGCCCCGGGAAGGCCGCGAGAACGACGCCGCCTCCGCAGGCCGGGAAGACAATTAGCTGACGTCAGAGCGGGACCTTCCACCGCGGGAACCGCGTACATATTGCAGTATTGCATCTGGCGGCTTGGTTGCTTCCGTGATGCATGAGGTACGAACTGTAATGAAAGTAAGAAAAATAGCGGGCGCCTGGGGGGCTCAGTGGGTTAGGCCTCTGCCTTCGGCTCAGGGCACGGTCTCGGGGTCCTCGGATCGAGCCCCGCATCGGGCTCTCTGCTCGGCCGGGAGCCTGCATCTGGAGACCTCGCCTTCTGCCCGCCGCTCCCCTGCTTGTTCGCTCTCGCTCTCTCCCTCTGTCAAATGAAAAAATAAAATCTTTTTAAAAAGAGAGAAAAGAGAAGCAAAATGAGATGGTAGAAATCAAATAACTATTTATGAATTTTTCTATTAAAAGAGTAAAATTTGCCCTTGGGAATTGTTTCCTTAATTAACTCTTCAGTGACCTATTCAGGTTATTTTCCTGGATGGTTTTCTGTTGGCCTCAAGAATTTAAGTTACTTCGTTTCATTTAAATTTTCCATTAATATATTCAGCCAGCACCCTTTAAACTGTGGAAATGCATTTCTATTTGTTCAGTTCTTTTCCTAGCTGACCGTCTCCATTTCTCTGTGTTGGGTTCCTTTTTTTTTTCCAAAGCTGATAATTTTTCTCTTCTTATAAAAAGCACTTTGGGGACGCCTGGGTGGCTCAGTTGGTTAAGCAGCTGCCTTCGGCTCAGGTCATGATCCTGGCGTCCTGGGATCGAGTCCCACATCGGGCTCCTTGTTCTGTGGGGAGCCTGCTTCTCCTTCTGCCTCTGCCTGCCACTCTGTCTGCCTGTGCTCGCTCTCTCTCCCTCTCTCTCTCTGACAAATAAATAAAATAAAAATCTTTAAAAAAAAAAAAAGCACTTTTATTTGCTGATTCTTCTGTTCCCAGAAGATTAATTAATTTTTCTATTCATAAGATTTCTCACTATGTTTTTTAGTAAGCATTTTTTTCCATAAGTCTTGAGATCTGTTGCTTTGCTTTTTAGAAATCTTCTAAAAAGTACTATAACAGGGGCACCTGCGTGGCTCAGTTGGTTAAGCATCTGACTCTTAATCTCGGCTCAGGTCTTGATCTCACGGTCATGAATTCAAGCCCTGCGTTCGAACCTACTTTAAAAAAATGAATTAAATAAAATAAAAAATATTATGGTGAAAATTGATATCTAATATAATTGAATACAATTATATATATATATAAATATATATAATATATAAATAGATATATATAAATATATAAATCAATACAATTGAAAATTGATATCTAATAATAATATATAATATCTAATAAATAAGCAGTTAAGAGATTTTACTTTGTTAGGAACTCAGAGACCTCCATTTTTGTACTGAAGAGTGCTCTATAATAAATTAAGTTTATAAAATCATGACTTCACACAAAATGCAATGCATTTCCACATGTTCCAGTAACCATGGACGCCTTTGGCCCAGCAGAGGTAGTAACAGGTTCTGCTCGGACTCCTTCTGGAACACGAGGCGGAGACCACAAGTCCTCCGCAGCCAGTTTCGCACTATGACACCAACTCGTGCTGATGCTACAGATGTTAATGGGATGCACATGAGCGTTTACGGCCGAGATCCCAGGGAATGGCCTAGTACTTGCCACTCTCTGTTTTCAGCCCTGTGGTGGTCAGAGCTCAGGCTGGGAGATCATCTAGAGGGAAGGCCCCTTTCTCAGCAACCAGGAAACGAATAGAGAAAACTGTTACTTTATGAAAATTACCATGATTTTTTTAAAGAATAAATGTAAACACAAACCTGATATTCTGCGCCGTGTGAAAACAATAAAGCTCTGTTGGCAGCGTCCAAGCTGGGTCCTCTTGCTGTTTATCCTTGAATGCAATGTCTAAAGCGTAAGTCGTCTAGAAAACGTCCCCTTGTTTTAAAGGAAAAACAAAAGAGAAACCCAGAGAGTTTAATTTATCAGCTCCAGATTACCCAGCTAGTTGGGGCAGAATAGAAACAGAAACAGAACAGACTTCCTGACTCTAAGCTCTTTCCATTTGATCTTACTCTCTAAAAATGGGAAAATTGGGTTAATTTTGCTCTGGACTGAATTACTGTCTTTGTGAAGGGCAAATCCCTGACCTACAACTTAAACCAGATTCTGTGGGGCTCGATGTGGGGCTCGATCCCAGGACACTGGGACCATGACCTGAGCCGAAGGCAGAGGCTTTAACCCACTGAGCCACCCAGGCGCCCCTTAAACCAGATTCTGAATCCTCATTATGTTAACCAAGAGATAGTAAATGACCTCATGAGGGTCATACTTATCCTCTTTCCCCTGTTTTGAACAGCCCATGTGGTCATTACCCCCATGACAGCTGATTCTCTGTTTCTCTGTAACTTCATATTTTTAAAAAATTCCTCTTCTTTGCCCCGGCAACAAAACCTTTCAGTCCCTTGAACACAGCGTTATACCTCCTGGTTTTTGCACTTAATCTCCTCTAAGTGGTACTATTATTCCTCCCGACACTTGCATGGCTCCCTTCCTTACTACCTTCAAGGTTTTGCACAAATGTCACCTTATCTATGAGCACTTTCTTAATCACACTGTATAGAGTAGGTCCACCCCAACTCTAAGACTCCTTATCTCTTTTCTATGCTTGGTTTTTCTCCATAGCCCTTATCTTATTTGATGCTGTTTTACATATTTATTTGTTAATGTCCTATCCACTAGAAATATAACTTCTTTAAGGGGAGATTTTTGCTCATTGTATATATAGCTGTATGCCCAGAACCTAGAACAGTGCCTGACATAATATGTGCTTAATAAGTGTTTATTGAGGGGCACCTGGGTGGCTCAGTGGATTAAAGCCTCTGCCTTCAGCTCAGGTCATGATCTCAGGGTCCTGGGATCGAGCCCTGCATCGGGCTCTCTGCTCAGCAGGGAGCCTGCTTCCTCCTCTCTCTCTGCCTGCCTCTCTGCCTGCTTGTGATCTCTCTGTCAAATAAATAAATAAAATCTTTAAAAAAAATTTTTTTAAAAAGTGTTTATTGATGAATTAATTAATACACAATGCTTCTCCTCCAGGTACCCATTTCTCCATTTTCCTTCACCAATGAACAAAAAGGGTTCCCACTCTTTCTCATTTAGGACTGTTAGGCCTTCCTACTATAAAAAGATAGAGAAGACTTGAGATTAACTGAACCACTATGGAGAAATTACATCAGCAAAAAGACAACAAAACGTTAGGTCTTTGTTGGGTATGTACACATAATAGGAAATGAAACATAGATGTCAAATGTAGTTTCTTTCTACCTTGCTCTCAATCGCATAAAGTTAGATCTTTTCTCAGAACTCCCATAAATTAAATATATATCTCTCTTACCAGTTACTACACCATGCTTTATATGTTTTAAATGTTGGTCTCTTCAACTGGAATATGAGTTTCTTAATGTCAAAGATGGTACTACATATTTGTTTCTCTCGGGATAATGACTTAGATATAGGAAATACAAGTAAATGCTTGCTTAGTTGATTAAGTTGAACATTACAGTGAATGTGGGACAAGAGTGCCATAAAGCCTTGTATTTCTAGAGTTTCAGGGCTTGGAGGAATGTCTGCAAAAAGGAGGGAGCCAATAAATTTGGAATTAAAAAAATTTAAGGAGAAAGAGTTGGAAGAAGAAAAAAATATAGAGTAAAGGGAAGATAGGCAAGTGATTCATGACAAAAAGCGAGGGAAAAAAAAATTAAAGCCTAAGACAGAAACAGAAAGGCTTATCCAGAAAAGACTAAAACCATAGATACATTATTATCTCTTCCTATAATTTTTTATAGACTTGCTACATTTATAACAATCAACTGCTCATCATTAATGGTTTTCCAGTTGTTACTGTCTACCATGGACCTCTGCCCGAAAGGTGTCACTCTTCCTTATTCATAGAAAAAATATACCATGAGCCAAAACATACTACAAACCTTATTTGAACTATTTAATTTCCCTAAACATTCTCACTGAGATTTTACTCCACAAATAACTCCAAATGGCTGCAATTCTCTACATGATTATTAATATTTCAAGCAATAATATTCAATACTCTTGCTTCAAATAATATTCACCTAAAACAATTTTCCATAAAATTTTTAAACTAAATACTCTTAACTTATTGAACATGTCATAATAATTAATTTTTATCAAATTCCCTAGGAATAGAAACTTCAGTTCCCAAAGATCTGGTGTTTGGAAACATGAACAAAGATTTATAGAGTGACCCTTAGAAATCCATTATTCTGTCGGGTGCTTGTTAACCACAGCAGAAGAAGTGTGTATTGGCACTAAAATAAGTACTTATCTGAGAACCCAAATCCTATAAATCCAGATAAATTAACTTTACTCAAACTAATTTGATCAGAGAATCATCTGGAATCAGAGGCATTTGCCTCTAATAGCAAAAATAGTATCCTAGACTGTTGTTGAGTTAACCAAAAACAACAGTTGGATACAAAGGATAGTATCAACAGGGAACATTCTGAATCATTCCTTTTGGTGCTTCTAAAGGAATATACCCTGACTTTATTTGAGCTATTGTATGTATAATTGTAAAAAGCACTGACCAATAAGAAATCAATGGCAAACTCAGAATCATTTAATGAGTACACATACAACTTGAGTGTTAGGAGGTTTTTTTGTTTGTTTGTTTGTTTGTATATATCATATATATCAATAGAAAGTCACTATTATTTCCCCAAAAAAAGTTGAAGAAATAGGTACAGCATAGCTAAGGCAGAACTTTGGTGCATAACACATTTAGAGTTAAAAATGTTACATTGATGCACTTAAGTTAGAAAAATTTTAAGCTTTGAGAAATTAATGTATGTTTGATGGATTAACAGAGAAAGAAAAAAAATGAGGCAATGAGAATAACATAATCATAATTAAAAACTACTGGAAAATAGAGAGGGAAACAGAAAACTTTCCAGAAATACCTTCATTACAAAAAGCTCTTTTCTTCATTATGTCTCTTATTTCTTTTTTATTTACAAAACTACTCTGTAAAATATATGTTGGGTATTTAAAATCCCCAACTATTGTATCTATATTCAAAATCCTTAATTACTCAATCTTTCTTATGTGCATCTCTTGACTATAGTAGTTCATAGTTTTCTTAGTTAAGAGTTCATAATATTTTTTACACTCAGTAAACTAATTTTAAATTATGAGTCTTTTTTTGTTCCTATAACCTTTCAGTTTCATGAATGTAATAAAGAAATAAGGTAGTTCTTTAAGCAGTTTTAAAACACACCATTTTACAGAAGGAAGAATATTTACTTACAAACTTCTTTAAAGGAAAACGTTTTCCTATGCTAAGAGATTCTCTCCATTGGACATTGAGGTAAAATAACCAAGAAAGGAAAATAAACTTTTGTTCAAGGATTGATAGTTGTTTGAAAAGGTTATTGTACCTCCTTGGTTATCTCACCTATTTCAAAGGAACATAATCTGCCCCTAAACAAAAATATTGTATGTTCCACACAGAGAGTCCAAAGGCTCGAAGCCTGTGGGGGGCTGATGCTTATTCTTGAGAACTAGGAAGTCTGTTCTCCTGTACAACAAGATCCCTTTGGAGCTTAATTGTCCTGGGTTTGCCCATCTACTGAGACTCCTGCTGTATCTGCTCTAAGAAGGGGTTCTAGAAACTAATTCCGTTTACTGCACAATTGACAAAGGATTTCTTCGGATTTTTCATAACAATCTCTTCATTAATTCCTCTTTGGAAACCCGCTCACTAGTCTCCTCATGCCCAGGACCAACAAAAGCTCACACGGAAAGGCAGTGTCACGTCCTATTTCCAAGTCAGCTGTTTTTCCCATGCTCACGTCGCTTTAACCCAGTCTGTGTGTCCGCTGGTGCTATTTCCTTCGCTGCATATGTTTGGGAACCCCCCCTTCTTTTCTCTGACTTCTCTGAGTCCCATCTTTTCTAAAAACACTTTCTGTTCTCTCTGGAACCCACACTCCGTGTTTACTAAGCTCTCGTCTGAACTCGGCCTTTCTACAAAATCCTATCTTTGCCCCTGCTCTTTGGCCTCCACTACAACGCGCGTCTTCCCGTGGAGTGACCCTTACCCTGGAACCTTTCTGGAGAAGCTCTTCTTATGTTCCACTTTCCATAAGCCATTTGGCAATATGAACCACGACTTCATTCCCCAGTGCTACCATTAACCTACATCTTTATCAGGCCTGTAGGGTCCCTGGAAACTTTTCTCCTGAGAAACGAAATTTCTGGAACTCTACATTCCAGCATTATGCTATAATGGTGACTCTTTGAGACCTCAGCTCCATTGAACTGAGCTTTCGTTCCCTTAAACCATCCGTGTTTGCAGCCCTACCTTCTTTCTCATCGGTCCTCACAACCACTCGAGCTCGTCTTTATTCTTTTATAACCTCCTGGTAACATTCCTCACTGTTCTCTGAACACTCCAAGTTTGTTCTTACCACCTGCTTTTGCATAAGCTTCCTCCCTTTTCTGGAATGTATATATCAGGATGATTTCAGCTGCAAGTGGCAGATTAAAAAAAAAAAGTCTATTAAACAGTAGGACATACAATAGTTTCCATAAATGGAAGTCAGAGGGAGATCAAATTTAGGAGTGTTCAATCCGAAGGTAAGCACTGTAACCAAGTTCATGAATTCTTTACAGCTTTTCATTCATTCATCCTTCCTGCTGGCTCCATTCTAAATCTAGTCCTTATATTCCAAGGACATCTGCCAGTTGGAGTCATGATGAGATACTTTCTCACTAACATCCAGAATTGGATTCTCATCACCCTCCAGGAGAGCTATAAACTTCCTTTCTAGAAACTTTTATTAAGCCCTCTTTTCATTCATTCCATTGAAAAGAATCATATACCTGCTCCTAAGTCAGTAACTGTGGCCAGGCAGGTGGAATTTCTTTGATAAGCAAGAGTTAAGACCCATGTCTGAAGCCAGAAACAGCATTTCAGGAGGCATCTCTAGCTGTCTATCCTCTACCTATGCTAAAGGAATGTTCCTCTGTTGGGTATTCATCCCGTATGATTCAGGAATAGAGTTTAAAGAACCTGTGGGAAAGGGCGGTATCTATGATCCTTAGAACAGTGATTTACAAACCTTATTTTGGAGGGGATCCAGAATATGTTCTCCAAACGAGTGTTTGTACAGGGGCTAACTACTTGAAAGATATCAAAGGAGACTTCCTTTTTTTTTTTTTTTTTGCAGAGGATAGAGATTAGTAGTGGTTCCTTATCCACCTAGGAAGCTGCTTAAAGCTATCTTGAAACTCTCTGGAGAAACCCTGCTGCCTCATAAGGTGCAATTTGAGAACCACTGTCTTAGATTGTTTCTTGAATGATATTTAATTATCTCAACCAGATTACTAAGAGTAGCTGATTATTAACTAATATGAGAATAATGCCTAAAGTCAGGCTAGTCATTGTTATTGATTAAAAAAAAGTCTGTATATTCTGAATACCAGGCATGTTGTTATCATAGTTGATATTTAATTATGAAAATTAAGAAAATCATTGTGAATCTATTTCAGATGTAGAACTTTCTTATCCCTGCATAAAAGTAAACATTAAGACTGTCCAGAGATAGAGCCAGTACTTTCGCATGTCTCCTAAGATTAACTCTATCTACATCAAAATCCAGCTGGAGTTAATTTATCTATCCTGACCAAAGGAAATTCTCCATTGGACCACATTGCTGTCTAGCCCGTAGCCTGAGTTTAAGACCAGCCTTTTTTTTCCCCTCATCACTAAATACTTGACCATATTGAGCCTAAAACACTCATTCACATTTGGAGGTATTTACATTTTGAGTACTTGACATTTTGATTCAAAGTTTGAAGACCAACCTGTAGCACCTACCTTTCTCTGCCCCATGCACTCCCACCATTCATTTACTGTTGAGGAGAAAATAAGATGTCACCTATCTGTAGTAATCAGTCCAGCCTTTCCACAAGGACAGTGCTTTCCTGGAAGGATAGTCAGCCATCAGTCCCATGGGGAAGTTAATAAAATGTATTAAACTCGGATATCTAAATTGTTTTTTTTTTATAAGAGCTAGCAAGTCTTGATATCGCCCATCAACCTCTTATCAGAGACAACCACTGTGATTTAAGAATAAAGTGAGTGGTAGAATTATCCACTCGGAAACTCCCGATTTCTCCTTCTTCGACTTCAAAGACTGTACAGAACTTCTGTCTGCTCAAGTCACCCAAGTGTCTCTGAGTAGAAATGAAGCCAGGATTACATTCTAGAGGGTCAGTCCCTCGGTTTGGTTATTATATGTGCTCCTTTGTTTGCTTACATAAAACGAAGTCAGGAAACAAGATAAGGAGATGCAGGGCCTGTGCTCGGCATTTTTCAACTTTTGGCTCATAGTAGGCATAATTAATCAGAGATGCCCCCTCCTGACACAACCTACTTGCCATTTCTGATTTAATACATTAAAAGTAAATTTTAAAGTGTGATGTTTTGGAAGATAATACCTAAGACCAGAAAACAAACAAACAAAAACCGTATAAACCAAACCAAATGAAGGAACGTGGGTTTCTCTAAGGAAATGACCACTTAAAACTGCAGAAAGCTGATATAAGAAAAGAGTGGGAGAAAAGTACAAAGGTTCACAAGTATATGAAAATGTTACTTTTAAAAAAACACTAAGATTTAAACAGTAAATACATAAGACAAAAAAAATTAATGTGGAGAAAAGGGAAAAAGTTAAAAACGAGTATTAAGAGAAAAAGTAGAATAACTTAATTGGCACGTCTCATAGACATCGCGAATTAATAAATCTCCAACTTAACTTTTGATCTTCATCTCCGAATTAACTTCTCTCTTGCTTCTGCTCTGTGACGTTCACCCATCACCCACTAGCCTTGGAGTCGCGCTGGACCCCCCCAGGCCCATGCTTGCTTTCATCTGCTTCTGGCCCCTTCCTGTTGAGTACGCCGCGCAAACGTGCCCGAGGTCTGTGTCTCTCTCCCTTCACCAGGGGCCAGCCGCTCACACCCGAACCGTCCCAGCACCCGGGCAAGATCTACAAGTTTCTGCATAACACAGTGCTCCGTGCTTCTCAGTCTTGTTGTTGTTGTTGTTGTTTTATTAAATTTATTTTTTTAATAAACATATAATGTATTTTTATCCCCAGGGGCACAGGTCTGTGAGTCGCCAGGTTTACACACTTCACAGCACTCACCATAGCACATACCCTCCCCAATGTCCATATCCCCACCACCCTCTCCCGTACCCCCTCCCCCAGCAACCCTCAGTCTGTTTTTTGAGATTGAGTCTTTTATGGTTTGTCTCCCTCCCAATTCTACCTTCTTTCATTTTTTCTTTTCCTACCCCCTAACCTCCCCCCCCACATTGCATGTCCACTTCTTCATATCAGGGAGATCATATGATAGTTGTCTTTCTCCAACTGACTTATTTTGCTAAGCATAATACCCTCTAGTTCCATCCATGTTGTCACAAATGGTAAGATTTCATTTCTTTTGATGGCTGCATAGTATCCCATTGTGTATATATACCACATCTTCTTTATCCATTCATCTGTTGATGGACATCTAGGTTCTTTCCATAGTTTGGCTATTGTAGACATTGCTGCTATAAACATTCGGGTGCACGTGACCCTTCGGAGCACCACATTTGTATCTTTAGGATATATACCCAGTAGTGCAATCGCTGGGTCATAGGGTAGCTCTATTTTCAGTTTTTTTGAGGAACCTCCATGCTGTTTTCCAGAGTGGTTGCACCAGCTTGCATTCCCACCAACAGTGTAGGAGGGTTCCCCTCTCTCCGCATCCTCGCCAGCATCTGTCATTTCTTGACTTGTTAATTTTAGCCATTCTGACTGGTGTGAGGTGGTATCTCATTGTGGTTTTGATTTGTAATTCCCTGATGCCAAGTGATATGGAGCACTTTTTCATGTGTCTGTTGGCCATCTGGATGTCTTCTTTGCAGAAATGTCTGTTCATATCTTCTGCCCATTTCTTGATTGGATTATTTGTTCTTTGGGTGTTGAGTTTGCTAAGCTCTTTATAGATTTTGGATACTAGCCCTTTATCTGATATGTCGTTTGCAAATATCTTCTCCCATCCTGTCAGTTGTCTTTTGGTTTTGTTAACTGTTTCCTTTGCTGTGCAAAAGCTTTTGATCTTGATGAAATCCCAATAGTTCATTTTTGCCCTTGCTTCTGTTGTCTTTGGCGATGTTCCTAGGAAGAAGTTGCTGTGGCTGAGGTCGAAGAGGTTGCTGCCTGTGTTCTCCTCAAGGATTTTGATGGATTCCTTTCTCACGTTGAGATCCTTCATCCATTTTGAGTCCATTTTCGTGTATGGTATAAGGAAATAGTCCAATTTCATTTTTCTGCACGTGGCTGTCCAATTTTCCCAGCACCATTGGACATTCCTTCCTGCTTTGTCAAAGATTAGTTGACCATAGAGTTGAGGGTCTATTTCTGGGCTCTCTATTCTGTTCCATTGATCTATGTGTCTGTTTTTGTGCCAGTACCATGCTGTCTTGATGATGACAGCTTTGTAATAGAGCTTAAAGTCTGGAATTGTGATGTCACCGACTTTGGCTTTCTTTTTCAATATTCCTTTGGCTATTCGAGGTCTTTTCTGGTTCCATATAAATTTTAGAATTGTTTGTTCTATTTCTTTGAAAAAAAAATGGATGGGATTTTGATAGGGCATGCTTCTCAGTCTTAACAGGATGCTCGGTCCTGTGCTCTCGTCGCTGCCCTCCTGGGCTTCCCTCATTTTGTCACACCTACTAGACTGTCGGTCATCTCAGAGCCTCTGCCCACACTTCCTTCTGCCCACAGCGTTCCTCTTTGCCTAGGGAAGTGCTGCTTTTTTTCATGGCTTAGCATTCCTTCCTAAGGGAAACACTTCCTGACCTCCCATGCTTGGCAGAGTTACCCAGCTGTGGTCAGCTGAAAATCTAGTTTTAAATAACACAGTTATGATCATCTTTTTTTTTTTTTTTTTAACTTGAAGCAATTGCCTATTCACTAGAGTGGCAGGAACGTGTCTGTTTTTTCTCTTTAAGCCAGCACTTGGGATCAGATATAGGTACTCAGTGAAGACTTTTGACTTCTGATTTTGAAAACAATGAACAAAAGGGAAAAGCTGAACTTTGTCATCAAAAAGGCAGTGAACGATGCAAAAAGACGCTCAGCATCACTCATCCTCAGGGAAATATAAATCAAACCTACAATGAGATACACGTCACACCTGTCAGAACGGCTAAAATTAACAACACAAGAAACAACAGGTGCTGGTGAGGATGCGGAGAAAGGGGAACCTCCTACGCTGTTGGTGGGAATGCAAGCTGGTGCGGACACTCAGGAAAACAGTGTGGAGGTTCCTCAAAAAGCTAAAAATAGAGCTACCCTATGACCCAGCAAGCACATTAGGTATTTACCCAAAGAATGCAAAAATACTGATTTGAAGGCGCACGTGCACTGGATGTTTACAGCAGATTTCCAACAAGAGCTAAACTACAGAAAGAGCCCAAATGGATTAAAGATGTGTCTCATATATACACAAATATATATATGTACACACACATATGCTATAAGTATGTATTTATGATGAAATATTACTCCTCCATCAAAAGAGTGAAATCCGGGGCACCTGGGTGGCTCAGTGGGTTAAGCCTCTGCCTTCAGCTCAGGTCATGATCTCAGGATCCTGGGATCGAGTCCCGCTTCAGGCTCTCTGCTCAGCGGGGAGCCTGCTTCCTCCTCTCTCCCTGCCTGCCTCTCTGCCTACTTGTGATCTCTCTCTGTCAAATAAATAAATAAAATATTAAAAAAAAAAAAGAGTGAAATCCTGCCATGTGAATGATGTGATGGAGTCAGTATTGTGCTGAGCGAAGTCAGTCAGTTGGAGAAAGATAAACACCAGATGATTCACTCATGGTGGAATTTAAGAAACAAAACAAAGGATCCCAGGAGAAAGGGAAAAATAAGAGAGAGAGAGGAGGAAGCAAACCATAAGAGACTCTTGTCGATAGAGAACAAACGCAGGGTTGATGGAGGGCAGTGGGGGGGGATGGGCTAGATGGGGGATGGGCAGAAAGGAGGCACTTGGTGTGAGGGGCCCTGGGTGTCGTATGTCAGTGAGGAGTCACTGAATGAAAAAACGGGCGGTGTAATGAGCAAGGAATCAGCAGGAACAGGAAAGACTAGAGAGGCAAGAACGCAGTGAGAAGTCTGAGACCCGCAATTGCTCTCTCAGGGAACTCACGGTCTTCCCGCAATCTCTTCATTAGACAAGGCGAGTAAGCCCAGGTGGTGTTTCGTTTTTCTCACAGATTTCTCCAGTTTAGCTTTTGCAAATAAGACGAATAGTTGTTTGTCGTTGTCTCATCCACTCTGAACAACTAGATACCCAGGTTCAATGCCAAACTCAGAAATTAAAATGGCTATTAGGTAACTTTAGTATTCATCATTCTCTACCCAACAATCTTTAGTGTCATCCAATCAATACCCCAAAAATCCCATTATATTCTAGTTGAGCTCCAGCTTCTCCTTGTCTTACTGCTTTGTGATGAATAGTTAAGACAAGTTCTTATTTGACAATAATCCTTCTCACCTTTTTGTATTAAAAGAATATCTGCTTAAATATTTGATAAGAATCCTTCAAACAGAAACTTCATCACCATGATCCCCAACAATTAAGTTTTTATGTGTGTGTATTGGGATATGTTTAAGTTATTTTATTTAACTTAAATATGCAACACTTTCAAAAATTATTAAAAATCATATTAAAATCTAAAATATCCTAGGAAATTTTCCTTTTAAACGAAGGAAGATGACTCTGAAGGTACAGCCAAAGTAATTTAATGTATTTGTCTTCCAAGAAGAGAACCTTCATGGATCCCACAGTAAATGTTGTGACTGTTCTTCGGATCAGGATGTAAACATCATAGTTGATGCTGTAACTGAGAAGAGAACCCGGTTCTTCAGAGAAAGTGGCACAAAACAAGATAGAACAAGTCCGTGACAGCTCATCCTTTGGGGATTCCGTAAGTGACGGGCACAGAATAGGTAAGAGCGCTTGTTGAGAAACTACACACACACTCACACACACGCGCACACACACACACACGCGCACACACACTCACACTCACACTCACAGATAGGATTGTCCGCGTTCATCGGACTGTGCTATTACAAGGATTGACAGCTGAGGTGGGTGTAGTGCAACAAAGAATTCTAAACCAATGTAAACGTTCCCTGAGTTTGAAGAATAAACTCTCCTCCTTATTCCCTAACCCAGGTTCAACCTTGAGAGGTGGAGAGAAAAGGAAACAAAGACAATTCAGTCATTTGACCTTCAGAACAATGACTCCACTTTAAGAATTTACTACTTTGGGACGCCTGGGTGGCTCAGTGGGTTAAGCCTCTGCCTTCGGCTCAGGTCATGATCCCAGGGTCCTGGGATCGAGCCCCACATCGGGCTCTCTGCTCAGTGGGGAGCCTGCTTCCTCCTCTCTCTCTGCCTGCCTCTCTGCCTACTTGTGATCTCTGTCTGTCAAATTAATAAATAAAATCTTAAAAAAAAAAAAGAATTTACTACTTCTGGGCACTGGCTTTTCTATTTCAAACTAATTTAGATTTGTTTGGGGTTTCCAAGTATTGAATGGTGTATTAGATAAACTCGGAGGGAAGCAAAGCTTTCTAAAATGTCTATTAGCAAAAACCCAAGCCATGCTCAAGTGTCAAAGTGACTGCAGGAAATGTAACCAAGTGAAGGGCAATCAAATTTGCATTGCTCTCCCCTGCGGTTCCTCAGGAGACTGCTAGACCTGAGAACACTGCACCCTCCAGCCAATCCAACCGTACCAATGACAAAAATATCCTTACACACAGCTAACGATCCAAGATAATGCTAAATGTCAGGGTCAGCTTAAATGTATGAAACCCAAACTCATTTTAGAAAATAGCCTCATTTTTCTTTCCACCCATACATCTTCTTAACGGAGACGTCAGCAAATGCAAATTAACTTAAACAAGCTTCGTGGCCTACAGGTCTCTTTAAGGACCCTGGATTGAGTGATATTAAAAAAAATTTTCAGATTAATTAAACTCCTGTCTGAGCTCATCCAAAGGTAAATGTAGCAAAAGAAAAACTAATTTATTTTAATAAGGCAAAAAGAACAATTTGTGGGCTTCCTCTCTCCATCTATGAGATGGAAATGCTTACAACTGTTCCCTGTGCCATAAAATGCAACTCAGGGGGCTCCTAGATGGCTCAGTGGGTGGAGCCTGTGACTCTTGATCTCAGGGGTTGTAAATTTGAGTCCCACACTGGGTGTAGAGATTGCTTAAAAAAAATCTTGTAAAAAAATAAAAATACAAACTATAAGTGCAATCAAAAGAGAGAACGAATGCGGAAATCTTAAGTACGAAAGTTAAATGATGGTGTTGCTGTTCCACAGACAGCCTGCTGTAAGCAACGTGTAAAACAACGGGACCGAAAATTTGCCGTGATTTTTACCCGTGTGAACACTTCACCCAGCACAACCTCTTTTATCAAGACTTCTTCACAGAAGTGATGGTTTTAGTCATTTCAATAAAGATTTCCATTTAATAGCTACAATATTCATGATGTCACCGTACCTAATTCATCATACAGTCGACCCTTGAATAACTCAGGTTTGAACTGTGCACGTCTACTTATATGTGGCTTTTTTTTAGAGAAATACAATACTGTAAATGTGTTTTCCCTTCCTTGTGATTTTCTTCATATATTCTTCTCTCTAGTTTACTTTGTTGTAATAATACAATATATGATACATGTAACATACAAAACGTGGGTTAATCTACCGATTACGGAACTGACAAGGCTTCCAGTCAACAGTAGGCTACTAGTATTTAAGCTTTGGGGGACTCGGGTTATACAGGAATTTTTTACTCTGAAGAGGGTCAGTGCCCCTAAACCATTGTTCAAGGATCAGCTGCATTTCCTTGTAATAGTTTTGTAAATGGATTCTGATTTTGAATAATTTCTCCTAAAGAAATCAGTTGTAGGGATGCATTATTCAAGGTGAAATATTCTTCCGTCCATAGTAGTTATCAATTTTGTTCAACGTTTTAAAGTTCATTTTAAAATGTACTATTTCTAGTATTTTTGACTGCCCAGCCTGTGGACTCCATTTGCTATATGTAGAAAATTCTTCACCTTTAAGTATTGGTGTAAAGTAGAGCCTACACCCCACTGTAGAACCTGAAATACTGGAAACCTGGTGTTCTGGCCTCTCTGACAGCTCAGACACTCTGATACATGGAAAACAAAAGCTAGAGATTCAAACCTAACTTGAAGAGATTTCTTTGGAGAGGAGTACCACCCAAATATCATTCCCATGGGCACGTGGCAACAATGGCAAATGTGATGTCACTATCCTATATCAGCAGTACCAAAATTAAAAGTCATGAAAACAAGTGTTCAATGGTGATGTCATAGAGTCCTGGTTGCCTTGTTCCATCATGATTTTGACTATGACCCTGATCGTGTGATTCCCATGTCACCCTTCCTTTTTTTTCCAGTAAGCTCTACAGTCATTCTTCATTCTGTTAGCAACCCAGTATTATTTTAATAAATTTCCAAGTCAGCCAAACTTAGTTGGTATTGATGATACATTATTGACACATGAACAAAGAAGACAATAACATATGTATTTATATATAATATATATAACTACACCATATTTAATATAGTTTAATATGCATAGCTGAATTACACTTATATAACCAAAATTTTTTTCTAAATTTCAGAAAGATAAGGACCTATTTAGTAGAGTATACATGAAACAAAAGAACTAATGTGGAGAAAACATACAATGGTATAAAAATAACAAATCAGCAGTAACTAGCTGGCTAGAGAGTAAGATGGAAAGATAATAATCATACTTATTTATGGAAAACTATGCTATGCTGCGCACTGTACTAACATCTCATCTAATCCTCAAAACAAGCTATGAAGTGGGTATTACTGTTGTGGACGTGGATGAGAAACGGAGGCTTCTGAAGGTCAGTTAACTGCTTTACGTACACAGTGAATATGAAGATCATATGTGAACCCGATTCCAAAAATGAGCTCTCAACCATCATAACAGCCCCATTATGTTGTACTTACAGTTAATGTGTTAATCGCCAAGACTGTATAAAGAAGGATTGTTTTCGCACTTATCAACAGTAATTATAAAGGCAAAGCAAATATTGGAAATGACAGCTTTAATGCAAATTCTGCTTAGGATCCTGAATTTAAATTTTGCCATAGCAAGAAATCTTTTCCAGTTCTCCAGTCAGTCATTTTGATTCACCCATCAGTAGATCTTCATAAAACGCATACAGTGTAGTGTACTAAAAAACAGGAAGTTGTAAGTTTTCATTGAATAGATTTATGATGCAATAAAAAAGCAATTGAATAAATTATTTTTATTCTCCAACTTAATGCATACGTTTATTTCTTTTATGGAAATGCATAAAATCTGAGTCAGTCAAAAGAGAACTTAAATGTGGTCCATTTTTTCCTTGTCTGTGTGGTACTTTTTCCATATTGATACATATATTCATGTCCTGGCTCAGCAAAATGAAATACGGAGCTACATCACCTCTGGTTTCTGGCCCCACTCAGCCTGATCCCAGGAAGTGTCAGGAATGTCCTACCTAAGACCAGGCCACAGTCAGAACAGTAGAATTTCCGTCTGCTCTCCTAGCCTCCATAACCCTTTTGTCAACTCATTTGTATACGTAAGTCAAAGACAGGTAGAATGATTCTTACTAACGCTGTTCATAAGTTTTTTAATAATGACCACAGAGCAGAGCCAGGCCTCCTTAGAAAATCACAGCAGTTTTTGGGTGAGAAAGGCCCCTCTCTCATAAAAGAACACACGTGCAAATATTCAAGGAATTCATTGCAATGAATCTTTATTACTATAAGAATTTTAAACTCATTATGTTGGGGAGAGGCCATGGGGAATGCACAGGGCCTCACAGGGCCACCACAGTGCCTGAGGGCAGAGGATCAGACTCCCTGGAGAGACCAGCCTGGAAAGTGTTCAGAGCCAGCTGACCCCAGGTGACAAATGGCCGGGATTTGCTGACCCTTGAAAGTTGTATTTGGCATTCCCACTACACACAAATGTGATAATCAGGCACAGCAGTCAAAAAATTCTTCTACAAGAGGAAGATGAATCCTACCATACCAGATGATGGCGGTTTCTCAAAATGTAATTTTTTAAAGACATTTTTTCTGAAGAATATTTGTCACAATTTCTCAGAATGTTACTTTTCTTTATTCATATGCTTAGTAGAACTTAATCAATATTTGGATGTGGAAAATAATTACCTTAATGCTGATTCTTATCCTAAATGGTAAGACTTAAGATTAACCACATCAATGACCAAAAAAAAGAAGTGTTTTTTTTCTTCATTCTAATCAAATCTTTTTAATTTTGCATTTAATCATGAGCCTTATTGAATAGACATTGATCTTAATGACATAGATTGTTTTAAAAAAACAGATTAAGCTTTGAAGGACAAAGTTTTGCCACCACTAAGGCTGTTTAATAAAAATTACTCTAGATTACAAAGAGGAATCCGCAGTCGACACCAGAAAAACAATCTTTGGGTCCACAGTTTTTTTTCAGCTATGCTTGAGGATTATTTCCTGTGCTGGAATGGCTGGAGTTGAAAACACATGGATCTAGAAATTATGCTAAATGTTTTTCATAAGAAATGTACCATGAAGATGAAAATAGACAGAATGACCGTTAGTATACCTGACTCCAGAGGAAAAGCAGTGCCATCTACCATGTTGCAATGAGTTTACATGACCCAGGAGTTCTTGTTTTCCATGTTCTCAGAAATCTGTCATCCCCACTTGGTAAACTTCACATTTACGGCTTAGTTGTTACAATCAATGTGGCTTCTTGTCATTTCAGATTTTTCCTCACCTGCATTTGAAGCATCTAGTGTTGAATATTCAAGTCAATGGGTCACTCATATAAACCTTATTATTCTAAGCCTCAAATCTTCGTATTCTATATTTAACATAAATGTGTGTAAATGTGTGTGTGTAATGCAGAGACAGAGGAAATGATTCACATTTTATGTGATAAATAAAGCTTCTAGGAAAAAATATTCTAATGCATAAAATTTATTCTAATACATAAAGAATATTCTAATTTATCTGCATCCACTTTCATTATTTACCATCCATTTTATTTAATTTTAGTATGCTTTTCTGAATCTATAAAACTTTCCTTAAAAACTGTTAAGTCCTTTTTCAAGAGAATGTTACTTTTCTTTGTTGCAGAAGTAACTCTACCGCTCCAAGCATAGTTTTCCTGTGATTCTGTTTCTTTAGGCCTGGGGCTTGGGTGGTGGTTCCTTGTATTGTGTACAGATTTCTAAGAGGAGAAGATGAAATTTTTTTGTACAATCCAGTTAAACTGAAATCAAGTAGTCCAAGGTGTGACTAGACTTTGGAGACGGGTCTAATGCATTTCTTATATGGTCACATTCCAGGATCGGAGTCACATCACAGCTGAATAGTCCAATTTACTAGGGATTTTTTTTTTCATATTGAGTTGAATCAATGTTGCACTGGCAATACATAATTTTAATTTTTTTCCAAGATAAAAGACTCTGCAGTTTTTCTGCCATTCTTCATGGAATTCAGCTAAAGTACTACCCTGAGCAACTTCTTTGCTATCTCCTCTCCGTCTCGCAGGTTAGACCAGTATAGAAGCTTCCTCTGCTGTGCAGTTCCAGGCCCCTATTCCCATCTCCACCGAAGTACTTAGGTGTCTAGTAATTAATTATACACTTGCAGATGTCTTCCTTCCCAGACCATGAAATCGGAGGACTGTCTTATTCAGCCTTTAACCCTAGCATCTTGCATCATGACTACTATGTAGCAGACATGCATTAAATATTTGCTTAATTGAATCGATTATCTGCCACATTGCCATGTTGATAAATACCATAGTACGAACAGGGGAGGATTTATTGGGTACTCAGCGTGTGGCCGGGCACTAAGTGTCAAGAACTACAAATGGTCTGAGACTGTTTTCCTACTTGCAGACTAACAAATTAGCTTACCACAGTGACAAAATAATCGCAGAGGGGCTCCTGGGTGGCTCAGTCAATTGAACGACTCTCGATTTCCACTTGGGTTGTGATCTCAGGATCCCGGATCGAGCCCCACTTGGGGGTCCTCGCTCAATGGGGAGTCTGCTTGAGATTTTCTCTCTCCCTTCCCCTCCCCCCTTTATCTCTTTCCCTCTAAAGATAAGTAAATAAATCTTTTTTTAAAAAAGATGATGTCAGAAAAGAATAGACTTCAGGGTCATAGGCAAGGACTTTATTACTCATGGCACAGCAAGCAACTAAGCTTTAGGTTTGCATCTGTTTTCCTTACCATAAGTCTGTGGACTCATGAGGCTGCTGCCCACACAGTGGGTTTAAGTCACAGCTTAGGAACCCCAAGTTTGAGATGTCCCCTATCTTTTTTAATTTTTTATTTTTTAAAGAATTTTTTAAAAGATTTTATTTAATTATGTTGCAGAGAGAGAGATCACAAGTAGGCAGAGAAGTAGGCAGAGAGAGGAGGGGAAGCAGGCTCCCCGCTGAGCAGGGAACCCGATGCGGGGCTTGATCCCAGGACCCTGAGACCCTGACCTGAGCCGAAGGCAGAGGCTTTAACCCACTGAGCCACCCAGGCACACCACCCCCCAACTTTTTAAAGAGTGTTGTAGCAAACCTGCCTAAACTTTGTCGTAGAGAGAGATGTTACCTTTAAAAGATAATGCCCTGCTCTTATGGGAGACATCTCTATCTCTTAAGGCTGTTTCCTCTACAAACATCCTTAAAAATAGTCCAGAACAAAAGTTAATACAAGACATGCAGAAGACTTATGGAGAATTATTTCCCAGCAAGAGACATTTTATATCCATTAACTCACTTACTCTTTACTTCAACTTTATTTTATCCCCCTCATAGATAAGCACACTACCGAAATTGCCAGGCCACATGGAAGGAGAGTAACGACAGTGATGGGATGGTTTCCTTTGCCTGCTGCTTATAACAGGATTTCAGAAAACCTTTTATCTCACCATTTTGATTTAATAAGTGTTTAGTATGTGCCAGGAATTATTTCATGAGGTTGTATTCTCTTTAAAACAACTCTAGCATATAGGTATTACAGGAATAAAAACCATGCCTACTTCACTAACATGGCGTAAACAGCAGTTGAGTTAGTATCTGAGAGCAATTTTCTTAGTACCTGGCATCTAAGTGCTCAATAAATCATACATACTATTTCATAGATTGTAAGAATATACATAGCAAGATTGTATACTCTTCAAAATTATAAAACTATAAGTAGCAAAGCTAACATTGAAATACAATGTCTGTGAACAGACATTTCTGCAAAGAAGACATCCAGATGGCCAACAGACACATGAGAAAGTGCTCCACATCACTCGGCATCAGGGAAATACAAACCAAAACCACAATGAGACACCACCTCACACCAGTCAGAATGGCTAAAATGAACAAGTCAGGAAATGACAGATGCTGGCGAGGATGCGGAGAAAGGGGAACCCTCCTACACTGTTGGTGGGAATGCAAGCTGGTGCAACCACTCTGGAAAACAGCATGGAGGTTCCTCAAAAAGTTGAAAATAGAACTACCCTATGACCCAGCAATGGCACTACTGGGTATTTACCCTAAAGATACAGACGTAGTGATCCAAAGGGGCACGTGCACCCGAATGTTTATAGCAGCAATGTCCACAATAGCCAAACTATGGAAAGAACCTAGATGTCCATCAACAGATGAATGGATAAAGAAGATGTGGTATATATACACAATGGAATACTATGCAGCCATCAAAAGAAATGAAATCTTGCCATTTGCAATGACATGATGGAACTAGAGGGTATTATGCAAAGTGAAATAAGTCAGTCAGAGGAAGACAATTATCATACGCTCTCACTGATATGTGGAATTTGGGAAACAAAACAGGATTACGGGAGAAGAGAGGCAAAAATAAAACAAGGCGAAATCAGAAAGGGAGACAAACCATAAAAGACTCTTAATCTCAGGAAACAAACTGAGGGTTGCTGGAGGGGTGGGGGTGGGGGGATGGGGTAACTGAGTGATGGACATGAAGGAGGGTACCTGATGTAATGAACACGGGGTATTATGTAAGACTGATGAATCACTGACCTCTACCTCTGAAACTAATAATACATTGTATGTTAATTAATTGAATTTAAATTTTAAAAAGTAAAAAATTAAAAAAAAAGAAAAGAAATGCACTGACTCCAGAGTCAGTTCTGTTGTGAGCACAATATAATGGTGTCACTCAAACCTGCTTCTCCACCCTTCTGTCTCACGACATCCCTTCTGCAGGGCACTTCACTTTCCTAGCATCCCTCTGATTCTAGTTCTGATTTGTTTCCCTTCTTGACACTTCACACTGCCACGCAAACCCCAGCGCAGTGAATGATGCGTCTCTGGGGGTGAGATTCTCAGTGCCCCTGACCTTCTCACATCTTTGGACATCTCTCCAGGTACAGCACACCGTGCTCTGGCGCTGAACCTCTCCTAGTCTCCACGTCCCTCACAAGAAGGCTCTGCGGTGAAGTGACTGGGAAACTGCTGGATGCGGCCTGCGTATAGCAGGAAGTCACGGAATGTGCTAGAAGCAGCCTCTTAGTGCAATAGCCTGAAACAGAATAGAACAGAGAGAAACAGAAAAGCTTAGAGTGCATCACACCCAAGGGACGTAAAGAATGTGTGCGTGTGTGTGCGTATGCACACCCAGCTCAGGTCTCCGTGTAAACTGTCACGGGTTTGAAAGCCGCTTCCGCACTAGGATTGTGCCCGTGGAATCCACAGACTGGTAAGTCCTGTTTGCTCTTGACTCTAAACTTCTGGCCTAATTCTTTTTTTTTTTTTTTTTTTTTTAAATCCAGCTCTTTCCAAAGCCGTTAGGCAAAATAGGCAACTTGCCATCATATTTCCACCAAGCACTTGACCATAACCTTTTTTGTTTCAGTGTCGTTTCCCAGAGGCAAATATTCCAGTCAGCGAAAAGCCTGTTTTGTAGCATTTTGAAAGTCATTCATTCACCTGCGCCCTCTCCCAACAACATCAAGGAGCTTCTGTTTGGGCAGTAAAACAACTAATCAGACTCGGGCATTTTGACAGTGTCTTATTTAGACTGACAAAGACCTTGGCATTAATAGTAATAAATCTGTTCTCTTACTAAATATAAAAATTTAAAAGTTTCATGCTAATAAAAAATTCTCTTGGGGCACCTGGGTGGCTTGGTCATTAAGCTTCTGCCTTCAGCTCAGGTCACCTGGGATCGAGCCCTACATCGGGCTCCCTGCTTGCTGGGAAGCCTGCTTCTCCCTCTCCCACTCCTCCTGCTTGTGTTCCTTCTCTCACTGTCTCTCTCTCTCAAATAAATAAAATCTTAAAAAAAATTCTTCTCCTATGGTGACCATTTGTCTTTATGCTGCTCACACGCAGTGTGCTTCTTAACTAATTACTTTGCAATGTCTTCACATATTGAGTCCGTCCCTCAAGGGTGTTTTCTTAATTTTCATCAACAGTCAATTAGGAATCATCAGATATTCTAGCATTTATCTGATCTTTTAACGCCAACGTTCCCTTTGATGAAATATTCATATCTTCCAAATGTATAGGAGACATAGAGGTTATTAATTTAAATGAGGAAAGAGCAGCTTAGGGACTTCAAATGCCTCACGAAGCTTTCTCAGTTAAAAGCGTCGGCTGAATTCCCATGTGTATGAGTTTCCTGTGGCCGCTGTAACAAGATGTAGTGGTTTAAAACAATACAGATTTATTATGTTACAGCTCTGGAGTTCCGAACTCTGAAATGGATTTCACTAGGGTTGTGAGATGTCAGCAGGGCTGCATTCCTTCTGGAGGCCTACATTGGAATCTCTTTCCTTGCACTTATTAACTTCTAAAGGTCACGAGCTTCTTTAACTCGTGACTCTACTTGTCTGTTTTCAGAGCCAGCAACGCTGGGTCAAGTGTCTCTCATGCTACCATCTGTCTGTTTCTCTTCTGTATGTCTCTTCCATTGGTAAAGATCCTCGGGATTATACTGGGACCCTTGAAATCGAAAGTAATTTTCCACTGTCAAAGTCAATTGATTAGCAAACACAATCCCATCTTCAACTTTAATTTCTTTTTTTTTTTAAGGTTGTATTTATTTATTTATTTGTCAGAGAGAGAGCATGCACAAGCAGGGGGAGTGACAGGCAGAGGGGGAAGCAGGCTCCCTGCTGAGCAAGGAGCCCAATGCAGGACTTAATCCCAGGACCCTGGGATCATGGCCTGAGCCAAAGGCAGATGCCTAACCTACTGAGCCACTCAGGCATTCCTCGACTTTAATTTCTCATTGCCATGTAAACTAACATATTCACAGGTACTGGGTGTCTTTCAGTGGCCATTACTTTGACCACCCCACCAGGCATGAAAAATAGAATAACTATTCTTACACATACTGTTATACATAGGGTACTATGAGAAATGTACCCTATGAGAAAAAGAACCCTAAAGATAGAAAGAAAGTGATAATGAATAATGAGATAGAAATAAGAGTAGGTATGGAAGTAACACATGACCCCAATCACTTGCCTTGGGTATAAGTAAAATCATTTTCTGTAATAAAAACTCGTCTCCTAAGTGCCAAAATTAACAAGAAGTTCCAAAACTCTTTTTTATTTTACCTCTGCCCAGAATTATTCAAGAACTTTAAGGGTTTACTCAGTTTCATTTTAAAAGGAATATTCTTTCTTCCAACATTCTGGAGGAAAAGGATTGGAAAAATAAATCAGGGGAGGAGAAGCCTTCATTTTAGTGGCCATTTTTAAATTATTGTCAACACAATGGAAAGAAGGTACAAACAAAATAAGAAATATGAAAGCCAAAGAGAAATTTATCCATTAATGAAATTAAAATTATACCTAGTACCAAAATAAACAAAAATACGAGGTATAGTGAGTGTTTCAGGCAAATCATATCCCAATCTGTGGCTAAATGTTAAGAAGTACAAAAAAGAAGAATGGCCCCCAACTCATTTTATGAGATGACAATGACCTTAATGCCAGACTTGACTAAGAAAACAAGGCTAGTTTATCTACAGACATAGCTTATGTTTTTAAGAATAAAATATCAGTGATCAAAATCATGCAATGGAAATAAAATCAAATGGTCAAGTTTTGTTTCATCCCCAGGATACAAAAAGATATGAATTTCAGAAAGTACATAAATATACTTTTTTTCTTCAACAGTTAAGAAGAAAAATCATGTTTTGAGTCAGAATAAAGGAGTTAGATTAAAATTTTAATAAACTCAAGAAACATGTTTCTTTTCTAAAAGAAACAAGTAAATTTCCTATCAAAAAGGAAATAGGACTTCTTTAACATTATAAAGGGACTTTACAAAAAGCTAGAGCAAATGGGAAATTTAATGGAGATTTTTTTTTTAATTCTCTTTAAATCAAGAACAAGAAAGGGGTGTCCATTATAGCAACTATGTTTTGGAATTACACGAGGGACAAGGTGAAGCAAGAATTAAGATTAGACACAGAGAGAGTAAATTAATTCTCTTAATGGAGATTTTTCTTTTATCAAGACTTTATCTTTTTTTAAGACTTTATTTTTTTAAAGAAGTTTAAGGTTCACAGTTAAATTGAAAAGAACTTACAGAGATTTCTCATACACCCCCTGCCTCCACATTTGTTAAAATTGACAGACCTACACTGACACATCACAAGCACCCAAAGTCCGTAGTTTAAGTCACAATATACTCCCGGTTCTGTACATTCTAGGGTTTGGACAGATGTGTAACGACGCGCATCCCTCATCATGGCCTCATGAAGAACAGTTTCATTGCCTGAAAAATGCTCGTTCTCCCCTATGCGTCCTTCCCTGACTTTAATCCTTGACAGCCACTGACTTTTTTTTTCCCTATATTTTGCCTTTTCCTGAATGTCATGTAGTTGGAATTACACAGCATGTAGCCTTTTCAGATTAGATCGTTTCACTTAGTGATAGGCATTCAAGTTTCCTCCATGTCTTTTCTTGGTTTGACGGCTCAGTTTTTCAGTGCTAGAAAATGCTCCCTTGTCTGGACATACCACAGACTATTCATCCTTTCTCCTACCAGAGGACATTTTAGCTGCTTCCCAGTTTTAACCATTATGAGTAAAGCTGCTATAAACATCCGTGTGCAGGTTTTGGTGTGAATGTAAGTTTTAATTATTTTAGGTAAACACCAACAAGCACTGTTTCTGGATCACGTAGTAAGATATGCTTAGTTTTGTAAGAAGCCAACAAACTGTCTCTGCATTCCCACGGCGGGGTATGGGAGCTGCTGTTGTCCCTTGTCCTCACTAGTGTTTGATGTTGTAAGTGTTCCAGAGTCGGGCTATTCTAACAGTATGTAGTGGCGTCGCATTATTGTTCATCTGCATTTCCCACTGACACGTGATGTGCAGCATCTTTTCATCTGGTTATTCACCATCTGTGTATCTACTTCAGCAATGTGTCTGTTAAGATCTTTGGACCATATCTAATTTGATTGTTTTCTTGTTATAGGGTTTTAAGAGGTCTTCGTATATTTTGGACAACAATCCTTTATCAGGTATGTCTTTAGGAAATACGTTTTCCCACTTTGTGGTATCTCATTCTCTTGACATTGACTTTCACCAAGCAGAAGATTTAACTGTGAGGAAGTTCTGCTTATCAATTTTTTTTCATAGACCGCATCTTTCTAAAAAGTCACCACCATATTTAAAGCCATCTAAAGTTTACTCCTATGTTACCTTCCAGTTTTGTACTTCTGCATTTTATACTTCGGTCTATGACCCATACGATCCATACGGGGTTAATTTTTGTGAAAACTGTGAGGTTTGTTTATTTCTTCTTCTTTTTTCTTTCTTCCTTTTTTTTTTTTTTTTTTTTTTGCAGGTAGATGTCCAGTTGTTCCAGCACCATTTGCTGAAAAGACTATTTTTGCTTCATTGTGTTACCTTTGCTCCTTTGTCAAAGAACAATTAACTGTATTTGTGGGGGGCCATTTCTGGCCTCTCTACTTTGTACCGTTGGTCTATTTTCCAAGACCACACTATCTTGATTACTGTAAATTACATTAAGTCTTAAAGCTGGATAATGTCAGTCTTCCATCTTTGTTCTTCTCCTTCAATATTTTGTTGCCTATGAATGTTAAGTATGATGTTGTCTAAGTGTTAAAATAATGTTAGCTGTAGGTTTCTTGTAGATATTCATTACAAGTTGAGAAAGTTCCATCTATTTCTAATTTAGTGAGACTTATTGTCATGAATGCATGTTAGGCTTTGTCAAATGCTTTTTCTGCATCTATTAATACGAGTAGATGATTCTTTGGTTTTGGCCTATTCATGTGATGGATTACATTAACTGACCTTTGACTATTAAACCAGCCTTGTATGAATGGGATAAATTTCATTTGGTCATAGTGTACAATTCTTTTAAACATTATTGGATTTTATTTGTTAATATTTTCTTGAGGATTTTTGCATCTGTATTCCTAAGAGATATACTCTATAGTTTTATTTTCCTGTAATTTCTACATAGTTTTGGTATTAGGGTAATGTTGACCTCATAGATTGAGTTGAGAAGTATACTCTCTGCTTCTAATTTCCAGTAGAAATTATAAAGAACTGGTATTATTTCTTCTTTAATGTTTTAAATTCCCAGTCTGATAATTCCAAGATTCCTCCCATGTCTGGGTCTGATGCTTGCTCTGTCTCTTCAGATGTGTTTTTTGTCTTTTGGTGTACCTTATAATTTTGTCTTGACAGCAGGTCATGTTGTGCTGGATAAAGGGAACTGCTGTAAATAGGCCTTCAGTAATATGGTTAAGTTGTGGGAGGAGATGCATTCTATGGTGCTATGCTCGGGTCTTGGCCTTTTAATGATCCTATGCCCTTGGACTGTGAACTTCATAAAAGTCTCTCAGTCTCCCCTCACCTCCATCTCCTTAGGTGGAACAAAGTGTCTAGATTAGGCTGGAGTGGGCGTTTCCCTTCCTGTAGGTCAGTTAGACTCCAATAATAGCCCTGCAGTTTCAGCTCTGGTTAAGTAGTTTTCCCTTAGGACAGACTGTTAAGAATAGAATACTCCAGTTTATTTCAAAATGCTTCCTTTCCCCTTCCCCTGCAGTACCCAGGAGGGGATTTCTTTCTGGTATTTATTGTGGAAAGCTGGCTGAGATCCTGGTGGTAAATCTCACAATATTGTGACCACCCTTCTCCATGACTGGGTCCCTCTGAAGCTTTTCTCTCTTGAAGCTGTCCACATACAGCCACTGGAGATTCACTAATTACAGTCCAGGTTTTCCTCTCCTGTTACTGGTCTCTGTGGTAAATTCAGCTGGTGAGTCTCTGGTCTGGTAAGCTGGGATGGGCTGTCTGCGTGTTCAGCCCTGGGGTTTGTCTTGGATCCTCCCCTCTATTAAAGATCAAGGAAGAGTTGCTGATTTTTCAATCTGTTCAGCTTTCTACTTGTTAGGACAGAGTGGTAACTTCCAAGCTCCTTACATGCAGAACCAGAACAGAGATTCATTACAAAGAAAATTCAAGAAAACATAAAAAGCATTACAATCACTCTATAGTAACCTTCTTAACAATAAAATCTTCCTTGACCAATCTAGGCACCCCCTCCAGACATACTTCACATCATCATTTTTTGTCTTGCTGTATTTTATTTCTCTTTAGCATGTATCACTACTTAATGTTCTGTATGTTTCTTTCATATATTTTGTTTGTTACAACCACTAGAATATTAAGCTCCATAAAAGCAATGGTTTTTCTCTGATTTTTCCCATGCTGTACTCCCAGTATCTGTAACACTGCATGGAATGGAGTAGGTATTCCATGTGGATTTGTTGAATGAATGAATAAATAAATGAAAGAACTCATAGAATGGTTCAACAAGGTTACTATAAAAATGAATTGTTCTATATGCCACTGACAAACATTTAGGAGTGCAATTTTTGAAAATACATTTACGCTTTAGCAACAAACATTTAGCAACAAACTATATACATTTAGCAACAAACATGATGAGATACTTAGGATCGTGTTAAACAAAAAATAAGATCTAAGTAAATGTCTTTATTTATATGTTAATTAGGGACTGTTAACAAGAAAACCGCAGGCCAAAAAAAAGAAAAAGAAAAAGTATCCCTTAGGTTAAATTCCCAAATCAGTAAACCAAGACGGAATACCTAACCTAGCTGCAGTTTCAAGCCCTCGGCAATGTAGCCTTTAACCAATCAACACGGGGTTTCTGGTCAATAGTAGAAGTTTTCTGATAGATCCCTTGTGCTCCCCTTCGGAGGGCAACCTTGGCTAAACAATGCATTTCTTGCTAATAAATCCCTGTTGTCTGTTTTTTTTTTTTTTTTTTTTTTTTCCCTCTCTGCCTTTCAAAGCCTTTAATTTGCTCAGAAAAGAAACTGAGTGGAGCTTTGAGATTTATGAGTCATTTAATAAAGCCAATTAGATTTTCAAATGTACTTGGTTCAATTTTGTTTTTCAACAAGACTAATCAGTGTCATATAGGAATCCATTCAACTCATGAATCCATAGATTTGGTGTATTTCTAACCAAAATCTCAACAGGGCTTTCAATAAGGAATGATCCAAAATATGTTGAAGAGCAGAAAAGCCATGAAAAGCAAAGAAAAAATTTAAGAAGAGCAAAAAGTGGAAGAATGAACTCAACCAAAAAATAAGGTTATTTTAAACCTTAGTATTTGAGATTGTGTGGTTTTTATTGCAGAGTTAGACAAATAATGAAACAGGATAAAGATACTTGATAAATAGAATTTCAGTAAAAGTAAAAAGATGGATGATTTTATAAACTGTGATAGAAAAATTGGTAATCTGTATGGAACAAAATAATGCTCTATTTCTGTATCATCTCATACTAAACAGTCACATTTCAGGTGAGTAAATACCTTAAGATAAAGAACAACTTGTATCATGTCTAGAAGTAAGGGTAATTCCCTGTATTTATGACCCAGATAAAAATGAATTTATTAAACAGACATGAAATGCATAATCTCCAGAAAAATTGATAACTTGAACTACACTGATATTTAAAATGTTAATGCAATAAATAATTTCATAAAATGTGAAAAATCTAGCCATTATTAATATTCAGAAATATTAAGGTCACCTACAAACCAAAAAGATAAAGAAAAGCACTCTAATTAAAACTAAAGCAACAACAACAATGGCTAGGAACAGGCAAGCTGCAGAAGGAGAAACCCAAATAGTCAATAAACAGACGAACAGCTGTTCATCTCTCTAGTAATTAAGGAATTAAAAAATAAGACCCCAATAAGATGCCATTTCACAGTCAACAATTGGGAAATATTTTCTAAATGCCTAGTATTAGAGAGGAAGCAGAGATAAATTCTCACCCATTGCTGAGGAAAGTATAAATTTGTAAAATTTCTTCTAGAAAGTAATTTTGCAGGAAGGATCTTGTAAAATGAGAGGTTTATATTGTAAAATGAGAGGTTTATATTGTAAAATGAGAGGTTTATGCGATCTAAGACTGAGCTTGTTCACTCCTAGGGATAGATCCTAGAGAAACTTGCTCATTTATGTACAAGAAACCTGTAGAGTAAAAATTTTAAAAATCATTTTATAACAACAATAGGTAACATTATTATGCAGCATCTTACTCTACTAAATAATTTATCTTTTTTTATCTCTTCTTAGGTTTCACAAAACCCTTCTGAGGTAGATGCTAACTGAATCTACATAAAAAGAGTAAGGAGTTCGCCAAGTTCATATAACTGATAAATGTTGGAACAAGGATTTTCAAAGAGCTACTCCAGGGACACCTGGGTGGTTCAGATGGTTGAACATCTGCCTTTGGCTCAGGTCATGATCTCCAGGTCCTAAGATCGAGCTCCACATCGGGCTCCCAGCTCAACAGGGCATCTGCTTCTCCCTCTGCCTCAAACCCTGCTCGTGCTCTCTCTCTCTCTCTCTCTCTCTCTCTCAAATGAATTAATAAAATTAAAAACAAAAACTAAAACAAAAAAACCAAAAAGCCAAAAATCCAAGAGCATCTCGAGCCCCAGAGTCCATCATCCTGACCTATATGTTATACTCTCAAAAGCCTAAAGGGAAATATTTAGAAACAGCCTAATGTCCATCAATAAGAGAATAAATAAACATAACCATAAAATAGAAAATTTTGCATTAGCTTCATCTATTAACACGGATATAAGTTAAATCATAATCATGAACTAAAAAGTTACAAATGAATATGTCAATTCAGTATCACTTATATGCCATTTTACAATATATAAAACACATTTTATTTTTATGGATATGTATGTGTAATAATGGTAATATATACACAAGAATAATAAACATCGAGCTTTGGAACCTGGCATGCTGAGGTTTGGACTTTTTTCATACTTCAGGAACAGTGGTTCTACCCATACTGCAATGAATTCTCTCTGTTGTATCATGATTTGGAGAGTCTCCAAAAGTCTCTAGGAACTGAATAATATCCTTTGGTACTTTTGGAGGAAAAATGAGGAGGAGGGACAAGATGGTGGAGAAATAGGAGACCCTGCTTCAACCAATCCCCTGAAGAAAGCGAAATATCTACCAGAACACTCTGAACACCCATGGAATCAGCCTGAGATGTAAGATTATACACTTCTGGATCTCTATGGGAGCAGAAGACATCAGTGGAGAGAGGCACTTTGACTGGATTGAGGTTGATATATTCAGCTATACATCCCCTCAACCACCTCTCACCAAAATGACTAGGAGAAGGAACACCCAACAGAGGAAAAATTCAGAATCTGAGACCTCTGCCACAGAACTATTGGATATGGACATAAACAATATGTCAGAAATGGACAGGGTAAAAATTGTCCAGGTGTTGGCTAAGTTGGAGAAGACCATTGGTGGCAAAATAGAATCTCTAAGGATGGAAGTGAAAGCTAATCTGGTAGAAGCAAAAAATGCTATTAATGAGATCCAGTCTAATCTAAATACTCTAACACCTAGGGTAACTGAGGCAGAAGATCAAATTAGTGATCTAGAAGACAAACTGATAGAAAAACAGGACCAAGAGTAGGCCTGGAACAAACAGCTTAGAAGACATTAAAACAGAATTAGGGAAATAAGTGACACCACAAAATGTCCCAGTGTCAGAATTATTGGGAACCTGAGGGGGTGGAGAAAGAAAGAAGACTAGAAGATATAGTTGAAAAAATACTGGATGAAAATTTCCCTGATCTGGGGAATGGAACAAATGTTCGTGTCCTAAAGGCAGAAAGGACACCCACCAAGATCGATGAGTCTAGAAAGACATCCAGACATTTGATTGTGAAATTCACAAATCATAATTTCAGACAAGAGGTCCTAAGGGCAGCTAGGGGGAAGACATTCCTTACGTACAGAAGAAGGACCATCAGAATAACGTCAGCCCCTTCCACAGAAAGCTAACAAGCCAGAAAGGGCTCGCAAGACATATTCAGGGCACTAAATGAGAAGAACATGCAGCCAAAAATACTTTATCCAGCAAGGCTGACATTCAAAATGGATGGAGAGATAAAGGGCTTCCAAGACCGGCAAGGTCTAAAAGATTATGTAACCACCAAGCCGGCACTACAAGAAACACTAAGGGAGGTTCTATAAAAGAAGAAAGATCCCAAGAGTGATATAGAACAGCAAGTTACAGAGAAAATGTATTAAAAACAGGGACTTCACAGGCAACATGATGTCAGTAAAAACTTATCTTTCAATAACCATTCTCAATGTGACTGGCCTAAATGCGCCCATAAAAAGGCATAGGGTTGCGAACTGGATAAAATGACAGGACCCATCCATGTGCTGTCTACAAGAGACATATTTTGAACCTAAAGATACACCCAGACTGAAAGTGAAGGGATGGAGAACCATCTTTCATGCAAATGGGTCTCAAAAGAAAGCTGGAGTAGCGATTCTCATATCGGATAAATTAGATTTTAATCTAAAGACTATAGTAAGAGATACAGAAGGACACTACATCATCCTTAAAGGGTCTATCCACCAAGAAGACCTAACAATTGTAAATATTTATCCCCCAGCATGGGAGCAGCCAACTTCCTAAGCCAACTGTTAAAGAAAATAAAGAGTCATATTGATATGAATACATTAAATGTAAGAGATCTGAACACACCACTCTGACCAACAGATCATCTAAGCAGAAAAATCAACAAAGAAACAAGAGCTTTGAATGAACATTGGACCAGATGGACCTCTTAGATATATATAGAACATTCCACCCTAAAACAACAGAATACTCTGTCCTGTTGAGCACACATAGAACTTTCTCTAGAATAGACCACATACTGGGTCACAAATCAGGGCTCAACCGATACCAAAAGATTGAGGTTATTCTATGCAAATTCTCAGACCAGAATGCTTTAAAATTAGAACTGAACCACAAGAAAAAGTTGGGAGGGAATTTAAATACTTGGAAGCTAAAGACCATTCTGCTCAAGAATGTTTGGATCAACCAGGAAAACAAATAAAAATGTAAACAATTCATGGAGGTACATTGTTCCAAAACCTATAGGATATAGCAAAGGCAGTCCTTAGGGGGAAATACATAGCCATCCAAGCCTCACTCAAAAAAAACTGAAAAATCCCTAATACACCAACTCTCTTTACACCAGTTAAAGAACTGGAAAATCAACAAAAAATTAAGCCAACCTTATGTACAAGAAGGGAAATAATTAAGTTTAGAGCAGAGATCAATGAGTTACAAACTGGAGATACAGTAGAAGACATCAACAAAACTAGAAGCTGGTTTTTTGAAAGAATCAATAAGATCGATAAACCACTGACCAAAATAATCCAAAAGAAAAGAGAGAGGACCCAGATTAACAAAGTTATGAATGAAAGGGGAGAGATCGTGACTAACACCAAGGAAATAGAAACAATCATCAGAAATTATTATCAACAGTTATATGCCAATAAGTTAAGCAACCTAGAAGAAATGCATGCATTCCTGGAAACCTATACATTTTCAAGACTGAAACAGGAAGAAATTGACAACCTGAATAGAACAGTATCTAGTAACAAGATTAAAGCAGTGATCAAAATCTCCCAAAAAACAAGAGTCAAGGACCTGATGGATTCCCTGGAGAATTCCACCAAGCATTCAAAAAAGAAATAATACCTATTACCCTGAATCTGTTTCAAAAAGTAGAAACAGAGAGAAAACTTCCAGACTCTGTCTATGAAGCTAACATTACCTTGATCCCCAAACCAGGCAAAGACCTCATCAAAAAGGAGAATTTCAGACCAATATCCCTGATGAATACGGATTCTGAGATTCTCAACAAGATCCTAGCTAATAGGATCCAACAGTACATTAAAAAGATTATCCACCATGACCAGGTGGGATTTATCCCTGGGATGTAAGGTGGTTCAACATTTGTAGATCAACCAATGTGATAGAACAAATCAATAAGAGAAGAGAGAAGAACCACATGGTCCTCTCAATTGATGCAGAAAAAGCATTTGAGAAGATGCAGCATCCATTCCTGATTAAAACTGTTCAAAGTATAGGGATAGATGGGACATTCCTCAAACTCATAAAACCTATCTATGAAAAACCCACAGTAAATATCATTCTCAATGGGGAAAAAGCTCACAGCCTTCCCATTGAGATCAGGAACATGACAAGGATGCCCACTCTTGCCACTGCTGTTCAACATAGTATAAGAAGTCCTAACAACAGCAATCAGACAACAAAGAGAAATAAAAGGTATTCCAATTGGCAAAGAAGAAGTCAAACTCTCTCTCTTCACAGATGACATGATACTTTACATGGGAAACCCAAAAGACTCCATCCCCAAACTACTAGAACTCATACAGCAATTCAGTAATGTGGCAGGATACAAAATCAATGTACAGATATCAGTTGCTTTCTTATACACTAACAATGAAAACATAGAAAGGGAAATTAGAGAATTGATTCCATTTACTATAGCACCAAGAACCATAAGATACCTTGGAGTAAACCTAACCAAAGAGGTAAAGGATTTGTACTCAAGGAACTACAGAACACTCATGAAAGAAATTGAAGAAGACACAAAAAAATGGAAGACAATTCCATGCTCTTGGATCAGAAGAATAAACATTGTTAAAATGTCTATACTGCCTCAAGCAATCTATACTTTTAATGTCATTCCAATCAGAATTCCACAGGCATTCTTCAAAGTGCTGGAACAAACAATCCTAAAATTTGTATGGAACCAGAAAAGACCCTGAATCACTAAGGAAATGTTCAAAAAGAAAAACATAACTGGGGGCATCATGTTGCCTGATTTTAAGTTTTACTACAAAGTTGTGATCACCAAGACAGCATGGTACTGGGTCAAAAACAGACATGTAGACCAATGGAACAGAGTAGAGTACCCAGATATGGACCCTCAACTCTATGGTCAAATAATCTTCGACAAAGCAGGAAAAAAATCCAGTGGAAAAAAGACAGTCTCTTCAATAAATGGTGCTGGGAAAATTGGACAGCTATGTATAGAAGAATGAAACTCAACCATTCTCTTATGCCATACACAAAGATAAAATCAAAATGGATAAAAGACCTCAACATGAGACAGGAATCTATCAGAGTCCTAGACAAGAACATAGGCAATAACCTCTTTGACATTGGCCATACCAACTTCTTTCAAAACATGTCTCCAAAGGCAAAGGAAACAAAAGCGAACATGAACTTCTGGGACTTCATCAAGACCAAAAGCTTCTACATAGCAAAGGAAACAGTCAACAAAACTAAGAGGCAGGGGGCACCTGGGTGGCTCAGTGGATTAAGCCGCTGCCTTCGGCTCAGGTCATGATCTCAGGGTCCTGGGATCGAGTCCCGCATCGGGCTCTCTGCTCAGCAGGGTGCCTGCTTCCCTCTCTCTCTCTCTCTCTGCCTGCCTCTCCATCTACTTGTGATCTCTCTCTGTCAAATAAATAAATAAAATCTTAAAAAAAAAAAACAAAAAAAACTAAGAGGCAATCCACAGAATGGGAAAAATATTCACAAATGACACTAGAGACAAAAAAAAGGCTGATGTCCAAGATCTATAAAGAACACCTCAAACTCAACACACACAAAACTGATAATCATGTCAAAAAATGGGCAGAGGACATGAACAGACACTTCTCCAAAGAAGACATACAAATGGCTATCAGACACATGAAAAAATGTTCATCATCACTAGCCATCAGGGAGATTCAAATCAGAACCACATTGAGATGACACCTTACACCAGTCAGAATGGCCAAAATCAACAAGACAGTAAAAAACGTGTGTTGGAGAGGATGTGGAGAAAGGGGAACCCTCTTACACTGTTGGTGGGAATGCAAGTTGGTGCAGCCACTTTGGAAAACAGTGTGGAGATTCCTTAAGAAATTAAAAATAAAGCTTCCCTATGACCTGGCAATTGCACTACTGGGTATTTACCCCAAAGATACAGATGTAGTGAAAAGAAGGGCCATATGTGTCCCAATGTGCATAGCAGCAACGGCCACGGTCGCCAAACTGTGGAAAGAGCCAAGATGCCCTTCAACAGACAAATGGATAAAGAAGATGTGGTCCATATATACAATGGAGTATTACTCAGCCATCAGAAAGGATGAATACCCAACTTTTGTATCAACATGGACAGGACTGGAGGAGATTATGCTGAGTGAAATAAGTCAAGCAGAGAGAGTCAATTATCATATGGCCTCATTTACTTATGAAGCATAAGTAATAACACGGAGGACATTAGGAGAAGGAAAGGAACAGTGAGTTGGGGGAAATCGGAGGGGGAACCGAGCCATGAGAGATTGTGGACTCTGAGAAACAAACTGAGGGTTTTGGAGGGGCGGTGGGGAGGGGGGTTAGGTGAGCCTGGTGGTGGGTATTAAGGAGGGCACGTATTGCATGGAGCACTGGTTGTGATGCATAAACAGTGAATCTTGGAACACTAAAAAAAAATAAAATTAAATTAAGATGTTAAAAAAAGAATAATAAACATCAAGTTCTAGATAATAGTTTAAGAAGGTAATGGGGTCAGGGAGGACTACACAGGAGATTTCAAATTTATTTTAAGGTTAAAAAGAAATCCAAAGCAAGTCTGGCATTACATTAAAATTATGAAGTAGGTACTCAAATATTTCTTGGTTATTTTGTAAAATATTCTACATGTGTGAATCTTTCACAAAAATTATGAAAGAAATTCAGCCTGCCATAGTATGTGCAACTTTCATCTTTGTTGTCTTCTTGATTTGTGAAATATGTTGAAATGGTACTCCCAGGAAGATAAACTCGTCTACCCCCAACCTTATTATCTTACGCAGGGTTAAGGATCCTTTACAAGTGGTACTCCTAAGGTTGTGACTTATCCCATTGTGAGCTCCGCTGTCACTAATTGCTAGATCAGAAGTGGAACCAGTCTTGGTAACATGAGTGTTGAACCAGCTCTCCTCACTGCCCATCATTCTTGGCTCTGATTCTACCTTATCCATCCTGGTGAGTTTCCTTAGGGAACATCTCGTATCTTTTGCCATCCAAAGACCTATGTAAGGAGCAACTTCTCCTGTAAGAGTGGTTATAATAAGTCTCTTCTGGAAAACAGTATGGTTCCTATACCCTTTGTCCTGAAAATCTCTGCAGGTGTTATACAAGTTTTTCCTTATCCTACTCGGGAAACATTGAACTCTTCCTACCAAGAATATGAAGGGAATAGTCTTTATAAGGAAACAGTGGCAACAGTAGCAACAACAAAGTTTTCATTAACTCTAAATTCATATCATTAAGATGAGTCACTTAAATGAACTGAAACGACGCAATGTGCTCCAAGATGACCCCATCTGACCCAAAACTGACTGAGAAGCTGGTGGCAATACCAGCGTCAATCACTTTTTTCTGGATAATCACGTTCCCACCAATACGATTCATCCATGTTTAAATTCTCTCTTTAGGAAAATCTGAGTGTGGATATGATGATAATCTGTCTGAACCTATCAAGGCATCTGCAATTTAAAAGAGGTGTTTTTTTATTGTGGAAAAAAAAAAAAACACATTTTAACAGGAATTTAAAACTTTAAGTGGAATGTGGAATGAATTCTGCTTCTGCAGCTCAATTTGAGGCATCAGTGAGCAGGTGGGAGATTTACCCCTTACTTTCTTCTCGACTTTGCTTATGTCTAAATCTAAAAACATTCTTTTACTAATGTCTATTTCTTTTCACATAATTAATTCAAATTTCTTCACCTCAACATATATCATTTCTACCTAAATATTTATTTTTATATAGGAAGTAAGTATCCAATATTTGTCTGTTGTAATAATTTTAAAAAATCTCTTCATCTCTTTTCACAATACTGTTTAAAATGCAAAATAGTAATGATTTAATATGCACTTACACAATCTCATAGAAACTATTCTTTTTCTCCCTGTCTTTCTGTATTTATATGGGATGTCAAGATGTAAAATAATATTGTTAACTATTATCATGTTTTTGTGAAATATAATTTAATCTAATATTTTTTAAAAACAATTTTTAATTACTTTTCAGTGTACTAGAATTCATTGTTTATGCACCACACCCAGTGCTCCATGTGATATGTGTCCTCCACAATACCCACCACCAGGCTGGCCCAACTCCCCACCCCCTGCCCCTTAAAAACCCTCAGATTGTTTCTCAGAGTCCATAGTCTCTCATGGTTCATCTCCCCCTCCAATTTCCCTCAACTCCCTTCTCCCCATGTCCCCCATGTTATTCCTTATGTTCTACAAATAAGTGAAACCATATGATAATTGACTCTCTCTGCTTGACTTATTTCACTCAGCATAATCTCTTCCAGTCCCGTCCATGTTGATACAAAAGTTGGGTATTCATCCTTTCTGATGGAGGCATAATACTCCATAGTGTATATGGACCACATCTTCCTTATCCATTCGTCCATTGGAGGGCATCTTGGTTCTTTCCACAATTTGGCAACCATGGTTATTGCTGCTATGCACATTGGGGCACAGATGGCCCTTCTTTTCACTCCATCTGTATCTTTGGGGTAAATACCCAGTAGTGCAATTGCCAGGTCATAGGGAAGCTCTATTTTTAATTTCTTAAGGAATCTCCACACTGTTCTCCAAAGTGGCTGCACCAACTTGCATTCCCACCAACAGTACAAGAGGGTTCCCCTTTCTCCACATCCTCTCTGACACACGTTGTTTCCTGTCGTGTTAATTTTGGCCATTCTGACTGGTGTAAGGTGGTATCTCAATGTGGTTTTAACTTGAATCTCCCTGGTGGCTAGTGATGATGAACATTTTTTCATGTCTGATAGCAGTCAGGTACCTGAAAATAATTATTATTACTGCATTCCGTATATACAAGAAGCTAAGGGGAGGAGTGAACATGTTAAGTAGTGCTAGGAATATCAAAAAGACAAAAATCAGAACATATGAAGGACATTCAAAATTTAATAATGAGAAAACAAACCATCTCATAAAAATAACAAGCAAAATATTTGAACACCTTGCTAAAGAAGATATATGGATGGAAATTAAGACTATGGAAAGGTTCAGTATTATTAGTCATTAGGAAAGTGCAAATTAAAACCTCAGGGATATGTAACTACAAACCGATCAGGAGCTAAAATCAGAGACTGAGCATACCAAGTGTTGACAAGAAAGCGGAACAACGAGAACCCTCATACACTGCTGATAAGAATGTAAAATGCTACAACCACTTTAGAAAACATTTGGCAGGTTCTTAAAAAGGTAAATATCCACATGCCTTATGACCCAGTCATCCCATCCCTAGGTATTTACCCATGAGAAAAGAAAGTCTGTATCCATACAAAAACCAGTGCGTAGATGCTCTTAACAGCTTTATTCAGTAGCCAAAAGCTGAAAAACCAATATTCCACCAATAGTTGAATGAATAATCAATTTGTGGCATATCTGAACAATGGTACACTAGCTGGCTATTAATTAAAAGGAATGGCCCATTGCTATTCAGACTAACACAAACAGATTTTAAAATAAGCAGGCTGAGTGAAAGAAGCCAGAAGAAAAAGGTAACATATGATTTCATTTATTTTACATTCTAGAAGATGAAACTAATCTATAGTGACAGAAAATAACTCAGTGGTTCCTTGAAGATGGGGGGAGACAGAAATAGAAAGAAAGATTGAAAAGACATATACAGACTTCTGTGGATGATGGATATGTTTATTATCTTGATGTTGATGATTTTGCAATTGTATACATGTCATCAACTTAGCAATTTGTATACTTTATACAATTATGCTTCAGAAAGCTATTTTTTTAAAGTACCCAAACAAAATCACATGTAATTCCTGCAATATAAAAGATAACATAAATATATATGTTATTAATATATAGTATATTATAGCGATAGTGATATATAATATAAAAATGTGATTTATGGTGAAAAAGTTCTCTTCTGGAAGAATTGAAGAAAAGATTTTTTAAAAAATTAAGGATAGCCTTGTCACAAGTAACAAATATTAATACATTTTTAATTGTTATGCATTAATATTTGTCACTTGTGGAAAGTATTTTGTGAAAGTACTTTACTTTCAGGCTGCTGGCAAAGTCTTTCATGAGAGAAATTGGTACTATTAATGATAAATTTTTCCTCAGCATCGGGTTTCTACTGTACTGATTCCAGTGTATGTAAAGAGAATGATGCAGAGAGACTCTCAAAGAGCAAAGGACTCAGAAGATTTCTTCCGGTAATTCTACTGCCCACACATTTTTAAAGGGCAAGATAATGAATGTTTCCCAGCCGAGGAGGAGGGACAGGAATTCAGGACTTTAAAATATTATAAATAAAAGGAAACTCCCTGTCTTCCTTACCCCAGTTGTGAGACTAATCTTCAGTAGGACAGGAACTCAACTGCTCATAGGAGAAACTATCTTTCTTAGAACTGTCTTGCCCAGGTTCGGTATTTTCCAGACAGTGATTTTCTGTTCAGAAGGGCTGTTCGTGGGAAAACAGAAACTGACGAACACACGGCGTATAAGCTTGGAGCCAGAGAAACTTGAATTTGAATCTTGGATGTTCTGCTCATCAGATGACCCTTGGATTTTTAAACTATGTGTACCAGGATCATTGTAAAGATGAGAGAAAATTTGTACAAAACATGAAAGATCAGAGGCTCTAGGAAGATAGCAGCCTGAAATTGCCCAAGCTTCTCTATATTCACTTATTGATTCATGCATGTTTTCATAGGGGTCACTGTTTATTTTAACCTAAACTATAAATCAGATGTTAGACACTGGTCAATGCATGAGTGGCATCAGTGAAAAAAAATAAGTTTTCCTAACCTTGTTAACTTACAGTATGGGAGGCTCACGATTAAAACAATTATGATAAAATAATAAAGCAAGTTAAGGGAGATCAGTGGTGGAAAGGTGAGGCATTGGCATTTGCCAAACACGAAGTCGTCCTTCTGTTGGCAGCAGCTTCCCAGGTACTAATCGACGCAAGAGACTCAGCTCCCTTACCTCCCTCGGAATGGGCTATCTCGACTCCAGAGTGTCTGGCCTAAAACAGAAGCCTTTGTTGGGACTGTAATAGCAGCTCAACATTTTCCTCTACCCAATCCTGTCTCCTTTCCCTTTCTTCATTGGTTGTTGATCTGAAGAGCACTCCATAGGAAAGGTCCCGTACACCAATTCCTATTCCAGGGAGGCCCAACCCATGACAGTCCCCTGGCAACGGTACCTGAAATAGAGAGAGACCGAAGGCAACAGCTCACCTGTGGGGTACAGTATAAGGAAGAGCAGCAAAACTTGGGGCAGTCTCCTTTCCTGCAGTGCAGTCTTTGGAGGAAGAAACTCTACTCTGAGGATGCACGTGCGCAAAAGAACTTCTGGAGATACTGTGCGACCGTGAGCTGAGAATATCTGCAGATAAACCGGAGTACGGGCACTGTCTGGGGGAGGAGACACAACACAACCAAAAACACTAACAAATGGAAAACGTGAGTGAGGATAAGAGACTTGAAAGACAAATGGAGGCAGCTTATATAACATTTAAAAAATAACAGTTGCAGAAGAGAAAAAATTACCAAGAGAAAGGCAATGATGAAACAAACAGTAAAAGAAATTTTGTCCTAGCTAAATGAGCATTTAAGCTTGTTGATTAAAATTCTTCATCAAATTCCAAGTAGAACTGATAACAAAAGATGTATATCATGGTAGATCCTAGTAGAAATTGTTGAACTCAAAAAAATTATGAGAAAGTTCTATAAGCTTCTAGATAAAAAGAACAACTCACTTTCAAAGAATCATATATATCCATCTTCTTATCTGCTAGAAAACATTGGGTTAATACTCAGACTATGAGAAAAAGGGTGATACTGGAAAGGGCAGATCTCATTCTCCTGGCAGAGAGAAGGATACATGTGGGTTATCTAAGGATTCAGGGAGTTTATCATCCACATTCATTATCTGAGAAAAAATGGTTAAGAAAGATATAATGGTTAAGGTACAAAATTCAAGATAAAAAATAAAAAGGAAGCAAGGGTTAGTAATAACCCAATATATGGATAATTATAGACTATCTAGGAATATGGAATATAAGTTTTTAATTTAAAGAAATCTTAAAACAGAGGTGCACCTGGGTGTCTCCATTGGTTAAGCATCAGACTCTTGATTTCGGCTCAGGTCATGATCTCAGGGTGGTGACATGGAGCCCTGCGTCAGGCTCTGCGCTCAGTGTGGACTCTACTTAGGACTCTCTCCCTCTTCTCTACCCTTCCCCCACCACATTCTCTCTCTTTCTCTCTCAAATTTCTTTATTTGAGAGAGAGAGAGAGCACAACAGGTGGGGGGAGGGGCAGAAGGAGAGGGAGAAACAGGCTCCCCACCGAGCAGGGACCCCAAAGAGGGGGCTCAATCCCAGGACCCCAGGATCATCATCTGAGCTGAAAGCAGATGCTTAACTGACTGAGCCACCCAGGCACCCCTAAATAAAAAAAAAAAAAAAAAGATTCTCTCTCTTCCCCTCTGCCCCTTCAAGCATGTATGATCTCTTTCAATCTCTGTTTAAAAAAAACAAAACAAAACAAAAAAAAAACACATTAAAACAGAAAAGCCATGTTCCAATAGAAACTATACAGCTTATGAAAACTAAAATATTTGACTGCCTTAATAAAATGCAGGAGCAGAATTAAAAGCAGAGAAGGAAAGGGCAAAGCAGTGGTGAATGTCTGAACAGAATCGGGGGATGGGATGGAAGAGGTTCCAAACACCATGTTATTAGACTGGAGAGTACGGAGGAAGGTGGGCAAACCTGGTGTCACAGAATAATTAAGTTTGTATCTGTTTTTTTTTTTTCCATATTATGTAGATTGCTACTTATCTATGAGATTGAGTTAAGGAATTTGAGACACTAAGAAAATGGAAATCCAAAATAATGAAGTAGCAGGGATAAATAAATAATAAATGAAATTACATTAGAAGGAAAGAAATTTTAAAAATCAAACAATAAACCAGAACTTCATATATGTATATAAATGCACGTATAAGAAAGGAGAAAATTGTACAAAGACATGGTGGGAGTATGAAGTGTCTCCCCTAGAAACCATTCAAATTATTAGTGGAAATCATAGTAGGAATAGTAGTACTAGTAGTAATAGCAAAATAACAAATGGAGTGTTTTTGACAGGATACAGAGATCTCTAATACAGTAAATATAATATATGACATAATATATGTACTATAACATACAATGATATTATATATATATTATATAATTTATAATATAATGATTTGTCAGCTTGATTGGGCTGCAGTCCCCCATTATTCCATCAAACTACAATCTGGATGTTGCTGTGAAGGTACTTTATAGACACAATTAAAGTTTCTAATCAATCAGCTGTAGGTAAGGGAGGTTATCCCAGGTAGGCCTGACTTAATCAGTCAGAAGGCCATGAAAGACAGGCTGAGACTTTCTGCAGGGAGAGAAGAGATTCCTGCCCATGAACAAAAGCTTCAGCTGTGCCTTTGGGGTCCCAGGCTGCTCATGACCTCCTGGAGGCCTTCCCTACAGACCCCGTACTTGCTTCATAGCCCTACAGCTGCATGTGCAATTTCTTGTAACGAGTCCATATACAACCTACTGATTCTGATTTTCTGGTTGAACTCATATATAAAATTATATATATATATATATATATATATACATATATATATATATATAAACTCACAGATATATAGAGAAACAATGGCATATTTTGCGAAGTGATAGACATTTGTTATAATTTTATAAGTGGAAATATATCACAAATGGTTTTCTTAAAAAGTTAGTCTGTTTAAACTTAATAGATATGTATAGTCTAATATTTTCTAGAAGGGACCTGTCATGACTTAGTAACACATTGCTCTGAAGTGATAAACATTGTCACTAAGAAAAAGAAACATTTCTTTCTTGTCAAACTGCAAAAAAATAATCTTAATTATTGAATTTTAGGGGCACCTGGGTGGCCCAGTTAAGTGTCCGACTCTTGATTTTGGCTCAGGTCATGATCTCAGGGTCATGAGATCAGGCTCCACACTGGACATGGATGCATCCTGCTTAAGATTCTCTCTCTCCCTCTTCTTTTGCCCCTCCCCCCATGCTTGCTCCTCTCCCTTTCTCTCTCTCAAAGAAAAGTTATTGAATTTTATATGGTTTCTTGTTAAAGCCAATTACTCAAAAATGAGCATAAATACATGAATCTATCTTTTGAAGATAGATTTTATATTTGAATCAATTAAAACCACAAAGATTATTAACATTTCTGCTTGTATTATCATCAACTCAGGTAGATAGCTATATTTATTATTATAATAAAGGATCAACTCTTAGTTTCTAAAATATTACATATTTGATATTAGATTAAGTAAAATCCTATGTCCAACAGTATGAAGCAGTCGTAGCTAGTCTTTTGGAGACCAGAGTCATGGTAGTCTCGTTACCTCTAATAGACAATATTATTGGAGAAGTTACTTAACCATCTGGCATTGGTGGCTCTAATTACTTGGGAAATATTCATTCAGTAAATATAAACAGGATATAATTTACAAGTCACACACTGTTCTGTGCCTTGGAACACAACACTGAACAAAACCCACAAAGGTTCTATTTCATGTGTCTCCGATTTTAATTAAGAGACAAGATATTAAGTAAATATATACAAGTGAATGAAAGAGTGAATGAGAAATCATCACTGAGTGATGTGTGTTTGCAGAAAACTAATATAGAATAATGTAAAAGAAAGTTACATGGACGCAAAAATAATCCAGGCACAAGAGCCTTCACTAGGTGATCTTGAAATCTATACTTGTCATAAGAAGTGGGACCAGTGTCACAGTTTGCCAGAATATAAATGACTTTTGATATGACATTTGCCAATACTTAATATAATAATCGCCAATTCTATAAGAAAGAGAATAGAACTGCCTAAGGGGAAAAAATCTAGCAGACTTCAAAAAAAATAAAAAGATACAAACAGCTACAAATTGTCTTTTTCCCATTCAGTTACAAAACGTATTCCTCTCCACTCAAATCAAAAAAGAAATTTTACTAAATAATTAATCAGGTAAAAAGATTGAATGAATGAGCAGGTGAATAATAAAATGCACATATTGAACTCCCAATTAAAAATACCACAGGAAAGAAAAGACAGCTTTTTTGAAAGAATTTACTCTGGGAATCTCCATTTTAAGGTACTTCTTTTTCAGAGTATCTTTTGTCTTTTTTCTTTACCAATGTTCTCTACATAAAATGAGTTCAGGTTTTTTTACAGTCATTAATCAAGCACTTAAAAAGAAAGTGTGTAATACATGCAAATTAAAGCATTTTTCCAAGATTTTTCATTGTGCCATGTCTGTGAATGGGAAGATGTATACATGCAAAATCACCAATTTAGCTTATAAAAAATAGTTTTAGAAGCATTATCTACTGTTCCAGATTTTTTCTTTCTTCCTAAAAACAGATAAAATAAAATGTAAGAAGAAGGGTGTTTTTTTTCCTCTAAAACTTTTTAGCCAAAACCATAACACATACTGGAGGAAGATATTTGCAAAATGACTGACCAAATATTAGAACCTAGATCTATAAACTTCTACAAAGCAATACGCAATTGCTTTATTATGCACAATTTAAATGAAAAAATGAACAAGTTTTAAACATTTCATGATGGATATATATCTGAACATGTTAAAGGAAAAAAGCAAATTCTAAAGGTTTATTCACACCTGGTATTATCTATGTAAATTTAAGATCAGGATAAATAATAGTATAAATAAATATATGTAAATGGACAGGTGCCTCCAGTAAGAGAGACGCAGGGATTCGTTGGGGAAATGGGCCCGGCCTGCCTGCCTTCCTTTCTTTCTCTCTCTTTCTTTCTTTCATCAGAATTTGAAACAAATGTGACAAAAAATGAACATGTTTAAAATCTAGAAGATAGGTACTTCAGGTTAATTAAAATATTCTCACTATATTTAAATATTAAACCATATGGCTTTTGTGCCATGAAACACTGTTTATGTTATTTTGAGTTACTCTGAGCAGCAAGCAAAAATAGATTATTTTGGAAAAAATGTAGTACCTGACACCGTTTTTGTCTTTCAAACACTGGATTTGTCATTTCATCTTTAACAAAAAGTTTAATGATGCCCCAAAGAGTTAGTCTTTGCATTTTATGAAAATATTTTTAAATGAACTCAGACAAAATACAATATCTGACTCTGTCTTTAAATGGAATATATCAACAAAGAATTAAACATGAGCATTATTCTCTTTAAAATCACCGTGCATGTGGCGCCTTGGTGGCTCAGTGGGTTAAACCTCTGCCTTCGGCTCAGGTCATGGTCTCAGGGTCCTGGGATCGAGCCCCGCATCGGGCTCTCTGCTCAATGGCGAGCCTGCTTCCCCACCCCTCTGCCTGCTTCTCTGCCTACTTGTGATCTCTGTCTGTCAAATGAATAGATAAAATCTTTAAAAAAATAAAAAATAAAAAAATAAAATCACGGTGCATACTGTTTGCAGGTTCTCAGTTACTGTTTTCCTTTCTCCTCCTATTCTGTGTCCAAGGAAACCACATTTCCTAGAACCCGTTGCCCCCTGACTCTAGCTGGTGGGCTAGATCAGCAAGAGCATGGAAAACAAGATGAAGTGAGAATTCAGGGTACTTTACCCCACACCCCCTTTCCACAAGGGTTGACCTTTCCTGGCATCTCCAGCCAGGGCTGAGTTTTCACTGCGGCCATTAGCCACCGAACAGTCCCCCCTGGGGATGGATTGGGGTCTCGCTCCATTCCGACTTCTGCTAGGCCCACTGCACCCCCAGCTTCTAGCATGTGGCTCTGGCTTCTGGGACCCAGCTTTCCTGCTTTGTCCTTCCCGCCCACTAAGGACAGCAGTTTCTTGTGCTCTGCTTCCTGGGTCATCTCACCATCTTTATTTGCTTTGCACCTCTGTTCTCACCTTATAAGTATTCTCCGTTAACTCGTCTCTGATAGCCAGAAATGCTTTCCGTTTTGCTGACTTGATTTCTGTCTGATACATCAGTATTGTCAAAAACAAAAACAAGAACAATCCGATGTGCGTGCTGTTACTAGAGCCGCTGCGAGCCACGAGTATAACACATATGGACAATGTGAGACAAAGCTCTTTCTTTGGGAGTTTCCACTCAATTCAAGGCAGGGAGGAATGTTCCCAGTTCATTATCTGCCTTTATACATCAGATTTTTTTTTAAAGATTTTATTTATTTATTTGACAGACAGAGATCACAAGTAAGCAAAGAGGCAGGCAGAGAGAGAGGAAGGGAAGCAGGCTCCCTGCTGAGCAGAGAGCCCGACACGGGGCTCGATCCCAGGACCCTGGGATCATGACCTGGGCCGAAGGCAGAGGCTTTAACCCACTGAGCCACCCAGGTGCCCTTATACATCAGATTTATCTGCACTCATACATCACTGTACTTAATTTTTTTCTTCACTTATCTGTTCATTCAGCAAAATAGTTAATGAACATCTTCCTTGTCCATAAATCCTGGTAGCAGCGAACAGAACAAAATTACCACTTCCCGGGAACTTACAGTGTAAATCTTCTGAGATACTATAAAAAGTGAGATAAGATAATTCTTGTTCGGTTGTGAAATTAATGAAGTAAAATTATCAGTAGCCACCTGTCATAGATGAAGTGGTTATATCCCTTCAAAACTCGTATGTTGAGGCCCTACCTACTCCCCACGGGGATTGTATTTGGAGATTGGCCTTTTCAAGGTAATTAGAGTTAGATTAGGCCTCCAGGATGATAGTCTCATGATGGGATTTACTACTAATGCCTTAAAACAAGAAGGAGAAAAAAAGACCTCTCTCTCTCTCTCTCTCTCTCTCTCTCCCCACTCCTACTCTCCCCCTTCCCTCTTCCCTCTTTATTTTAATGCAATCAGCAGGACAGTTCTGCCAACAAATAGCAGGAAGGTGGTCTGCAAAAAAGAGAGCTCTTACTGGGAACTGAGTGGGATGGCATCTTGATCTTGGACTTCCCAGCCATCAGAATTAGAAGAAATAAATTTCTGCTGTTCAAGCCACCCATACCATGGTATTTTATTATGGCCGCCCAAAAAGACTGACATGCTACTCCACTGAAGTCTAGCAAAAATATGTATACGTTATGAGGATTCCAAAGTTGGCCGACCCTTTCCTAGCTGGAGTAAAATAACTAGAATTTTTCATTTTCCATTAAGAAATTCTCGTTTAACATAATATATTTCAGTAGATGATCAAAAGGTTGTTTCACTGAAAGTACAGCTTAAATTCCCACACTTGTTGGTTTAGGAGAGAGCTCCAGATTACTCATAAGCGTTCCAACCTTCTGATTATCTTGACCCAAGTGCCACGGCATTCTTGTTCCTTTATTAGAATAACCTCTAGTCTGTTCATTGAGTGGGTAGCATAGGACCTCAAAGCCAGATACAGGTCGATTTAGAGCTGTTAGAGTAACCTGAAGATAATTACATACATTTATCCAAAAAAAAAGTTTGTTTTTTGTAATTCTTTGTTTTTGCTTGAGTGTTGATGGATTTTGTTGTTGTTGTTACTTTCTGTGGCATATGGACTGCTCTGGCTAGGCACATGGACTACTTCACTTGGTTGGATTTTAAACAAAGTTCACAGTTTTCAGCTTTGAATATTGTCTATTTGATTATTTGTTTATGACACTGTTATTGTGTATTTTTCCCCACTGCATATTCACTTCATTTTTTGATCCTCTTGTGTAAATTTCAAAAACCAAAACAATGTGATAGCTTAGAATACATATTTGACAAAACATGCACTTTGTTTTAATACTCTATTGCAATAAATAAAACTTCTGATGTGGGAATGCTTTAGAGTGCCTCTAAATTTTCAGATTTCATTATATACAATCTGATGAGGGAAAATCCAAAACAATAAAAGAAATGGTCCCTCAAGAGACGTAGGTATTTACTTATGAAAATACTGTTGGAGTCGTCATGCCCAATGCCGTGCTGTGTTCAGTATATTTTTTTCTTCTTTTCTGGTATTTTTATGCATTCAGGATGTGTTTTACTTTCACTTTGCTTTCACTGTGTTAGGTACTGGTAGACAGAAAGGTAAATTACAAAGAATCACAACCTCAGGAAGTCCTCAATCTTGGAAATGAGCAGATATTAAGAAATAATTGCAATGCAGTATTATATGTGGAAAGATGGTGTGTAAGAGGCCAAGTGTTGGTACAGAAAGAAACGATGGTGTTTGCATAGAGGAGGTAAGGACATAGATATATATGTCATCATTGAAACCTCCAGAGAAAACATAGCCATGATCTTTGTGCTGATCTTGACATATTTTACTAGAAAGGGTATAAATATGTGAAGCACCCAAACAACATGTCTGGGCAATGCAAGTGATTTTCTGTTGCTAGACAAAAACAGAGGGAAGGATGATAAGGCAAGTTCAAGATAAGAGAAGACAAGATAAGTTCAAGAAGGAAGGCGCTTGAACTCCTATACCATCATTACTTTCTTTTTGTATCAGCATTCTCCTGGTTTTAAGCAACAGAAACTCTTAACACATAAGCTCAATATAAAAAATTTATTTTTTATGTCTCGGAAATAACCGGGGCTAGCATTAGAAAAAGAATCTGGATACCAGATCCAGGTGACATTTATTTTATTTTTTTTAAGATTTTATTTATTTATTTGACAGACAAAGATCACAGGTAGGCAGAGAGGCAGGCAGAAAGAGGAAGGGAAGCAGGCTCCCTGCTGAGCAGAGAGCCCGATGTGGGCTCAATCCCAGGACCCTGGGATCATGACCTGAGCCGAAGGCAGAGGCTTTAACCCACTGAGCCATCCAGGCGCCCCCCCAGGTGACATTTATTAAAGGCAGTATTTAATAATCATAAAACTGCTGGAGATTCAGGGCACCTGGGTGGTTCAGTCAGTTAAGCGTCTGCCTTCAGCTCAGGTCATGATCCCAGGGTCCAGGGATCAAGCCCCGAGTTGGTCTCCCTGCCCAGTGGGGAATGTGTTTCTCCCTCTGCCTGCCACTCCCCTACTTGTGCTCTCTCTCTCAATCACTCACTCAAATAAATAAATAAAACCATTTTTAAAAAATTGCTGGAGATCAAGGTGATGTGCTAAGACACTTAAGAGGATTGGCCAGCTGCCTCCTATGGCTTCCTGTGACCATGTAGGACTTAGAGACAATGGAGATACAATTGCCTTGGCAAGAACACAGTCAGTGGTGAGGAAACCAGGGAGCCCTGTGAAGCTCTCTGAAAAGACACTTGGCTGACAGCTTACATTATCCTTTGCTGTGTTTGTATTCTTTGAGCCTATAGATGTAAAATTGAACTTCTGAAAAAGCTGGAGTATTAATTGAAGTGCTCATTTTCACAATGTGTCAAAGCCAGTGCTCAATGGGAGTGTTTCATAAGAAAATTTGGGGTGTCATTCCCAGAAGGACAGCATGTTAGGTAAGCAAAAAACACAAAGTCATTCAAAGGCTTACTGCCTGATGTGTATAGGAAACTGTAAATGCCTTAAGGACAGGGAAAATGTCCAAAAACTTCTTAATTTTCTAGAACACTCAGAAGAAAGTTGAATTAGAATGCATAAAATTGGTAATATTTTATTAAGAACAACTAACTTGTTTCTTCCTTTTGTACAGTATTTTTTCCCGAGTCCCAAAGGACTTATTTTATATTTTACACATTTTATTACTGACATTTAGAGCCTAAAAATATGCTAAACACTCAGAAGATAGGCTATGTTTTCTATTCTTTTCCACCTCCAGCCTCTACTACAAAGTCATTAATTAATTTAATCATTCATATATTTATCAAATAGAGAATAATACTATGCATTAGACAATGTGCTAACTGCTATAGATACAAAGATAAATATGACAATTACCTTACCACAGATTTCAGATTGACAGTTTTATAGTATTGCTTACTATAAGTTCATCCTACAGGAAGAGTTGGATTATAACAAATTAATACCCTGCAAACAAAGAAATACTCATTAGTGTATGAAAAATGAGATCACAAAGAATGAAATAAATGTTATCCTATGATAGATGAAGAAATTCTCAGGGCAACCTCACAAATGAGAAGATTGTTTAGACTAAACTCAGAGATTCAAAGTTTATTAGACTAAGTTATATAATATAAACTGGGTTTACTTAAGAAAGGAGGAAAAACAATTTATTTCAGTATGTGTGTATGTATGTATTGTGGATCTGCTGATGAAAATTTCCTTTGAATTCTCTTTTTCTAGGAAAAAAAAAGATTTCTTCTTAAATTTTGGAAGACTTTTTTACTGGTATAGAATTCTAGGTTGGGCTTCCCCCTTGCTTTGGTGTTATTAAAATGTTATTCTATTTCATGCTGGTTTACATAATTTCTCTATCAAAATCCTAGAGGGGAACATAGTAACTTTTTCCACATCGGCCACAGCAACTTCTTTCAAGACACGTCTCCAAAGGCAAAGAAAACAAAAGTGAAAATGAACTTTTGCGACTTAATCAAGATCAAAAGCTTCTGCACAGCAAAGAAAACAGTCAACAAAACAAAGAGGCAACCCATGGAATGGGAGAAGATATTCACAAATAACACTTCAGACAAAGGGCTGACATCCAAGATCTATAAAGAACTTCTCAAACTCAACACACACGAAACAGATAATCATGTCAAAAAATGGGCAGAAGACATGAACAAGATACTTCTCCAAAGAAGACATACAACTGGCTAAGAGACACATGAAAAAATGTTCATCATCACTAGCCATCAGGGAGATTAAAATTAAAACCACATTGAGATACCACCTTACACCAGTTAGAATGACCAAAATTAACAAGACAGTAAATAACCTGTGTTGGAGAGGATGCGGAGAAAGGGGAACTCTCTTACACTGTTGGTGGGAATGCAAGTTGGTGCAGCCACTTTGGAAAACAATGTGGATATTCCTTAAGAAATTAAAAATAGAGCTTCCCTATGACCCTGCAATTGCATTACTGGGTATTTACCCCAAAGATAGAGATGTAGTGAAAAGAAGGGCCACCTGTACCCCAATGTTCATAGAAGCAATGGTCACAGTCGCCAAACTGTGGAAAGAACCAAGATGCCCTCCAATGGACGAATGGATAAAGAAGATATGTCCATATATAAAACAGAGTATTATGCCTCTATCAGAAAGGATGAATACCCAACTTTTGTATCAACATGGATGGGAGTAGAGGAGATGATGCTGAGTGAAATAAGTCAAGCAGAGAGAGTCAATTATCATATGGTTTCACTTACTTGTGGAGCATAAGGAATAACATGGATGACATGGGGAGATGGAGAGGAGAAGGGAGTTGGGGGAAATCAGAGGGGGAGCCGAACCATGAGAGACTGTGGCCTCTGAGGAACAAACTAAGATTTTGGAGGGGAGGAAGATGGGGGGATGGGTGAACCCGGTGGTCGGTATTAAGGAGGGCATGCATTGCATGGTGCACTGGGTGTGGTACATAAACAATGAATCTTGGAACACTGAAAAAAAAAATAAAATTAAAAAAAAGTCATTCCATTTCATGCTGGTTTTCATAATTTCTGTTACAAAATCATCTGTAAGTCTTTCCATTGCTCTTTTGAAGGTTATGTGCTTTCTTTTCTAACTCATTTTAAGATTTATCTTGGTATTTGATTTTCATTAATGTTAATAAAATTGTCTAAATGTGCTTTCTTTGAATTTGTTCTGATTTAGTTCAGCGAGCTTCTCAAATCAGTTTTAAAAAAGCATCAGCCATGGGGCGCCTGGGTGGCTCAGTGGGTTAAGCCGCTGCCTTCGGCTCAGGTCATGATCTCAGGGTCCTGGGATCGAGCCCCGCATTGGGCTCTCTGCTCAGCAGGGGGCCTGCTTCCTCCTCTCTCTCTGCCTGCCTCTCTGCCTGCTTGTGATCTCTCTGTCAAATAAATAAAATCTAAAAAAAAAAAAACATCAGCCATTATTGCTTCAAACATTGACTTCTCACTCCTCTCCTAAAGCTCCAGTGCTAGTGAATAGTAGAGGTAGAATTTGATCACCACCAAGAAAAGATGACTTTCTTAATTATGTTTTTGTACATCTATACTATAACATGTACTTTAGCTAAATATCCAAGATGACTTTTTCTGAGTCCAGCCTTGTTCAAAAAATCAATTTTGAAAGAAAAGAATTAATTTCTCAAATAACACTTTTTCTTTTTAAAAAAAAGCTTTTATTTATTTGACAGAGAGAGAGCACAAGCAGGTGGAGCAGCAGGCAGAGAGGGAGGGAGAAGCGGACTTTCCACGGGGAGAGAGCACAGTGTAGGGCTCAGTCCCAGAACCCTGGAATCATGACCCAAGCCAAAGGCAGACACTTAACTGACTAAGCCACCGAGGCACCCCTCAAATAGCATTTTCTATAAATTTGTTATTTTAATGTCTGTTCAAACAAACTAAGGACTTCAAAGACACAGTCTAATTTGCTGACTTGCCATTTTATTATATTTTTAAAAAGATTTTTTTTTCCCGGAAACACAATTTAACCTACCATAAAACATCTGCTAAATGCGTGTGTGTGTGTGTGTGTGTGTGTGTGTGTGTGTGTGTTCTCAATTTCTCTACTGCTGGAGATTTCTTAGATCTGGATTTTCCTACTCGAACAGTTTACTGACTTATTTTTCTTTTGTAGAGAGAGAGAGAGCACAAGCTAGAGCTGGGGAGGAGGGGAGTGGCAGAGGGACAGAGAGAGAGAGAAAATCTTAAACAGGCTTCATGCCCAGTGAGGAGCCAATGCAGGGCTTGATCTCACAGCCTTGATTATAACCTGAGCAGAAATCAAGAGTTGGTTGCTTAACTGACTGAGCCACCTAGGTGTCCAGTGGTTTCCTGACATTGATGCTAGCATCTTTTCATTTACATATGGAGATTTTCATATTGTTTTTGAAGTTGCTTTTACATTATTTCTGACACCTTTAATGGGCAATTTTCCATTTCCTAAGAGGGCATTTTTTTTTTTTAAGATTCTATTTATTCATTTGACAGAGCACAAGCAAGGGAATCAGCAGGCAGAGGGAGATTGAGAAGCTGGGCTCCATCCCAGGGCCCTGGGATCATGTACTCAGCCGAAGGCAAATGCCCAACTGGTTGAGCCACCCAGACAACCCCTAAGGAGAGCATTTCTAACAGCATTAGTTCTCATGGTTTGATTCAGATTTATAATAGGCTCAGATTTATAGTAAGCGTTCTATCATATACTGTTTAAGAAAATGATTTTAAATGTATAACAAGGCAGAAAGATTTTTATTTATACCACAATGTAAGAAATATTATATAGTAATAATAAAGAACATATTATATATATACATATATGTATATAAAGTAATATTAGTAAAGAACTATTTTCCCCAGGAAATATTAAGACCAAGAAAAAAATGAGCCAGTGTTATTAGAATAGTATTTGAATTAACAAAGAATTTATTACTAATCTCTATGTGCTTTACACTAATATATCTACACAAAAAATGAACTTAAGTCCAAAATATTTTAAAATGATCAGATATCCTCTAAGTACTAATATCATTTTTCCCAAATATGTATATATTTTTCATGTGTTTAGTTTCACATTTCTTAATTTGGGATTAATTAATCTAACAGGAAAATTTATTGTCAAGTTTAAAAAAAAAAGTGTTAAATTGAAGCCACAGGGAAACATATAGTAGGAGGAATGAAAACATGAGTTTAAGTATTTTGATAATTACAAATATGTTTTCTTATAAAAAATTGCAATGTTTATTTTCATTTGGAAAAGACTAAATTATCTTACATTATTATTGTAATTAGCAGTCTCTAATGTTGATATTTACTAACCTGTTTTATCATATATACAGAATTAGCATATATACCAAGATGTTTGGTATTTAACATACCATACTACTTCAATTGTAGAGGACAATTGAAGTAGTAAAATCTTTGTCAAATTATTTATGAAAACAGTATGTAGCTTTTATCAACTAAAATTGTATCTTAAGTGGTATTTTTCTTTTTTTAAAGATTTTATTTATTTATTTGAGAGAGCAAGCGAGAGAGAGCAAGAGCAGGGTGTAGAGGTGGGGGACAGGGAGAAGCAGACTCCCCACTGAGCAGGGAGCCCCATACGGAAGTTGAACCCAGGACTCTGGGATCATGACCTGAGCCGAAGGCAGACACTTAAGTGACTGAGCCACTGAGGTGTACCTTCAGTGGTATTTTTCTAAAGTTAATAGAGTTCACACTGATTCTAAACACTGTGTTGTATAATTGAAATAAATTATCTATTTCAGCTGAGAGTGCAACGAATCAGACTTGTCTGAGTATTTTGAAAACACTGTGGTGTATCACTGGAGACGTTGTGCTTGGCTCCAGTGCATCCTGTAGTCCCTCCAGTGTCAGGAGAAGAGCTTAGCCAAGGCTGAGATTGGAGAGGTTAAATGGGATGTTTTGCTGGCCACTGTGGGTATAGTCAGAAATCCAAATAATTATATTTGAAGGATCACGAGAGAATTAACAGAAATGTGATACTTATACTTAGGAAGCTCTTAGTCCAGTTACTGGAAATAGAGACATCAAATGCAGTATGGGAAGTGACAGGTATCCCAGCAGGATCGGAAAAATACACGACCTGGATATCCGCCCCAACCAGTGTGAGTTTTGGGTTTGTTGTTGATAAAGAATAAGGAGTATCTTAGTCCAGAGGAAGCTGGCAAAATACAACTGGGTCTCTCCATGAAAGGGGCCTTTAATTCCAGTAAGTGAAAATGCAAAATAACAAGAAATATAAAACACAATGGAAGAACAAGAACTGTGAACAGAAAAGAGTAGATTTGGGATGCCTGACTGTCTCAGTTGGTTAAGTGACTGCCTTCGGCTCAGGTCATGATCCTGGAGTCCCGGGATGGAGCCCCGCCTCAGCCTCCCTGCTCGCGGGGAGTCCGCTTCTCCCAACTCTGACTTTCCCCCTCTTGTGATCTCTCTCATTCTCTCCCTCTCAAATAAATAAATAAAATCTTTAAAAAAAAGAAAGAAAGGAAGGAAGGAAGAAAGAAGAGTAGATTTGAAAAAAAAAGTAAAACTCTGAAGTGAAAAATACAGAAATTGCTCTTTAAAATTAGATGTATTGTTAAATAGCAAGCTAAGACACAGAGAGATAACAGATAATTAATTAATTAGAAGATAGAGAATGCTGAATATATAAGAAACTTTTTAAGTAGAAAAAGCCTAATATACAAGCAAAAATTAAAAAAAAGGAGTTCCAGAAAAAGAGAAAAGAAAGATAAAGGATAACAGGATGATAAAACTGTTTTTCATGTCAATAAGTATTGACAAACTTATTCTAATCCAGACAGGACAAATATTTTTAAAGTAGAGTAAATAAGAGGTAAAGAAAAAAGAGATATAGAAAGAGAAAAAAGAGAATAAGAAAGGAAAAGAGAGGAGTAAAAAATGAGAAGAGAGTTTCCCTTAAAGATGTAAAGATTTTTTTTTTTTTTTAAGATTTGTTTGTGAGAGAGAGAGACAGAGAGGATGGGGAGGGGTAGAGGGAGAGGGAAAATGAGAATCTCAAGCAGACTCTCTGCTGAACACAGAACCTGATGCAGGGCTTGAACTTATGGCCCTGAATCACGACCTGAGCCGAAATCAAGAGTTGGATGCTTAACTGACTGAGCCACCCAGATGCTCCAAAAGCTGTAAGAAACTTTTGACCAGGACCTGGCTAATAGCAACTAATATTTTAAATGATACAAAATAAAGTATTCTAAAAAAAACAAAAACAAACAAAAAACCCCACCAAATTAGCAAAAATAACTTACTTTGTTTTTAGGTCTTTGTTTTTAAATATTTAAATATAATCTTGTTTTAAAGATCTTTGAAAAAAAATTTTTTTTCTTACTAGTTGAAATAATAAATTATAATACTCTTGACTTAACTAAAATCATAACCTACTTGCAGTTTTAAACATTATTTGAAGTAGATGATGAGATAATATTGTTTCAATTATTCATGTGAAAATTCAAACATTGTGCTAACAGACACCCACAAAAAACTAGATTCCGTCATGATATACTTTGCTTGCGGAAGACATTTTAAGAGTTAGTATCATAAACATATTATGTTTTGCCTAAAGGCATTTGAGTAGCTTCTGATGTTTGGGAATTATGTAGATGATTTTTCTAAATATCTTTTGTGGATTTTCATATTTATTTTAATATCAAATTGGATTTCATGATACCCACTAGGCAACAGAAGTTTTTAAGCTTATAAACTATGCCCATTTTGTATTTTATTTCATTCTTCCATCACATAAATTTGACATATACAAACACATTCTCAAGTACATGTGTGATTTTTCTATATTTTCTCATGTTCCTTCTGTTTCCAGTGACTGTAAAATGTATTTGGAAATGATAAAGAATATTCCCCCATGCTAAATTCTATGCTGCCCTGAATTTAATAAATCCCAAACCAAAAATACTCATATAGACTAGACCTTCTCTATCAGTAGAGTTACGTTCAAATAAAGTCCAGTGTAAATAAAGATAACTTTTCTTGCATCTTACAAAATATTAGTTTAGTCTTGAATAGGGGCGCCTGGGTGGCTCAGTTGGTTAAGCATCTGCCTTCAGCCCAGGTCATGGTCCTGGGGTTGGGCCCCGCATCAGGCTCCTGCTTGGTGGGGAGTCTGCTTTTCCCTCTCCCTCTGCCTGCTGCTCTCCTTGCTTGTGCTCTCTTTCTGCCAAAAAATAAATAAAATCTTTTACAATAATAAAAAATAAATAAATGTCTTGAATGTGTTCATTCTAACCCTCTAGATTTACTCTCCATCTTCTTTTTATCCTCTCTGCCCCATCTGGGGCTTCATGTAGTTGCTCCATTGTCTTCAGCGGGGCACTGGGAAGCACCAGCAGATGGGAATGTGGGAGGAAAGCCATATGGCACATTTATTCCCCTTTTTCTCTTCCTGCCCAGTTTCCACTTGGCTCTTCCCTTTTACTGAAGGTCGCAACTGCTATTAGGTATCTTCTCCATGTAGTTATCCTCTCTAGGTTCTAGTAACTTCCCCTTTCCTTCCTCTTACCTCTTTAGGTCTAGGGGTAGTAACGGCTTCCCAAAGTATTCCCAAAGTATGTGAGGGCAAATCTCTCCCTCTCTCCCTCCCTCCCTTCCTATCTTCCTTCCTTCCTTCCTTCCCTCCTTCCTGAAGATCTTATTTTCTAGTTATCTCTACACCCAGTGTGGGGCTCAAACTCCCAGCTCCAAGATCAAGAGCTGCATGGTCCGTCGCCTAAGCTGGCTAGGTGCCCTGAGGGGTGCTATTTCTTAAACACTACCCACACCTTTAGAGTCTCTTTATTAAACTTTTCTCAAATTATCTGGTTTGAATGAGCTATTTGTTTCCTTCCAGGACTCTGACTAACACATACAATTTCCCATAGAACTTTGTAAAATAGGTATATAGGCTAATGTTTTTGGTACTCATGGAATCTTTATGTAAACTCAAAGGTCAACCCATTGCTAGTTTGTCAAAGAGCATGTAGCCTGAATCGCCATTGACTATGCGTTTCTCTTTAATATCTCATCAGGTACTATTGTATTATCTGGCTTCCACGTTGTTCAGTAATAATTAGAATGTTCTTTTACTGTTTACCTTCCATCATGAGCTTCCTACTCTTACCCTTTCTGAAATTCCTTCACTTGACTTTATTTCCGTGACTTTAAATTTCTCAATAGCTGAGCTCAAATATGAACTTAAAATCATTAAAATAATAACTAAAATAATTAAAAAGTCACTTTAGGAATACAGATTAAATAGGTCCCTAGGATATGAGGGTGACCTGGCTGTGACATCTGTCACCTCATTGATCACGAGGGTAGGTTTGGCTGGTCCGGCTAGCGAGGCAGGAGTTCCCTTCCTCACTTACCACTCCGTCCTGAAGCCGAGTGCTGTGTTCAAGAGGATGACCTTCTGGGAAAGAGGGGAGCCGTTCTTCTGTCAACGGCATAGGAGTAGCTGTGCTTTCTTGCTAGAAATTCCAAAGAAACACTCGAGGACTATTTGTAGGAGATCGTAGGGTAGTCAAGCTTCCAAGACTCCAGACACATTCAAATGAGGTGTTGCATGTGGCAGTCTGCCTTTCTAAAACCAACCAACCAACCAACAAACAAATCGATCTGTCCATCCCTGGAGGCACTGACATCATTTTAATTTCCTGTACGCTATCAAAGATTTACTCAGATAAATCAAAGCTGTAAGACCATATGACAGGTACCTTTTCCCAATGCAATAAAGAATTACATCACTCTAAAATTTGTCATTTCTATACCCTCTTTGTTTAGCTTCTCAGATGCCCAATAATATTAAGCTCAATATAAAGGGAACCCAAGTCCCCTAATAGGTCTCCCTACTTCCAATTTCACACAACTTCAATATCTTCTCTAAATGGTCACCAGAGTATATTTTCTAAAACAAAATTGTCTCATTCTAAGACTTCGATAACTCCCGTTACAAAGATTTACAAGGTAAGTTCAGGACCCTCACTGAATACTCAACCGACACACTAAGCTCTTTAAACTGCTCTGTATTTATCTATTTCAAGTTTCTCAGCCTTTAAACATGACATTATCTCCCCCAGAAATGCCTTTCTCCACCTTGCCTGCCTGTTGCTCACCCAGTCAGCCTCTGAAACTCAGTTCAAAATGTGACAACATGCCTGGTTTCTAAATTATTAGCACACCCTGCCCCCAACGCTAAGGACCATATTTTTATTTTAGTGTCTAGGCTGCATTTATTTATTATCCTCTGTGGGACTGTGAATTCCTTAGGGCAAAGGCTGTGCTTATTCATTGTGATTTCCCCCACACCAGCTCAGTGACCGGCATCAGACGTACTCTGAACAGTGTATGAATGACGATGGGCTCCCAGAGCAGGTCTGATTTCCATCATTCCTGCTGCCCAGCAGTATCCTTATTCTGGTTCTCTGAGTAGATGGCATTTTCAGATTTGGACTGAACTCAGTTAAAAGGTGATGTTAGGTGAGGCAGAAGAAGTGCTCCGCCTTACATAAGAATCCCAATTAATAACTGTAAAAATTGTGAAGGCAAGAGAAAAATCACCATTAGAACACTACAGTATAATGCTGTAGGCAGTATCTATCAATGTGTGTTAAAATTATTAGGCAGAAGTCTAGGGAGAAACCGGATGTGTATATAGTCTCAAAGTATTTCTTTCTAAATATTTTTTAATTACAAAGAGAAAAATGGTAGCTTTAAAGTGGGAAAACCTGGCAGACAACACCTTAACCAAATTGACATCACCAGTAAGAACTCATGTCAAGTTCACATACCTCCAGTATGATACAACGAGGAAACCTCACCTCTGTGGTCTCTTCTCCAGTAATTCATGACCCCAGTTTAACCATAAGTAAATAACAGACAAACTTGATTTGAGGGACATTTTACAAAATATTCAACCTTCACTCTTCAAAATAGTCAATGATATGAAGTCTAAGGAAAGACCAAGGAACCGTCATAGATAAGAGGAGACAAAGGAAACAGAAACATTATGTGGAATTCTGGAACAGAAAAGATAACACTAATAGAAAAAGCTGACAATATCTGAATAAATTCTATAGATTAGTTAAGAGATAAAAATAAACACATAACTGGAAGTTGGTATCTTTTTTTTTTTACTTTTTTTAAAAAAAATTAACATATAATGTATTATTATTCCCAGGGGTACAGGTCTGTGAATCGTCAGGCTTACACACTTCACAACACTCACCATAGCACATACCCTCCCCAATGTCCATAACCCCACCTCCTTCTCCCTCCCCCCTCCCCCCAGCAACTCTCAGTTTGTTTTGTGAGATTAAGAATCTCTTATGGTTTGTCTCCCTCCCAATCCCATCTTGGCTCATTTTTTTCCTTCCCTACCCCCCACAACCCCCACCCTGCCTCTCAAATTCCTCATACCAGGGAGATCAAATGATAATTGTCTTTCTCTAATTGACTTATTTCGCTCAGCATAATACCCTCTACTTTCATCTACATCGTTGCAAATGGCAAGATTTCATCTCTTTTAATGGCTGCATAGTATTCCATTGTGTATATGAACCACATCTTCTTTATCCATTCATCTGTTGATGGACATCTAGGCTCTTTCCATAGTTCGGCTATTGTGGACATTGCTGCTATAAACATTTGGGTGCACGTGCCCCTTCGGATCACTACGTTTGTATCTTTAGGGTAAATACCCAGTAGTGCGATTGCTGGGTCATAGTGAAGTTCTATTTTCAACTCTTTGAGGAACCTCCATGCTGTTTTCCAGAGGGGTTGCACCAGCTTGCATTCCCACCAACAGTGTAGGGGGTTCCCCTTTCTGGCATCCTCACTAGCATCTGTTGTTTCCTGATTTGTTAATTTTAGCCATTCTGACTGGTGTGAGGTGGTATCTCATTGTGGTTTTGATTTGTATTTCCCTGATGCCGAGTGTTGTGGAGCACTTTTTCATGGGTCTGTTGGCCATCTGGATGTCTTCTTTGCAGAAATGTCTGTTCATGTCTTCTGGCCATTTCTCAATTGGATTATTTGTTCTTTGGGTGTTGAGTTTGATAAGTTCTTTATAGATTTTGGATACTAGCCCTTTATCTGATATGTCGTTTGCAAATATCTTCTCGCATTCTGTCAGTTGTCCTTTGGTTTTGTTGACTGTTTCCTTTGCTGTGCAGAAGCTTTTGATCTTGATGAAGTCCCAATAGTTCATTTTTGCCCTTGTTTCCCTTGCCTTTCGCGATGTTCCTAGGAAGAAGTTGCTGTGGCTGAGGTCAAAGAGGTTACTGCTTGTGTTCTCCTCAAGGATTTTGGTGGATTCCTTTCTCACATTGAGGTCTTTAATGTGTGTCTATTTTTGTGTGTGGTATAAGGAAATGGTCCAGTTTCATTTTTCTGCATGTGGCTGTCCAATTTTCCCAACACCATTTGTTGAAGAGACTGTCTTTTTTCCATTGGACATTCTTTCCTGCTTGTCGCGAAGATTAGTTGATCATAGAGTTGAGGGTCTATTTCTGGGCTCTCTATTCGGTTTCACTGATCTATGTGTCTGTTTTTGTGCCAGTGTCATACTGTCTTGATGATGACAGCTTTGTAATAGAGCTTGAAGTCTGGAATTGTGATGCCACCAACTTTGGCTTTCTTTTTCAACATTCTTCTGGCTATTCAGGGTCTTTTCTGGTTCCATATAAATTTTAGGATTATTTCTTCCATTTCTTGGGAAAACATTGGTGGTATTTTGATAAGGATTGTATTAAACATGTAGATTGCTTTAGGTAGCATAGACATTTTCACAATATTTGCTGGAAGTTGGTACCTTTTAACCTCTGGTTTAAACTTCCAGTTATAAGGGCACCTGGGTGGCTCAGTCAGTTAGGTGTCTGCTTTCAGCTGGTGTCATGATCCTGGTGTCCTAGGATGGAACTCTGCTCAAGGGGAGTCTGCTTCTCCCTCTCCCTCTTCCCTTCTCCACCTTCCCCTCTACCCCCACTCTGCTTGTGTTCTCTCTCTCATGCACACTCGGTCTCTCACAAATAAATTAAAAAAAAATCCTTAGGAGAAAAAAAATATAAACTTCCAGTTATAAAATAAATAAGTACTTGGAATATGATGTGCAGCGTTATTGACTATAGTTAATAACACTGTATTGTATAAGTGAAAGTTCCTAAGAGCGTAGAACTTGAAAGTTGTGCCATCACAAGTAAGAGAACTTATAACTACATGTGGTGGTTGATGTTATTGAGACTTATCTCAGTGATCATTTATCATATATCATATGTCATATTTGTACATATCATTGTATTGTACACCTGAAACTAATATAATGTTGTATCTCAATTATTTATAAGTAAAAACATTTATAAATACATAAATAAAATCCTTTCTTCTCTTGACCAAAAGTGCCAGAAATATATTTTACTTCTCCAAAGAGAAATCCATACTTCTAGTTTGATTTTTAGCCAAAACTATTGTTTTCCTTTTATTTTGGCCCACATTGATTCACTTTTAAGACAAGCCCTCATTAATATGTCAAAAGTTTGAACAGTTTTACCCATTTACTTGGACAACCATTATTTGTTTTAAAGTTATTTGTGACACTATGCTAAATAACTAATTTGCTAACTAGTAATATCAACAACTCTGTTTCAGAAATGAGGAAACTTTTATTAAAGGAGGAGAAGTTACTTGCCCAGGATTCCACAACCAGTAAGTGGCAGAGCACAAATTTGAACCCATGATTTTATGACTCCAAGTCCATGTCTTAAAACTCTAGGCAATTTTAAGCTATGATACTGCCTTCAAAAATCAACAGCCCAAAACTTATATTTATAAAAAATATCTGAAACTTAATTCAGTAAATAAAAATTTAAGCCATGACAGCTTTCTCTAAATGTTAAGATCTATGGAATCATTCACTTACCCTTCATTAATTCTCCCCCCAAACTCATGACACAGGACAAATAATTTTTAATGAAAACAATTTAGCTTCATTAATTACTTTGTTACATTCTTCACTTGTACACTGTGTAGATTTTCAAACAAACATTGTATTGATAGTGGTGTTCATTTAAGTCCTTAACAATTTATTTCTATGTGGAAAATGGATGAGCCTTACCTGCACTATCAGTGTATGTGAAAGATTTGTGTAATTTTGAAATGGCTTCTAGAGGGTTTCGTTTTTTAATTGAACAATGGGCTTGTGCAGTCATACCCTTGGCAAACCAGCAGATTTCTGCTGCACTGATAGTAATTGATCTGTGTGTATTCTCAGGTTCTCGGGATAGAGACTGTTGACACAGAGCCAACATGACAAGTCTCTTTTCTAGCAATTCTTGCCATAGATTGTCTTTTGCAGAAGAGTCACTGCTAGAATTATTTTACCCGTGTAATGAAAAAGAGAGTCAGTGAGAGAAAGTCTTTTGTTGTTAGATTGCAATAGGAGCCAATGTCCCCTTTGCATTTTATTTTATTTATTTATCTGACAGAGATCACAAGTAGGCAGACAGGCAGGCAGAGAGAGAGCAAAGAAGACACCCTGCTGAGCAGAGAGCCCGATGCGGGGCTCGATCCCAGGACCCTGAGATCATGACCTGAGCTGAAGGCAGAGGCTTAATCCACTGAGCCACCCATGCGCCCCCTCCTCCTTTGCATTTTAAAGCACGATGATATTTTCCCAAATCACGTTATGTCAGACCCAAGCATATAGGTGTCTTGCTTTGCTTTGCTTTTCTGTCAGGCTCTGTCATTAGGTCTGGGCAAATTCTGATATAGGATTTTGAGGGGAAGTTAAGATGATATTCTAGTGAAAGATAGCAAATCATAAATTTCAAACAAAGATCTCTTTTGCCAGAAAATATTTTTTAGACAACCTAGAATGTATCATTTGTTTCCAGTCTTATTGAGAAAAATAAAAACATTCTTCTATTTGCAACAAAATTCTGTTTGTTCTATTTTTGTATTTTAAGTATGTGAGTCTTCAAGAGGGCAAAATATTTTCTGAACTCAGCAGTTTTTTGTGCAATAAAACTGCTTTGAGCAAACGTTCCAGGCCTGCAAACACTGGGGCGGGAGAACACATCTCAGGAGACCACTCCTGGTCATTAGGCTAGACCTTTCCATAAAACACGTCCAAGTTCTGCTCTCTTGGTCAAGACGGGCTTTCACCTAACACTCATTACCGTCTACAGTGCTTAGAAATGGAACTGGAAATGGAAACCTGACCTGCATTGAAGTCTGCGTTTTCCCTCATTTCTCCTGGAAAGCAGGGCTGTTGCATTCTAAGTGTTATTTGTATTCTGTGGTTTTGTGGAATAATGATTCTTTCACTCTTAGCAGTAACCAGGAAACTAACAGGGGCAGTGTAATGGGTTGGAGGGTAAAGATATAACATGAATGGGTGCAGGAGTCTTTTCAAGTTGGAAGTGCATCTTCTATTTCAGGATCAGAAGAAGAAATATGGATAAAGAAGTGATTCAAGTAAATGGATATATATATTTATAGTGCTTCTAACAGAAAAGTGTCACAGTCAAAAGTAGGGAAGAAAAAGATGTGATGAGGAAATTTAACAGAATGTTTCCAAAGTTCAAGTGGAAAAATAAATTTGAGAAGATACTGATAAAATTTTTAAAGGGAAAATAATGAAGAACTTGCCTAAACAGACATTTGAACAATTACGGGCTGAGGTAATTAATACTGATGTATTGCGCAAATATAGCAAAAGATAAAAGGGAAAGGGTTGCCGCTAGCCTACATGGGGTCTTTGTGTCAATTAGAGAAACCCTCTGCTGCTTCCGAGGAATTTAAATTAAGTTTAAGGAAACACCTTACTTTTTGCTAGAGATGAATACATATAATAAAGAATGCTTAAAAACCTGTAAGAAAAAGAAAATAAATCCATTGGAAAAAGAGAAAAATGAATAAAATATTCAAATAGCCAGTTTGTAAAAGAAAATACAGATGCTTACTAACTGTATGGAAACATATTCAGCTTTATTGATATGAAAGTTAAACAATAAAACAAGAATTCAAAGAATAATTGAGCTAAATTTTCACTTAAAGGTGTTGACAACTTAAAGGTGAACTTTAAGTTGAAACTTAAGTTGAGAACTTAAAGGTGTTTGGAGAAAAAAGTAACAACCAAGATGGAGTAGTTTACACAGCAACACTTACATATATTAAAAAGCATAAACATTAAGAATTTTGTAAGAATACATATAAAATTTTTCAAAGGACCACGTTAAGATACATTAGAATGAATGCTGGTATTGGGTTAGCGAATGGAGAAAATGGAGATAAAAACACATCATGAAACAAAATCGAGAGGGGACTGTGGGCTCTTGCTGGACGTTGTCCAGGACACGGAGAAGCACGCCTCACACAGCCATCTATACCCGCTCCCTCACTAACCGGGTAACACAGGTGAGAAAGAAAACATGAGTGCTGCACAGAGGAGAATTGGTACTCCCTCACACACCGCTCTTAAGAGTGTGCATGCCCATTAACCTTCCAGAATTAGTTGGGCAATGCAAATTTCATCTGTTACGAGTGGCCAAGTGGGGTAAACATCTGCACTGGGACTGGGATGGGGGGATCGCAGTGGCCCCAGCAGGCTCAGGAAGCCCAAGTGTGGTGAAAAGTGTGGCCTTGTGGAGGAACAGCCTCATGTAACAAGTTGGAGCCCAAGAGAGATGCAGAAGGAGTCACACAGAAGGCAGCCTGGCCATGTGCTGCAGCCCTGGGTGTGTGCCGATGCGAGTCTGTCCTGAATCGTTGCCTGGAGCAAGACGGTAAAGATATTCCTGCGGAGACGTGGCCTGGCCACACAGGGGAGGGACGGTGACAGCCATAGGAAATCCGTTACAGACAAGGACACTGGCTAAATAAGAAAATATATTAGGATAATGGGAGTAGAACTAGATTTTCACTGGAGAAGGGACTTACAAATATGAAATTTGGAATTAGAGGTACGTGTACGAGCTCAAGATTTTCAAAATGAAAGATACAGCGGGAGAGGGAATAAAATCTGTAAATGCACACACGTATTCCCAGGTTTTGGCGACTGAAAAGGACTCAGGAAAGCAAAAAGCCCAATGGCAATGACACAGCGCCTGGAGGTCAGACTGTAAATACCATCCTCAGGGGAAGGGGCGGGCTTCTTCAGAGCAGAGGCTCCTTCCAGAGCTGGGGCCAGGAACATGCGAAGTGAGACCTTAATACCTTTTTGTGTCCTATAGTGAGGAAGTGCTCCTGGATGCTGGAGACAAGGCCATGGGACACAGACGTCAGCTTGAAAGGACTCACTTTAGCCAAATCTGATACAATCTGAATCTCAAAATAAATCATGAAAATAATAGATTATAATCATTTGAATAAAATAGCAAACTATGATCTATACTAATATAAGTAAATGAATGAACTGAAAGCTTGATGAGGAATGAAACATTTACATAGTTTCAAAGTACCTCTTCAGAAAATACCTGCTAATTACAAAGGGAAAGAGATGAAGGTTATAGAGGAGATGCCTGACAGGGACCATCACCTTAAGAGAAGACGATCCCTAATGGGATACGTCAAAATGAAATGCAATATGACAGAATAAAAAGAGAATATAGTATTACACTTCTGTGTTTTACCCAAAGATTCATAACCTGGGTCAAACATAAATATATGTCCAGTTGGTCACAGTTTGCTTATAATGGCATAAAATATACTAATAAACACAGGTGTGGGGGGGTAAGACTATGATATATTATTAAATTATTACTAAGTAGTAAATATGTACCATTTACTTTCCTGTGAGAAAAAGAAAGAAGTGGCTATAGATACTGGGTAACGCCTTTTCTCAGCTCTTGATTTCTTTGCTAAAATATTTTTTTCTGGGTCTTTACTCATTTGCTCTTGGAGTGGTGTTGCAAGGTATGTGATAAATACATTTAGGAACGAACTTGGAAGGAATTTCTGGGTGTGCTGGTTTTAGATAAACCTTTATCTCTCGTCTCTCTCTCTCTCTCTTTCTGCCTTTGCCTCCATATCTCTCTTTTTTTCTGATCTCATAGATCTCAGGAACAACTCCTTTTTCAAAAATATCTCCTAAGTAGGGAGACCAGGAACGATGTGACTGAAACTACTATTTTGATTGTTCATTTTTAGATCTACCAACTCAAACCAAGTCTCTGTCAATAATACAGGCAATATTTTAGCTTCCATTTTGAACTTTTGTTTTATTTCTCAATTTCTTCCCAGCCCAGACGTTGAGAAGGGATGTTATTTATTGGAGAGTCTCTCAGGGTCCTCAATAATCCTTGGAGGACACAGTGTAAAGGTTAGCAATGGGCACTCCTGGTGGTAAAAATGCAGGTGGTATTTATTTCTTTTTTGTACTGGCCTTATTCACAGGTTTTTTTGTTTTGTTTTGTTTTATGGTTTTTTTTTTTTTTTTTTTTTTTGCAATGAGTTTCATATTCTTAATCAGAAAAAGACATAAAAGGATGATGCAAAAGTAAATGTAACATTAATTTTGGAACCCAGATCCCCTAGGAACTCAGTGAATAAGATTTGGCCACTGTTTCACATAATAAAAAGAAATATGCTCCCTTTTCAATTTCAATTCACACAACTGAGATTTTGAATTACATCTTGGTTTTTCTTTTCTTTAAAAAGAATTTTGTCTAATGCTCTAAAATATGGGTTTGTGGTAATACAGAGCTAAAAACCCAGCATGTCTCTGTGTATAAAAAAGATTTACTTATTTATCTTAGAGAGAAGTGCACGAATGGGGGTTATGCAGGGGGAGGGGAGGAGAATCTGAAGCAGACTCCACCTCAGGAACCTGAGATCACGACCTGAGCAAAAACCAAGACTTGGGTGCTTAACGACAGTGTCACCCAGGCACCCTGTTTTTGTGCATTTTCATAATAATCAACAGTGAAATTGTTATTCTCACCATTAAAAAAACATGTAGTTTTTTTTCCTTGTCAAGGTTCTTTCAGTTCAAGTAAGAGAAACTTCAAACAGGCTTGAGCCAGAAAATTAATTTAGAAAATATTTTAAAGGAGCCGAATCTCTACACACAGTGATGAATGTGAAGAGTTTTCAACTAGAAACCCGAGTACTTTCGGCGCGGCGGTTAGGCGCCCGGTAGTGCCGGCGCCCGCGGGGCCCGCGAAGCCCTCCGCGGCTCGCTCTTCCGTAGCAGACCTGGCCGCGCGCCTCGTCCTGTCCGGTTGCAGCGTTTCTGACAACCTGGTTCTCGGCGTCCTTGCGTGTCTGCACCTCCGAGCCGCCTCACGGAACAGCTCGTGTCACGTCCGGTGACGAAAGACACAGCCGTAGCCAGTTCGGAGAATGTCAACACGGGGAGAAAATACAAAAACGAGCCGCGTTCAGCACCGCGTGCCGTGACGGGAGGAGCGCGGTGGGGATTCACCCCCCTTCGTCGGCCATGACGGACGCGCGTCACAGCATCTAGCGTTTCTTTTCGGGCAGCTTCTAAGCCCCGCGGAAAGGCGCACAGACCGGGCCGCCCGACGTCCTCCAGAAACGACTTCAGTGGCTAACGGAGGAGGAAGCGAGAGCGGCGCATCCCGCTCGGAGGGCGAACAGAGCCTTTCCTCGGAGAACCTGAGGGCGTGGAGGTCACGTGGGTCTCGGCGTCAACCGAGGAAGCGCCCGGAAGAACCGCTCTCCAAGCCGGAAGCAGGCGAGCCAGAAGCGCGGGTTGCGGGAATTCTCCCTTACCTCGTCGGGAAGCGCGGACGGCGCGTGATCTCCGGAGCCCGGTCTGTCTCGCGGCCCGCACCCGTCCCGCTGAGCTGCGACAGGTCGACGCGGGTCTCGCGCTCCTCACGATGCGGGCCGCGCGCTCCGGGGGTCTGCGGACGCTCTCGCGGACCCGGGCTTCTCGGTCAAGCGCAGAGCCCCGCGGCGCGAGCAGAGCGCGGACGTGCGTGACACCGTGAGGGAAGCCGCCGCCTCGCGGCCCGGCGCGGCCCGGCGCGGACTGACCGCCCTGGTCTTCACTGTCCACAGCGCGCGTCGCTTCCTGACCGCTACTTAGGAATAACTGAAATCGATTTAAGGTTATTTACAGAAAAAGCAGTTAACACGGTCCTCGGACTGTTGTTACTCAATGATCCCACCGCGCGCTGGGCCGTTGCGGTAACAAGGAAGACCGGATGGGCCGCCCTGACCACGTCCAAAGAGGCCTCAGTCCGGTAGTGGCTCCGGCTCTCCTCACTCACGGGGTCTGAGGTGGGTCCGCTGGGGTCCAGGACTGTGGTCACGTCGCATTTACCGTGAGAGTCGACGAGGGCCGCGTGTTCCCTCAGGTTAGCGTCCGCTCCGGAAACCGCAGGCCGCGTCTTCTCCCGCGGGAAAGGCGTCGGCGGGAAGAAAACTGCTTCAGTCAACAAGTCGGGGTGGGGGGGGGTCCGGGTACCGCCTTGTTCTCCGGACGGTGAAGTGCGGTGGGAAGAACCGGACGCCGGGCGCGTGGACGCCGACCGCGTGGACGCCGGGCGCCTTCTCTGCGCTGACCCTGCTCTGCTCCCGCCGCTGCGGCCGCGCCTCTGTCCGTCTGACCGCACGAGCGCTTTCGGCAGCTGGGATCCTGCGGGGCGTCGCGGGCGCGGAGCGGGGCGTCGGGGTCTGGGAGAGTCTGTTTGTCCGACTGCAGGCCCCGCACCGCACGGCGGCCCTTCCCCTCCGCCGGCCTCACAGGCGCTGTCCCTTGACCGTCTATGCTCAGCTCCGAACGGAACCCTCGCAGCCTCCGTCCCGGGCGTCTCGGACACACGTCGAGGCCCCCGCGCTTTAGGGTCGCGCCTTCCCGGTCCGCGCGCGCGCGGGGAGGCCGCTGGCCGTGTCTCCCGCACGCCCCGCGCGCAGTTCTGGGCTCCGAGGGGCATGTGCCCGTGGCGGCGGGTCGCGTGTCTCACGGCGGGGCGGGACCGGAGCGCACGGGGAGGGCACAGCCTCGCTGGGGCCCGGGGTGGGGGTGGGGGGTCCAGGTAAGGGGGGGGGGCGAGGCGCGGTGGGGGCGTGGTTTCGCTTCCGTCCCGGCGCCGGTCGGGAAAGGCCTCCGCTGTCCGGGCCGGTTCTCCCGCGCCCCCCTCGGCCCCTCCGCCCGCCCGCACCCGGAAGCCCGTCAGCACCCGCAGCCGGTCCCGCTCGCGGGGATCCCGCGCTGCCACCGGCGCTCCCGCCGGCCGACAGGGGGCGCCCCGCGTCCCGCTGGCCCCGCCCGAGGCCCGCGCAGGCAGCCCCGCCGCGCCAGTGAGCGCTCCGGCCGCGCGAGAGGCGGCGGGGCGGGCAGCGCGGGGGGCGGGCGGGCCGCGGCCGGGGGTGCGGAGTCCGCGCCGACGTCCGGCAACTTTCCGTGCGGGGGCGGAGCCGGCGGGCCCCGAGGACGCGCAGCGCGGCCGACTGCGGCGGCGCGGGAGGTAAGGAGCGGCCGCGCGGTGCCGGGCCTCGGCGGGCGGGAACCCAGTCCGGCCGGGGTGCGCGGGAAGGGCGCCGGGCAGGGGGGCGCGGGGCGCGGGCGGGCAGGTTGCAGGGGGAGGGCGGCGCGAGCGCGGGGTCGTCCTCCCGCCCGGAGGCGGCGAAGACCTGTTGACCGCGGTGGCGCGGCTGCCGGGAGGACGCGGAGCCCGGCGAGGGCGGGACCCGCCGGCGCGCGGCTCCGGGACCCCCTCGTCCGCCCTTTGTGGTAACTTGGGGCGCGTGTCCGGCTGGGGGGGGAGGGGCGGGGAGCGGGGGGACCGGCGCCGCCGAGGGGGCGCGGGCGCGACGGGACTGACCCGCAAGACGTCGCCGGGTCTCAGCGACACGACCCCGAGCGAAACTTGGTGCGGCGCGACCCCCCTTTGTTGGCGCCGGGCCGAGTGGGCGTGGGGGCGGGGAGGGCGGCGCTCCTCGGCCGCCTCGGGGGTCCTCAAAGCCGGGGCCCGGGGCCCAGTCCGGGGGGCGCCCGCGCCGAGAGCCCCCGCTGCGTGGGTCCAGCGGTTCCCCGTGGGGACGCCGAGTCAGGGGCGCGGCGGGGCGAGGGGACCCGGGCTCTCGGTCAGCCGCCGGCTCACCGCCGGGTCCACTCCCCGCGGGCCGCCTCGGCGCCCGGAGCAGAACCCGGGGTGGCCGGGGGTGCCTGTGGTCCCGGAGGCCCGCGCCGGTTCCCGTGTGCGGGGAGGGGGCTCGGGGCCGACTGTCCCGGAGCGCGTGGACGACGTGGCGGGTCCCGAGCAGGAGGCCGGACGCGGTGCGGGTGGAGCAGGGACGACGCGGCTGTGGGACTTGCGGGCGCGCTTAGCGTGCGGGACGCCCGCGCGGTGCTCCTCCAGGGTCCCCGCAGTGTTCCCGGCGGGACTCGCTCTACTTTCGGGCACTCCGCGTGCGCCCGCGGTGTGCAGGTCGATGGACCGCAGCGCCGTCCCCCGGAGCCCTGCGTGCGTCCCCTCCGGGCCCGCTGCTGCGGGGGGACGCCGCGTTCGCGCGCGAGAGAAAGTTCTGGTTGTGGGTGTCCCGCTGGCTTCCGAGCGCGGGGACACCGCCGCGCCGACCTCTGGCGGCGACACCGAGCGCGCGCCCCGGCGCTGAAGGAGGCGCGGACGGCAGGGAGCGTGCGGGGTGGGGAGGTCCGGACTCGCGGATCGCCCCTTCCCCGCCGGCCGTGTCCCTTCCCCTGCACGAGCCCGCAGCCCGGCGGGAAAACCCGGCGTCGGGCCGGCGCTGGCGACTCCCCGCCCGGCTGCGAGCGCGCGCGGCCGAGGTGCCCCCGCCGCGGGACCGAGGGCCTCCTTGAGCCGTGCGGGAGCGTGTTCGAGTCCTCACGACCGACGCGGACAGGGGAGGGGCCTGGCCGGCAGCCCGAGCGGGCCCGGCGCAGCAGCGGGCATGCGGGGGACGGGGAGCGTGCGGGGTGGCGGGGAAGGAGCTTCTGGTACGCGGGTTTGAACCGGGGTTTCTTGTGCGGGTGACTCGGCTCAGCCCTCTGGGCAAACGGAACAAACCGAGCCCAGGGGCAGGAGGTGGTGCCAGGGGCGCTGGGGGTCTGACGCTCCGCCCGCGGTGCAGTGCGGTGGCCCGGCCTGACAACGCCTGTGCGGGTCCTCGTGTTCAAGTTCGCATTTTGTTGCCGTCGGTCTCCTCAGCCTGGGCTCGGCCTGCTGCGCTTCAGTCCCCTGACCTTGACCTTCCTTGATTTCCGGCGGTAAGAATGCGGGACTGGGCCGTGGAGCCGATGCTTTTCCACCTGCGTTGAACACTCCAGTTAGGCGTTCTCGGGTGACACAGGTTCGGGTCATGCACTTAAACTGGAAAACGTGTCCGTCACAAGTGGCCCCCAAGAGTAGGTCTTGCCCTTTCCGCTGCGAGAGGAGAACTTGGGGTGATCTCACTGTTTCACACAGTATTTGCCCAGTTCCGAAGGCCCTGCTGCGCCCAAGTTCCAGATTAGGCAGGAACTCGGAGCCTTATCTGCAGCTCAGACCCTCCTTCTATGTGTTAAACTTGTGTCCCCGTCTGTCCTTCTGTCCCTTCTTCTTTCTTTCATTCCCTCCTCTCCAGGGAGGTCGGTTTGCTCTTGTGAGTTCGCAGGCTGGACGTACAGTGCGCTAATACGGATTTCTTTCCCCTGGGTTGAGGAGTTTGACATCGTGAGTATCAGGCTGCCCTCTGAGACTGACTTCATGAATCACCCTTGGCAAAGTGTTTTCCCTGTGATTTCAGTTTTTCCACTTGCAAAGTAAAGAAACTTTTCTTTCCATAATTATAAGTTTACTGTGACCATTGAAGAGATGAAGTTAGGTTAATAGGTTTTTAGAAATAGAAAGGTCATAGAGTTTCTTACTCAGTTGATTCACTTGAGATTATGGGGTAAAATAGTAATATTTATATCTAGTATACACGTGTTACAGTGATGTATCTATTTAATGTAAAACAATGACTACTTTTGCATTTGAATCATAGCTTTAATCAAATTTTAATCTTTGATTGTATTGGGTGAGATTTTGTTATGGTTAAAGCTGAGTCATTCTTTCAGAAAAATACAATCAGCAAATTAATATGTTTTTCTTTTGGTTTATATTTATAGTTAGGACCAGTTATATTTTAAGTCCAGCTCAATTTTGCCTTTATGAGAAGTTACCAAATATATTTGCAGAATTTCGCTTCCTTCTCGGAAATAACACTTGAGGGACTAAAATTACATTTATGCTGTACAAACAAACTTTCTTTTCTCAAAGGCCACAACAGTTTCCTTTTAAGAGTTTAGAAGGTAGATTTAGGAGTCTTTCAAGAAATGATTCAACGACTGTTTGTTGCATATCTTTTATGTCCAAGGCAACAGCAGGCTTGAATTCAAATCCTAGCTCTGAACTTCTTAGCGTTGGGATCTTGTTTGTGTTATTTTACTTTTTACCAACATTTACCACCAACATTTAATTTATTATCCGTTTGCTGTCTGTAATGTATGAACTTGTTTCACACATGGTAATTGTGAATATTTCATTTTTAATTTGACATGTCAATTAGCAATACGAACCACCTATTTTTATAGCTTAATGTACTGTATTATATGCATGGATGTTTATTTTTCAGGTGAACAGGTCAATGTACTAGAAAAAGAAAATAGTAAGCCTGGATAAATTGTTTAATAAAGGGGCGCCTGGGAGGCTCAGTGGGTTAAAGCCTCTGCCTTCAGCTTAGGTCATGATCCCAGGGTCTTGGGATTGAGCCCCATATGGGGCTCTCTGCTCAGCAGGGGGCCTGCTTCTCCCTCTCTCTCTGCCTGCCTCTCTGCCTGCTTGTGATCTCTCTCGCTCTGTAAAATAAATAAATAAAATAAAAAAAATTGTTTAATAAAATCTTTGGCAAAATACTTCATCATAACTTTTTTCTATTTGAAAAAATTTCTTTAAGATCTTATTTATTTTATTTGAGAGAGAGCACAGGCAGGTGAGCATGCATGGGGGCGGGCAGAGCGAGAGGGAGAGAATCTTAAGCAGATTCCCTACTGTGCATGGAACTCATTCTCACAACCCTGAGATCATGACCTGAGACCAGACCAAGAGTCTTAACGCTTAACTGACTGAATCATCTAGGTGCCCCGTTAGACTATCTTATTAATAGTGAATGTATAAAAAAAAAGTAGTATATGGGTTATAATAGTAGAATTTATGGTTATAGTAACAAAATAGGCCCTTTTTTTGAGAAATCAAAGGACAAGTGAACTTTCAAGGATATATTAGGATAGTAAATTTAATGTAAAATATCCAATTTTGCTTTTGATTTTAAATTAAAAATCTTAAAATCTTTAATCTCCATTGCTGAATATTAGATAGTTTTTATTTAAATTTCACTTAGCAGAGCAGTTTGTGATTCATTCTCTAAAATCGTTGTTTTCTAAAATCTCTAAAGACAAAAACAATGTTATTTTATTTGAGTACAATAAATTCAGAAGTAGTTACTTCAGGAGGCAGCCGTGTAGTTACCTGAGCCCTGTCCTAACTGTCAGAGGCTGGTGGGTCTAATAGTGCTTGACTTAACCACATTTAGAGATCAAGAAACTTAAACTTGTTCCTATGGGAGCTTAAATATGTTCACATTGGAAGAGGAAAAATCGTATAAATTTTGAGCAAAGAAATCTCTTTGCTTTCAAGCAATGGAGGTATGAAATTGGAATCAGGCCTTTAAAGATAATAGCTAAAAGTCATTGTGTAAAACTGTTTTTAAAGACTCTGTTATTTGCTAGTCTTGTCTATGTTTTATGCTAAGAAAATATTTTCAGCCACTCTGTGATACTTACAGTTCATGATTATTTTCACCAGAAGACAGTTAATTGACACAATATTGCACAAAAGTATAAATGCCAATTTTCTGCTCTCACTGTAACGGTATAGTTATGGTGAATTTGGAATTCATTTCATCTTTCGATATTTGGGTACTTAAGGATAGTGTTGGAAAGGCAGGTCATGTAGTATGAATGAATGAGTTAATATAATAATTGTGATTCAAAGATTTAATATGACTTTTTTTTTTTAAAGATTTTATTTATTTATTTGACAGACAGAGATCACAAGTAGGCAGAGAAGCAGGCAGAGAGAGAGGAGGAAGCAGGCTCCCGCTGAGCAGAAAGCCTGATGCGGGGCTCGATCCCAGAACCCTGGGATCATGACCCGAGCTGAAGGCAGAGGCTTTAACCCACTGAGCCACCCAGGCACCCCTTAATATGACTTTTTAAAGGAGTTCTGAATAGCACTGTATTTTAGAGGGTCCACCTAAGAAAACATATCTAGATAATAATAGCTATTAACATTATATATCTACATATTGGTTTTATCATGTACCTTCTGAAGAGGAAGTTCAGAATATATCCTAGAAATATCCAAGACTTAGGTGACTAATGCCTCTTTTTCTCTGTATATATAGATTTATCTCTATATAGTAGTTATATCTCTATAAAGTATATGTACATATAATTTTGACATGTATGTTTTTTGATGTTTCTCTATTATGCTAGGTATACTTTTATGGAAAAGTATTCAGTTAATTGATATTTCTAGGCCAATTTTAACCCTCAATTTAAAATCCTTTTTAGATAACTGTTGCTAGAGATTCTTGAGGTCCCCCCCCCCGAAGGACCATTCAGGCTTTTATTTATGCCTGTAAATGTAGAGAAAAATAGTGGCAAAGATCTGCTACCCACAGTCCCACGGTCTTGGGTAATGCCTCTGATGGTGACGGAATCCTGGAGGCCTCTCTGCCCTCCGGAAGGAGAACAGAGGCAGATGTGCCGCTGAGGTGAATTCACTGCTCGGAAGGTAGCTCTACTTGGTGTGTTTATAAGGTACGGTGAAGTGAGAATTGGGTGTACAGGTAGTGTTTTCCTGGGATTTTATAGCTTTTTCTTTCAGGATTACCAGATGTTACGCTTGACTTGTTTCCTGAAACTTGGACCCCAAGTCCTCTAAGAATTTCAGGGAACTTCGTGAGCTGAGCCAGAGCTACCAGCAGAGAGCAGGTGGAATGACTGGTGCAGTCCTTAATCCACTGCCCCGGGGAGATGATGACCGTTCTTTAACTGGCTGAAAGCAGCTTGTTGGGAGCTTTGATAGAAGAAACTACAGAGCATAAGTAACCTACTAACTGAATCATTAAGGATTTGGCTAACATCGTCACATATTATATAATATTTCATGAGATGATAACTAAGCTCTGTTTCTCAGTTTGTAAATGAAGTAATATTGATCTCACACAGTGCTTTAGCTGAAAAGCAAACAGAACCGTCTCTGCTGTGGTAGCAAATCTCCAAGTTTGAAGTAATTAAAATTTGATACAAGAGAATGAACTTGATTTTAGTCTCTCAATTTCTCTCATAGCTGTTTACAACCATTAAGAGAGCCCTATATTTTAAAGTAAAATTTTAATAACAAATAGGTTAATTTACTCAGATTTCCACTTGTGTGAGTTAAAACATAGTGTGGTAAGTACTGAAAAGAGTTTTATTTAGGAAGAGTACTTAGTGACATATTTTTAAAGGTCAACATGAATGTTATTCTCTGTAATCTATTCAATTTTTGTTTGTCTTTGTGCAACTCCTTGGTAAATAATCCCTAGTAAATTTGGTCGATGGTGGAACTCTCCTGGTACCTCCTCGAGGATGTGCACTATTATAACCATAAACGTGTCCTCCAATATAAATACTGATCATTGTTGGTAACGAAAATACAAAATTTGGCTTATTGTAAAGAACAGTTATATAACTGAATTAATTCATAAGTGATTTAACTCTGTGCTGTATTTAGTAATTGATTATAATTACTCAGATGACGCTGCTTTTGAAGTGAAGGTTAGCAAAACACAGTGAGGAGAATTGTTAAGGAGTCATTTGAATAAATGAGTTGTATTTGAAATCATCTAACGACATCGGAAATGGTAAAAGTCTGTTTCAGATCTACAAAGTAGCACTTCTTTATGAGAGTAGATACTGTTTTGAAATTTTGTGAATTGTTACTTCTGTCTTAATGCCTCATTGTGCCTCATGTATAGGAGAATGGCTTAAACCACTAAGTTTAAAACATCTGAATTGTCTTAAACTTCATTGCTTAGATTAAGTGGACTAGGAAATTTATGAACGACTTGGAAAAAGGAAATTTCCTAGAATGGTGCAGAGAAGGCTTTAAAGAACAGTTTTGTGACATGATATAATAAATATTTCTTTGGGACTTCCTTATTCAATGAGATACTGATTTTCTTCTAGGTTTTCATAAAAATTTGCAACCTTTTTATATAAGCCCCTCTTCTCATTCTGGAAAATGTAACTTTAAATTATGAGTTGACAAATAAGGGGATTCTGATATGATCCATTTGCATTTTTTAAAAGATTTTATTTGAGAGAGAGAGAGAGAACGAGTGGTGGAAGGGGCAGAGGGAGAGGGAGAAGCAGACTCCCTGCAGGGAGCCGGATGTGGGACTCAGTGTGGGACTTGATTCCATGACTGTGGAATCATAACCTGAGTTGAAGGCAGACCTTAACTGACTGAGCCACCCAGGCACCCCAATCCAGTTGAATTTAGTAAATATTTATTGAACACCACTTTTCAAAATTTTTTGTAGTTCTCTCCTAATTTTTAGTAGTAAATGACAGTGATGTATCTCAAACTAACTTTAATAGATCTATATAGAACTTGTTATTTCCCTAAATTCTGTGCTACACTGGAGAGGATGGAGTAGGGGTGGAGGGATGGAGTAGGGGTGGAGTTCTTTATCAGCATTAGGCACACCAGTGTCTGGTAACAAAGTGTGGTGATAATTGTTGGGCAGAGGATGAAGATGAATTGCCAGGCAAAGAAGGAGGGACAGGCAGTTCAAGACAGACCAGGTGCCAAAGGCAGGAGATGTAGGACCATGTAAGTGGTTTAATAGAGCAACTTGCGGAGTTTGGAACTGTAGAGATGTTTCTCCTTTCTGGCTTCATGTTGATGATCTTAATCATTAGTAACTACATATAGAAGTTTAAGAATTTTAACTGGATGACTTATCTTAAAAAACTGCTATCTTATTTTTATTTCTTTTCCCATCTCTCCAGATCTAACTAATGTGTAATTGGAGTCACAGAGAACTGAGCGTGCTCTCCATTTCACGTTCCACGGTGTCCGTGAACTTGGATAGGAGACAACGACATCATTACTTTCGTGATCACCAAACTTTCTCTCACACACACGCATGTGCACACATGTACACATATGCACACAGACACACATCTTAACAGTACCTGTAGCTTTCCAGAAGTTGCAGCTATTTATCATCCGGTCTGATTGCTGTGGCCGCACATATATTGGAACGTTTTTATGCTTATGACTAGTTTGAAATTGTGATAATAATTACATCTGCTTTTAGGGATTCTTTTTTCATATGTAGGTGTGTTTATAGGCATGTAGCTATGTCTTCAGTTGTTTCAATGGAATTTTAAGTCTGTTTCTTTTACATAATTTATATTTTATGCATTTAAAAGCACTTTTTGAGAAAGGGTTCATAGACTTTACTAGACTGCCAAATGGATTTATGGCACAAAACAGATTAAGAACTCCTGGACATTTATGCTGATTTTTTTGGAGGTGCCATTTGGCTTTGATGTCTTTTTTTTTTTTTAATATTTTATTTATTTATTTGACAGAGATCACAAGTAGGCAGAGAGGCAGGCAGAGTGAGTGAGAGGGAAGCAGGCTCCCTGCTGAGCAGAGAGCCCGATGCGGGGCTCGATCCCAGGACCCTGAGATCATGACCTGAGCCAAAGGCAGAGGCTTAACCCACTGAGCCACCCAGGTGCCCGGTTTTGCTGTCACTTAATGAGGTTAAAAGAAATTAAAGTTATTTAACTCAATTTTATGTGTTATACAGAGATATCCCAAATATTTTTGAAAGTAAATCTAATAAATAATGCTTATTTTCTAGATTATTCGCTTTATTCACGAAACTTGTGCAGTTTTTGGTTATCTTGCTTAGTGACAGTTCAGCCAAACAGGATTTAGATTTCATTTCAGAACATGTAAATTTAAAAAGCAGATTTATCTTTTTCACTTTATAGCATTAACTATATTTGGAATGGTTATGATTGAGCTGGGAATTTTGCCTTGTGGTGCTGGTTTATTTTTCACATAGAAATGTTTTGTCTCCTCCACTACACTTTAAGTTCCAGAAGAGAATAGGTTAGTTTTATAAGAGAGAATAAATATATGGGGCTCATGGATAGCTCAGTCAGTTAAGCAGCTGCCTTGGGCTCAAGTCATGATTCCTGGGGTCCTGAGATCTAGGCCAGTGTCAAGCTCTCTGGCGATCATGGAGTCTGCTTCTCCCTCCCCCTCTGACATGCCCCCTGCTTCTACTCTTTGGCTCTTTCTATTTCTCTGTCAAATAAATAAATAAAATCTTTAAAAAAAGAGAGAACAGATATGTTGAACAGTTATTTGTATCTTCTACTTGGTAGGAACTATGCCAGTATTAGTAGTTTTCTGTGAATACTAAGGAAAAAAATAATAATTTTATTTATATATAGAAGTGATTTTTTTTTCTATGCATCGGTCACTGAGTTACTTAACATTATGTATTTGGTCATATGATGTGTATTATTCATGACTACTTTGGTGAAAAATTAAACTTATTAATTAGATAATTGCTGTATAGAGCTTTACATTCCTAAGTCCAATTTTGGTAGGTCTGGATCACCTTAAAACTTCAAGGGTTGGATGCAATGTAATTTTTTGTATTTGAAAACTGACAGTAACTTCAAGATCACAAGGAGAGTTGACTGTCTTTCAGTCCGTTTCTTGTTTTTGGCTCCACTTTGTGTCTTCTCTAATGGTAAGCATGCAATTATCACTTCTTGGGATCTTCAGCTTCCTTGGAGTGACAATGATTAGTTTAAGCCAGGTGTGATCCTTTACCTGAAGTTAATTCTCCTTTCCATTTCCTGCACATTGATTCATGAGCATATTTTCACTTCAGAGAGTGCTATCCCTTTCCTTGTTGTGGCAGACACTACTGATTGGTCACTCAAATAATTTACTTATTCCATTTTGTTCATAGAACTCTGGTGTTAATTCACATGTCCCCTCTACCTCACATGACTCCAGGAAAGGCAGTTCATTCCTAAAAAAGTGAAACTTCAGTTAGCCTACATTAATAATCATGGTGCTTCTGTTCCCTTTGTTAGTGATTCATTATTGAGCGGACCCGTTTCCTTCCCGCGGTTGTCCTCAGTTACATGAAGTAATAAGACAGGAGAGATGTGTCTTTGCACTTCGCAGAGGGACACTGGATGAGAAGGCGTGTGCCAGCTCTTGACATCCACGCTTTCTGGAATAGCTGTTTTGAAATTGCTACAGGAGGTCACCCTTTATCCACTAGGCAATCTAGCTTGAGGGCAAAACAAACACATCAATGATAGCAGAAAAAAATGTAAAGAATGTAGGTGTTTGAGGACATTATTGGGTCCGTAAATCAACTTTCCTTAATTCTGGATTTATTACTGTGTGAAATAATGAAGTTCTTAATTTTTCAAATGAATTTGAACTAGACTTTTCGGTTACTTAAATGAGAAAGTATCTTAATTAGAACAGTTATTAAGTGGTATCTTAATTTGAAATAAACAATTTAGAAGTAATGTAGGTTATTAAAATGTGTAGACCACTTGAATTTTGTAAACGTTGGGTATGATTATCGCTATTACTGTATAAAAATATTTTATTACTTAAATCCCCAAATGTTATTATTCATCTTAAGTATCTTCTGAGATAAGCAAATTCTACATATATCTCAGAAATATGTTATTCAACAAAATAAATTCGAAATAGAAACTTACAACCCAGTCATCTCATAACATGACACCACTTTGATTGGCGGCTTTAGTGTATTGGAAACATTAACTGTACATTAAGAATCAATGAAAGAATCTCATACCTCATCTAAATAACTTAAGCTTGAAGTCCTGTTAGAACTAACGTAAGTATTTAAATATAAAAAAAGCGAGTAGGAGTAGAATTAGAGAAAATTGTGAAGCGCAGATCCATTCACAGAGGTATACAAAATGCAGACATACAATACACTTTTAAGTAGGAACTAGTTTTGTAAAACTGTAGTTCACTGACACCATTAGCAATTTAATTATTTTCTGCCACCTTGTTCTTGAGTTAGTTTTCTTTTTTTTTTTGATGATTTAACATTATGCATATTGGTTTTTGTAATATGCTGTATCAAGTTATGGTGATCTGAGTCTTTGCCCTTTTGCTTTAAAGATGGTAGGAATTATCCAAAGCTGAGAATTGATAAAAGCGGTAGTGTAATATATTTTAGAGCACTGATGCTTCCCTTAGCGAAAATGATTGTTAACCAGTGGTTTAAGCAAGCAAAACCAGGAATAATCTAACTGTCAAAGAATAAGTAAGTGTCACAGTGGGCAGCTTAGTTGGGGTGAGGGGGTGTGAGAAACAGGAAGCTAAAGGTTGTGCGGGCAGGGCAGGTGAAGCAGAGCAGCTGGTGAAGCCGCAGGTGGAAGTACTTCATTTGTCGAGAGCCTGCATTAGAGCAGAGTGGTAGCCAGGTCATTGGTTCAAGAAAGAACAGGCTGTTGTCTTAAAATGCTCTCCATGTGGATGTTGGAAGCTCGGAGAAGGCATTGGGTTGGGGAGGAGGAACGTAGCCAGTAACTTGAATGCGGAAGGAAAAAAAGACCTCAGAAGAGTAGTTGCTGATGGAGAGGTCAACATTACTGTAATCCAGATGTGCATATTAGTTTTTTGCATAAATATGCAGTAAACATGCCTGAGATGCTTCCTGTATGAGATCATGACCTTCTTTCAAAGCTAGGCCAGAGAGACCCCATCCTACAAAGTGCTGCAATTCTCAGAGGATTTTTGTTCTTGCGGAAGCTGCTGTTCAGGGCTTGTCCTGGGGGTATCCCTTAGCCCTTAGGGAATAGGAGGCCTCTGACCTTTTCCTGGCTTAAAAGGGAACCACATTCTTGTGTCTTTGAATGCGAATGAATTATTCTTGGTATGGTAATGAATATAAAGGGACTCTGCTTATTTCCTTTGGGAATCTTTGTAGAAAATATAGCTTGGTTTACAGCAGATACTAATTGAGGAAGTGGGTAAGTATCCAGATAATTCATATTCCAACTTCCATTTGTAAATCAACCAGATAGGTGAAAACAGGTTTCCACCCCTTAAATCCTCTCTGTCTAATTGGGTCTTTGTGGAACCTACACTCTTTTCTTAACCCATTGTACCTATGAATCCACACCAAAAGTGAATTTTTTGAATCAGAGAGAAGCGATAACAATAGGACAGGGCTCCGGGTATGCTGCCTCAAAATAGGGCACCTTGAACTATCTCCTATTTCAAGGGAAAGGAATTTGAGATAGTGGCATGTGGGGGAAGGGCTTTCTGACCTTCCTCTGAAGCAGGTATCTCTGTATCCTGGGATGAAGGAACATCCTTATCTCTGAAAGCGCAGGGACCCGGGGAGGAATCTGACTGATCTGGCTAAGTTCCCCAGGTTACTCTATATATACTAAGCTTGTAATCTTTCTTCTATCGTGTCTTTCCAAGACTGTAACCCTTCTACAAACCTAGCATGAAAACGGTCAAGTTTAACCATTTCTTCAGGTCTTCCTTTCCTTAAGAAGGCCCTGTGTCATGTTAACTAGGTATATATGTTTTTCTCTTATAAATCTCTCTTTTGCTAGAGTCCCAGTCAAGAGCTAAGAGAGGTAAAGGAAAAAGATATTTCTTTTCCTCTACAAATAGCATTTATAGAGTGCTTACTATTAAACATTGTGCTATGTTTTTTTTTTTTAATAATTTATAAATGTTTATGAAACTTGTCTTAGGTTCCACAACTTAGACCAGGGAAGATAGTCGGATGGGAAATGTTTTAATTACTATACCAGCTGCGGGAGTGTACAGTTGACATCAACAGTCATCCTGGACGATTAGGTCAGCCTGGGTAGATCTTTTTACTAGTGGGAGTAGAATGCCTTTAAATAACCTGTCTACACACCTGGTTGATGCTTGATTCCCCCGTTTTTTCTGGCTTGATGAGCTGCTCCTCTCCACTCGATGACGTGTCAACTTGGAACTCCTATGTGACAAGATATTTGTTCATTTTATCCTACTGAGTTAAAGCATAAAAATTAACCCATTGACTCAATTGTGTATGCATATTGCTTTGGCTTTTGCTTGATTTGATTTATCTGGAGGGTTAACATATTGAGTGAGAAAATCTGACATTTTCTTAATCCCTTTTTCTCCTGGTTTTGTCAAAATGATAAGGTTTGAGTAAATAAAGCATAAGATGTAAAATCATTAATATTAATAGTTTCTAATAGCACCACAAATACTTTTCACTTAGGTATTTGACAGCATTTTCCTTCACTGAGAGGAAGGACTAGACAACCTCAAAGAACGTTTCAGTCCTTCAGGTAGTCTAAGTTTTATTTATTTATTTAATTATCTATTTATCTATCTGTTGATTAACTGATTGCTCCCTGCTGAGCAGAGAGCCCAATGTGGGGCTCGATCCCAGGACCCTGAGATCATGATCTGAGCCGAAGGCAGAGGCTTAACCCACAGAGCCACCCAGGCACCCCTGTTTTATTTTTAAATAATTAAAAATTTTTTTCTTATTTTTTTGAAGATTTTATTTATTTATTTTAGAGAGAGAGTGCAGGCCCACGAGTAGGGGGAGGAGCAGAGGGAGAGAGAGAGAATCTTAAGCAGACTCCCCACTGAGTGAGGAGCCTGATGTGGGGCTCCATTTTAGGACCCTGGGATCATGACCTGAGCCGAAACCAAGAATTGGATGCTTAACTGAGCCACCTAACACCCCCCAAAATTTCTTAATCAAAATATCATATTCAAAGTTTTCCTATTTTAATATTTGATTTTTTTTTTTTCATTTTTGACATAAACTGTTAGATCTTTGACCTGTCATGGTATTTTATAACTTGGATATTATTACAAGGTTCTCTTGAATGCTTGGAATCACACACAGGAACTTTGACATATACATGTTAGGGGAAAGACACCTGTGTAGTAGGCAGTGAGAGTGGAGAGAGTGTTTCAAGCATGTAGGAAATTGTAGACAAGGGGTGAGTGATAGTTTAGCCATGGAACTAGAAGCCTTGAAATATAGCTAGAGAACAGAGTGGAAGGGAAAGATGGACTAGAATTGCTGGGGGTGAAGCAAAGGAGTCAGAGATCAGATCTTGGGGGGCTTTCTAATCCAAACTTCGTGTTTCATTCAAAGAACAATGAAAAATCCTGGAAGATTCTAACGGTGACAAGATGTCGTCTTCATTTTATGTTTGAAGAGATGGTAGTAAGCCTAGGCAAGAGAAGATGGTAGATGGTGATGAGAAATAAGTTTATAGTTATTCAAGAGAAAAAAATGTGTACATTTTGATGATTTGTTAACAATTGTGGGAGGTAGGCAAGTGGATGGTATAAATGCTGATTCTGTACAGGAGTAAAATATTATTTCTACCTTTCTAGGTTCTTGAGTGACATTAATGAGAAAAAAAAAGCAGATTAACAAGAGAAAAACAAAAGTTTAATAACATGTATACTTCCTATATACATGGGAGATACCCAGAAAAGCTGAGTAACTCCCCCAAATGGCACAGGCCATCACCTTAAATACCATCTCCATCTGAAGACAGGAAGATGTTGGGAGGGTGGGAATCTGGTCGCAGGAGGTTTCTAGGAAAACACAGTTAACAAGCGTGTGGCTGTTATACAGATTTAAGTCAATGTCTTCTCCACTGATGAGTTTTAGAGATTTGTTCATCCTTCTCCTCCTGCTGTGAGAGGGAGACACCTTTTTACTAATGGAGTATGTCCTTATAAATGTCCCTTACAAAGGAGTTCCTTCTGTTCGGTTTTCAGAGCTTTCCTACATCTGCTGTTTTTTAAAAATAGCCAACTCAAGATAATCCTTATGCCAAAGGCATATTTTGGGGTGGCAAATTCTGCTCCCCTTCAATTCTAAGATTTCTTGTTTTGGCAACCTGGGTGTTTAACTTCTTCTTAACTTCTTCAACTTCCAGGTAGAAATAGAATTATTGAAGAAAAATAATGATTTTCTGTTTAGGACACATTTTGATGTGTCTGAATCATCTTGTTACAGATGTCCAGTAGTCATACAGTCACGCGCGCGCACACACACACACACACACACACACACACACACCCCTACGCACCTGTAGCGAAGAAGTTTGGTGTGGGCTCGTGATGTATGTGTATGTGTATGTATTGTTGGGGCTACCCCAAGATGGCCACTTTGGCATGAAGATTATTCTGAGCTGAAGACAGCTGAACTGTATGGGCTCGAGAGGAATTTTGCCATCTCTTAATTTCATAGAAGAATCTAAATTGACGATCTTTTCTAGAATAAGGGTTGTTAGTGAGAAATAACAACCCAGAGGTAAACTTGCCTGAATGACACATGTGTATAGAAGGACAAACATCTAATTATCAAATATCTGCTCTTCTTATCACCCTTCCTTTGAAGTCCCAGCTCCCACCCACTTCTCCTTAGTTCAGGGTGACCTAGATACCTCATTCTACCTATTTTTGGAATTTATATGTCTGTATGGATTCCCCCTACATATGCTATTATATTTGATTTTTCTCCTGTTAATCTGTCTTATGTCAATTTGATTTTGATTTTTAGTCCAGCTAGAAGGACCTTTGAAAGGGATAGGAATTCTTGCTCCTTGATTATGTATCTATATATCTGTATATATATGCACACACGCAAGTTATCAGATTTCAGATTATGAGTTTTAAGCTTAGAAGGGGTCATAAAAACAAAAGTTTATATAGTGGGAGGGAAGTTTATGACATGGCTCCAAGGAACACTATTATTTTAATCAGGGTGGAAAAAGCAAAGCCTACAAACAACATGAAGAAGGAATTATCAGGGAGAAGGAGGAAAACCCAGGAGATACGATGTTATAAAAGCCAAGATTAAAAACAAAAACAAAGTGCGCCTGGGTGGCTCAGTGGGTTAAAGCCTCTGCTTTCAGCCCAGGTCATGATCCCAGCATCCTGGGATCAAGTCCCGCATCGGGCTCTCTGCTCAGCAGGAAGCCTGCTTCCCCCTCTCTCTGCCTGCCTCTCTGCCTACTTGTGATCTCTGTCTGTCAAATAAATTAAATAAATAAAAAATTAAAAAAAAAAAACACCCTAACATTTAAAAAACAAAACAAAACCAAAAAACAAAAAAGATTTGAGAAGGGGATGATCAATAGTGTTAAATGGTATAGAAAATCAATAAAAAAATACACAGATAAAGTGTCTAATGTACTTGACATAAAGGTCATTGGTGATTATGGTGAGAACCATGTTGATAGAATCACGTGTTTGATGACTTAATTGTGAAGTAGAGTATTTAAAATAGAACCTGAAGACATCGCTTCTCGGCCTTTTGGCTAATATCAAGTGTAGAACCTGAAGACAAATCTGTGTGTGGTGTAGGAGAGGGAAATTTTTTACTCTACCCTTTTTGGTTCTTTTGGGTAGTCTGTTAATTAAATTGACATAAAATGATTTAACAGGAGAAAAAGGTAATTATGTAAGTTAATAGGCACCTCGTAAAAAAATATGAGACCTAAGGACGTGTCGGTCGGTTGAGGTTTATATGCTATGCTAAGCTAACGAATGGGATGGGGATGTGGGGCTTCACAGGGGAGGAGGGTTATTCACAGGACAGTAAGAGGAACAGAGGTTCGGCAGTTAGACACTCACTCTGCCATACAGAAAGGTCTTTCAGATAAAAAGTTACCTCTGATAATAGCCCTCTTTTGGGGCCAAACGCCCTTAAAAATTCTTTTAGGTGGTTAAGGGAGAAGTAAAAGTTTGTCTTGAGTCTACTGGGTCTTCATTGCTTTCAGCTGAGAATAATCCAAGTGCCAAAGTGGCGTATTTGGGGGTCATGTATTTGTTCCCCCCCAGGAGACTCGGAGAGATAGTACAGAAACTGAAAAGGGACTTGGGTTCTACTACAGAAAGGGTTTCTTTAAGAGGGGAGGTACATCATTATACTTTTTTAAAAAAATTCAATTTATTTAAATTAAAAAAAACAAGAACAGTTTGTCAATTTCTCCACTCCCCACCCACCACTTCTGGCAATCACCAGTCTGTTCTCTGTATCTATGAGCTTCGTGATTTATTTTTAGATTCTACATGTAAAAGAGATCATACGGCATTTGTCCTTCTCTGTCTGACTTATTTACTTAGCAAAATGCCATTGAAGTCCCTCTTTGTTGTTATAATGGCAAGATTCCATTCTTTTTTATGGCTAAATAGTATTCCATTAAATATAAATACCACATTTATGTATCAGTGGACATGTAGATTTTTTTCCCTAGCTCAGCTGTTGTCAATAATGCTGCAGCGAACATGGGGTGCCTGCTGCCTTCTCAGATTAGTGTTTTTGTTTTCTTTGGTGAATACTCAGAAGTGGAAGTCCTGGGTCATGTGGTATTTCTGTTTTTAATATTTTTGAGGAACCTCCATACTGCTTTCCACAGTGGCTACACCATTTATATTCCCACTAATAGTCCATAAGGGTTTCCTTCTCTTGAGACCCCCACCAACACTTGATATTTCTTACCTTATCTAAAGCCGTTCTGACAGATGTGAGGTGGTGTCTCACTGTGGTCTGGATTTGTGTTTACTTGATGATCAGTCCTGTAGGGCATCTTGTCCCGGACCTGTTGGCCATCTGTATGTCTTCTTAAAGAAAAAAATGTCTGTTCAGATTTTCTGCACATTTTTCTTAGATTTGTTTTTTGTTTTTTGCTATGCTGTCTTATGAGTTTTTTAAAATATATTTTTGCCACTAACCCCTTACAGATACATAATTTGCAAATATTTTCTTCTGTTCAATTAGGTTGCCTTTTCATTTTGTTGATGGTTTCCTTTGCTGTGCCAAAGCTCTCCCCATTGTGTATTATCGGCACCTTTATTGTAAATTAATTGACCATATATGTGTGGATTTATTTCTGGGCTCTCTGTTCTGTTGATGTATATGTCTGTTTTTATTTATTTTATTTTTAAAAAATATTTTATTTATTTATTTGACAGACAGATCACAAGTAGGCAGAGAGGCAGGCAGAAAGAGAGGGGAAACAGGCTCCCCGCTGAGCAGAGAGCCCGATGTGGTGCTTGATCCCAGGACCCTGATATCATGACCTGAGCCGAAGGCAGAGGCTTTAACCCACTGAGCCACCCAGGCGCCCCATGTCTGTTTTTATACCAATACCATGCTGTTTTAATTACTACAGATTTGTAACAGAGTTTGAAATGAGGGAATAAGATGATGCCTCCAGCTTTGTTCTTTCTTAAAATTGCTTTGGCTGTTTGGGATTTTTTAATGCTTCCATACAAATTGTGGGATTATCTATTTTTTCTTCTGTGGAAAATGTCATGGGTGTTTGTTTTTGTTTTTGTTTTTAAAGAGAGAGTAGGGAGGGGGTGGGGGAGAAGCCAACTCCCCTTTGGGCAGAAAGGCCAACATGGGGCTTGATCCCATGATCCTGAGACCATGATCTGAGCTGAAGGCAGACGTCCGACCAACTAAGCCGCCTCGGCACCCCTCATTCGTGTTTTGATAGATTTGCACTGAACCTATAAGTTGCTTTGAGAAGTATGGATATTTTAATGATACTATTTCTTCCAAGAGAGATTTTCTTATACTTAAAGCAGTTTTGGCAAATAGTGTCTGGAGAGACCAACAAGTATCTGTATGATGAAGTCGTGCCGGGTGGTGGGCGCTGAACTGAGGGTGCGCAGCCTCTGGCGGGACAGCTCTTTGCAGGGGTGGATAGTGAGAACGCAGACTTCCTTGTCGCATCCATTGTTGTGGGGAATAAGAAGATGTGCAGACTAGGATAGCATGTTAGGATCCCAAAGAATATCGAGGACCACTGGAGATTTATTATTGTATTTATTACAGCTTTATGATTTTTCCGCCCTTTAGGACTCTTAAACTTAATTATGCCCCCAAAGGTCCCATTTTCAGATAACATCGCATTGGGAGTTAGGTCTTCAAGGTAGGGATCCTGGGGGTGGGGATACAATTCAGTTAATAGCACCCACAAATACACTGAGTTTCTTTGAGAGAATGATGAGACTTTATTGCGAAAGTAGGTTGACCGATAGCAGATACTGTTCTGATCGTATGCTGTAAGCCTGCTTTTGTATACTGTATGCTACTGAGTTAGCGCTTCACATTTAGAGTATGCGAAGCTTCAAACACATGGGCACCGAAGCTCATATCGTTTTGCATGATCAGTATAACACGTTGCAGAAATTTCTATATTATAGAAAAAGCCTGAGCTTTGACTTCTTTGGAGATAGGATTCGATATTTACAGTCTGGATGCTCTTCAGCAGACAGTCTAATCGCATAGGTCTTCTCCTCCTTAACCTGTAAGGTGCTGCGTAGAGTAATCTCACACGGTTTCTCGAGAGAATGAAACACGGCTGTTCCATGAAGTGCACTGCCGTCACTTAGTAGGTGGTCGGTGCATGGCACCTGGCATTATTATGCAAAGTGTAGTTTCGTGCTGTTGTATTTAATTGAATGGTAAAATATAACATTAAAACACATAAGATATGTAAAATATATAACATATAAAAACATTCTGATTAACAGATATGCTAATTTATTTAAATGAATGTATTCTAAACTATAAGTGCAAATGGAATAATTTCAATGTGGTGTGTTGAGACTTAGAAAAGATTAAGACTGGAGAGGTGCAGAATGTGTTTGACTACCTCTCTGTCAAAAAGTTGTGTATTTTCCATAAAAAGAAAGAAGGAAAGAGAACTCACACTAGTTTAAAACATTCTGTAATTTGAACTGAGATCATCTTTTGTGGAATAATTTTTGTTCTTTTTTATAAACAAATGAAATATGGGAGAAAATTTATAATATAAAATATTAATGTGAACCACATGAGAAATCCTTAATCCTAAAATTACATAGGAGAAAACTCTTGTTACCATTTTTGGCATATATAGATCAACACTTGCACAATAGTACATGCTATCAAAACAAGTTTAAGAGTACTGAAGAGTAGAAAAGAACAAAAATGATCTGGCCATTTTAATGATATTTTTCTTAATTTTTAAATTACAGTTGGGATCACTTAAAACACACTAGTTTGTAATTTGACTTTTTTCATATAATATGCAGATATACAGTAATTGATTAGGTAATGTACTAGGATGGAGGCAGGAGGAACTTGAAGGAGAACCCTGAGGTATAATTTCATCGTTTCAGATCATGTTAGTATTAAAGGTGAGTGCGGAACACTGCAGATTGTTGACGTCTGAACAGAAAAGAAATAATCAGAGAAACATAAATCATTTGGCAGTGGTTTCTGGCAGAGTCACAATTTTTCTGCAGGAGACAGATGACTGAGAAAGGATGAGTGCATTATAAACGGATTTGCACCCATCTGGGCCCTTTTGCTTTATCTTTCTTAGCACTCCCAAGATCTGGCTCGTTTTGAACAAGTAACTGTGTCAACAGTGACTAGAGGTCTATAAGTTGGATCATTTAGGTCATTATTTTCTGCATTGTTTTCTGGATACACATTAGCACCCACACGTGCCTGGACTCAACTTATTTTGGGTCCGAGAAGAGGCTGTGTCTATGAGGCTCTTCTTGATGTCTACATAGGCATTAAAGTCACTTGGATCTCAAGGATAGAATCTATTTTTCAGGTCTGCTGTTTAAAATGCATCATTTCCATGAAGGGCTAAGAGCATGCTATGTTTTGTTTTGTAACTTTGCATGTGAAAACAGTTACCACAGGAAAAGTCTTTAAGATATAAATTTTCCTCAAGGTATTAAAATTAAAACCTTACAAAAATCAGCTTTTGAACATTTTTCCCCCTAATACTTTTTAAAGAAACGTCTCCTGTTAAAATTTTGAAAACAAAGAAAAAAATAAGGAAAAAAAAACAAACCCACAAGACAAAAATGTACCGAGGCTTTGTTTGGCTTTTACTTATGTATTCTGCCCCCCTCAGTACCTCTAAAGTATTGGACTTTTGCAAGGAAAGATGAAGTGAAGTGTGAAGTTTGTGGGACATTATGGAAGAAGACCCCAATGAGTTATTGACTTCCTGAGATACAGGTAAACCTGGCCTCTCGCTAAACGTTTTCTTGTCGTGTGTAGTCCTGCCTGTGGATCCATCATTTCCTGGTTTAGGGATCCTCGGGGGATTATGTTCTTGAATGTAAATTGAAGATAATAATATGAATCTCCTATATATCACAGAGAAGTATAAAAGCCAACATCTTTAGTGACACCAGCAGATTCTTATGTATCTCTCTCTCGTGTACCTCCTCCTGGGGCCCCAGGATTTTGAATTCACCCCTTGTGTTGGGTTTGGAGAGCAGTCAGCATTGGGTTTCCTTAGTCTCCTTTTTAAGAAAATACCAGGGCTCTGAGAATCAATAAATAATTAAAGTTCCTATCAGCACATTATTATTTTGTAGCTTGAGACATTGCGTAAGAAGATTTATAAGGTCCAACCATGATAATAATTGAAGTTTCAATGGGGTGATCAGTCTCCTGGAATATTTGTAAAATAAGGGAGAGCCAGTAATTTTGTGCTAAGTGGCTTAAAGCTAGAGGTTTTTCCATTTAATCATACAGACCTTCATTTATTCAAAACAGTTTTCAAACTATTCTCCTGTGCCCGCTACTGTGTTAGATTCCTCCAAAGCATTCCCATGTCCAGGAAGCGTTGAGTGAAGGTTAATCTGCCTGTTGCAAGTAGAATGCCGGTGGCAAGTACAAGTCTTAGATTCCTTTGAATCTGAACTTCTACTCAATAAACTTTGTTTTAAAGTAAAACTAACGGATTTGAATTATAATGAGGCAATACCAGTCCTCCAGGATTATGGGCTATTAATCCTGTGACTTTGTTTACCCCTTGCGTGGATACTATGTTTCCCTGAGTACACATGTGCCTCTGTCAAAGTGCTGTCACCACGAGCTGTGTGGAGTCCTTCAAGGTTTTCAGATAGAAGAGAGTAAAGGAAAAAGGAGGTAAGGAACCTGAAAACTGCACTTAGGAAACCTCACAGCTTTTGGGCAAGAAGGAATGAAGAAGTGAGAAGTAGCTGTGTGGAACTAACTTAGGAAATGTTAAATGGTCTAGATGAGAGATGATAAAGGCCCACATGTCAGAGGTAACGGTGAGGTTGGAGAAAGATGGACAGGCATGATGTTTCATTTGTAGAATGTTGGCTGATCAGGTGTGAGCATTTCAAGAAGAAGGAATAAAGAGGGTCATGTGCAGACTTTGATTGACTGACTAGATGGTGGTGCTACTTTCCACCAAGACAAGGACATAGGGGACAAAGAATGTGATTGGAGGAAAAGACTGAGAATTCCAGTTTGGATTTTCTGAGTTTGAAGTGATTGGGGACTGTTTGGGGGAAATGCACTACAGTAAATTGGATATGCTTTTTGGAAAGAAGGGTAAGTCCTGGGATGTGGGTGCATACTTGAAAGTTGGTGGCATGAGTGATTGTTAGTGCCATTGGGTCTGACCTTTGAGAGCATTGGTATGGTAGTAAACAGGAATCAGAAAATGAAAAGGCAACAGAACAGACTGAGGAGAACCCAAATATGACCCAGAGTCTCCATTCCAAAGTTAAATCTTCACTCCCAGAAATAGGTAATAGAGATCTAAATCGTTGTACAGGGGGTAGAATAAAAAAGGACTGGCTTGCCAGATATTTCAGAAGAACTATTTTGTGTTACTAAGGACCAAGAAGACCAAAATGCACCTAATCTAAGACAGGCATTTCTAGAATGGGCTGGTTTAGCTGACCAGGGCTTCGCTTCCGTGTTCACACGGCTCCATTCCAGAAGCAGAATATGGATTTTGTAGGCTGGGCAAAGTAAACTTCAACCCTTGGTCAAAGACAAGATATTACAGACCTCACTGGGTTATCCTGAATTCTCCAAGGAGCATCTCTCCAGTTTGTTTTCGCAAAGCCATGCTTAAACGCAACCACAGCTGTATTGTAGAGTTCCTTGTTTGTAACTCCCTTTTGGGCTTTTCTGAGTCTCACCCCATCTTGAATTTAACCAATGGTTGAAGTAGGAGTACCTAGTAGTAACTGTCAGTAGATGGAACCAATTTTGACAAAATGAATTTTTCTACGTTAATGAAAACTAGTTACTAGGCAGTTATATTGATACTATTAGAGAGGCATTTCATGACAAACATTATAAACCTGCATCTGTATATTGAATATAGTTATATGATTAAACATTTTTATTAAATCAGACTTGATTTTTATAAACTAATTCTGCCAGAAGAATACAGATTTGAGGAAAAGATCATTGAAGGAGATTTCAAACCCTACTTCTGTTTTGGTCTTTTTAGGTTCATCAGTGCCATTCAAAAACAGCATACCTGTATTTGTTCCTCTCTTTATGTCACAGGTATTTCATCAGAACTGTAAAACATACCCAAAGGCATTTTCTTTTTCTTTCAAAAATTTTTTCATAAAAAAGAAAATAAAGAAGACAATTCATTATAAAAGGATCTTTATAAATTAACATGGTAAGACACTGTTCTTGGGTATAGTACTGAAATGAAGTCTTGTAGTGCTTTCTGTAGAGGCATTTTTTGTGTGTTTTTACTTGTAGACCCTTGAATTTTCTACTAGATTTTTGGTACTAACTGATCAAGTTACTTAGTCTCTTTCTGCAAATGGAAAGGGAGGAATGAGGAATCATAGTGTATTTAGGTGTTAAGCTACTTTTATTCCTTGCTCATTGCAACAGAAGCCCTTCAGGAGCGGGAGTTGCTGTGCACTTGCTTATTCCCAGGGACCCAGAACCTCTCCCAGTGTCTGGCACCGTTGGCATTCAAATACTTGATGAGTAAATGGAGAAAGAAGGAATTCAAGATCCGGTTCCCTTAAGAGAAAGGACGCCTCATCCAACATGCGTGTACTGAAGCGCAGCCTTGGGAGGAGCTGTTAGAAAGCGGCAGATGTTGGCTAACGAACTGGGGCAGGGACACAGCTGCATATTGACCCACATTAACCTGTCTGTTACTTGAGGGCCGGTAGTAAGAGACGTTTGCAGAAACATTCCAGTCTGTGCCATGAGCTGTGTCGCTCTGTAAAATTTTGCCTTGGCCATCTCATACCTCCTCACACCGCATGTGAAGGAACAAGATTTTTCATGGCCTACTTTTCCTGGTTATATAAGATTCTAAACATGGTTATGCCCACATGAGGACTTTAGTCCTTAAGAAAACGTTTCTTCTCAGGTTGAACTGGAATATTCTGAGATTGAATGAAATAGAGTTTGTACTTTTAAAAACTATTCTGGAAGCAAAATGTAGATGACACTATCTATTCAACTGGTATTTCAGGTGGCGATTTAGGAAACAAATTCTAAGAAGCGATGATAACTGAAAAGAAATGTATTTAGCCGAATTTAATAGTAACTTGCTTTGCATGTGTTTGTTGAAATAATTACATGGATTTATTTTTATATCTTTTGCATTATTTCAAGTTTATTTCTGCATATTTGGGTGCAAGCTATAAAAATGTTTATATATTGAAAAGTGCCCCTTAATGATAATAAGGAATTTGTTTTTGATTTATTAGTTGATGCTACTTGAATCAATGGGTAACTCTACTTGAATAGTTGAAGATACGGATTTTATTTGTAACTTATAATAATAAACCAAATTATATAAGTATATGACTAAACCATGCAGTGTGTTTTTATAAAAACCTATTTATAATGTATTTTACAATATTCTATAAACTATTAGAAGTATTATTTTTGTATTGTGGTGTTCCATCACTTAGAAAATGATATTGGATGGAACAAGAAATTTTTTTTTGTAAATGAAATTATAGTTCCATAAGGAGATTGATTTTATGATCACAGTGTTTTCATTTCCACTTTCTCATTGTTCATTTTTTATACCTTGGCTAGCTAATCTTTAGCATCAGCCAAAATGTCACTTGTCTATTGTAAATTACCCTAATTGGTGAGTGAGAAAAGTTTGTGATATCTGCCAAATTTTAGGGGGTGAAATAATTACGATTTTCTCCTAATTCATATTTTGTCCCTAAAATGATGTTAATAAATGAGAAAAATCAGTCATAAAAGAGAAAGTACAGTCATTCTTGCTCATAATTAAAGAGAACAGGATAGATAAAATTCAAATTATTTCTTTAACTGCTCATTGACTGTTGCTTTATATACAATTAAAATGAAGCTGAGTAACCCTCAGAAAAGTTGTGAAACATGTTTGGAATCCATTTCAGAGGTGGTAAACTTTTTTTTCTTTTTAAATATATTTTTATTTACTTATTTTGGGTGGGGGCAGAGGGAGAGGGAAAGAGAATCCCAAGCTAACTCCCCACTGAGCACCAGTGCGGGACTTGATCTCATGAGATCAGAAATCCAAAGTTAGATGTTTAACTGACTAAGCCACCTGGGTGCCCCAATAAATTTTGTCTTGTTTTGTTTTTTTTTGTTTGTTTTTAATTTTAATAATTGTTAGGAGAATCTTTAAGTTCTTAAAAATGTGCTGATGGTATCTGTTGGTTAGTTTCTAGATAGGTATCAACATAAAAGTGTCAGTTTAAATTCCCAGTAGTAAAGATGGTGTGCTGATGGTGTTCAGTTTTTCTTTTCTTTCAGTAAACTCCATATATGGAAATTTAACTCAATATATCACATAACTTATAAATGATACTTGTTTTCTAAAAAGTTTTTAAACCTATGAAATAAACTCTAGGATTTCTTTAGCAAATTCCTTTATAAGAGTATGATTAAAGCTGTTGCTGCAACTTTTAAACAGTTTGTATCTCCTGTAAAGTAAGGTTTTATATTAAATATTTGCAGACTATAGAAGAATTTTTGCATTTTGCTTTTGGGGAAATTCATTCTTTAAAAAATGTAATTATACATGGATACATTCCTATTGTAAAAGATTCAAATACTGCCAAGATCTAGAGAGCAAAATATGACTATTTACATTCCTGCCCCCCCTTATATCTGTGTCCCTCCAAGGTAAAAACTGTTAATAGTTGAGTATGCATCATTACAGCACAAATTCTATCTGTTTACAAGCAACTCATTAAAAAGTAAAAAATGGGATCATAATATATATTCTTTTAACTTGTGTTGGAAAAGATTAACATCTTTGGAATTAAAGAGATTTGATTTGTGAGTTCAGGGTCACTGTTTTTTGGACAGTCTGTCTGAGTAGACTCTGCTCAGTACGAGTCTCCCCCAGTTATTCTAGCATTTTGTTGGTCTGGCATCTCTGAGGAATGGGAAAGGTGTTCATGAGAGAGTAAAACAATTGTATGAAAGTCAGTTCACTCATCAACAAGCCAGAAATATGGTTTAAGAAATAGGCATCCTTTTTCCTTTTATAAGTGCTTGTCAAGGGCTCCTGGGAGGCTCAGTCGGTTTAACACAGGGCCTCATCTCATCTCTGGGATGAACCCCAGCAGGCTCCTCCCCTCCTTGTGCTTGCTTGCTTTTTCTCTCTCTCTCAAATAAATAAATCAAAAATTAAAAAAAAAAAAATGCTTGTCAGGTTTGTTCTCCTTTTTGTATGTTTCTGCTCATTACTAGTTTGGCCACATATTTGCATTTCTCATATTAGCCGTATGTAAATGTTAAAAATACCTTATATTTTTAATGGATTCCGATCTTTTATATTTTATTTTCTCTCTTATTTGACCTTCTGTGTTTTTCTCCTGTTTTGACCCTAACGTTTTAGAAAAGCATGTTTCGTGGTGATTTGTTTAGGACAGAATTTCTCAACCTTGGCAGTTTCGACATTAAGGACCAGATCATTTTTTGTCATCCAGTGGGGGAAGAGGGTACTCCGTGCATTGTAGCATGTTTAGCAGCATCCCTGGTCTCTTTCTTTTTTTTTTTTTAGAAAGATCACAAGTAGGCAGAGAGGCAGGCAGAGAGAGTGAGAGGGAGAAGCAGGCTCCCTCCCTGGTCTCTTTCTAACCCTAAACCAGTCCATAACGTGTTTTGAAGTCATTAGAATTGTGGGAAACACAGCACTATTAAACCTTCGCTCCATGTATGTATAATTGACTTTAACTCACTTCATGGTAGATATGTATGTTGTGTATTAGGAAAAAATGTGGAAATATTTGCTGATGAAGAGGCCTCTCCAATTTGAAAGAAGTGCCCTTCCTTACCTATTCAATCAGAAACCTGAAATCAGACCTTTCCTATGTCATGATGAAAGTTTATTTACCACATTACTTCTTTGTACTTTAAAAAGAAATGCATTTGGGCTAGTGCAGTGCCACATATGAACGTGTTTTCGGAGGTGTTGAACAAAACAAAACCTGCTTCCAGAATAGATGCTGCCTCATTAGATCTGGATACACACAGATTTTTCTCACATGAAACCCCTTAACATTTATCTTCAAATGTGTGATATTCAAATGTGTAATATTCAGTTTAAATGGAGATAACATAAACTAAGATTTTAACGTTTTATCTTAAATTTGCAAAGCTTAGTGAAAGTGTTTTAATAATAAAACTCCTATGTAGTATCTAGGACTGTTTTCAGACACATTTATCTTTGAAACTTAACATTTTGGTACCTCTCCCAAAAATGGGCCAAGAGCAAAAACACTGACCTTCACAGTGAAATTCAGTCTACTTCAAACAATCTTTCCTGTATCTTTAGACCTAATGGTCTAATTTCCGCCCTTGGTATATATTCTTGCTTAATTAATTTCCTGTTGAATTTAAAATGAATTCATACTCTAGGCAATTTTTTAAAAAAGATTTTATTTATTTATTTGACACAGAGAGAGATCACAAGTAGGCAGAGAGGCAGGCCAAGAGAGAGGAGGAAACAGGCTCCCCGCTGAGCAGAGAGCCCAAGGTGGGGCTTGATTCTAGGACCCTGAGATCATGACCTGAGCGGAAAGCAGAGGCTTACCCCACTGAACCACCCAGGTGCCCCTATGGGCTATTTTACAAGAACTGTTTATTTCTAGCTTTTCCCAACATGTGTTTAACTCACTTCCTTTACAAGAACAGTACTTAACTTTTTTTGAAGTAAAAATTTGAATGTGAAATCCAAGCATTGAATTCATTTAAAGTACCAGTTTATTTTGCTGTTTTCAATACATGTTACAGAAATCTGTAGTTTCTGATTCTGCTTTTACAATTTCTATTTTTCTTCCTCAGTTTTAAAGATCTGAAAATGGCAGATCCAATAGAAAGATGACATATTTTCAAGCTAATATAAATCACATTCTAGATATCAGCATTCTATTTAATACTGATTCTGACTAAATAGACCTGATTCTCCATAAACTTGAGATCAAGTAAAAGTTATTAAAAAGTAATAATTCTGATAAAAATGTCACTGTTTATTGGATATTAAAATCTGCGCAATCTCCTGCTAAAACAGTTTATTATGTTTATGTTTATTGTATCACTGGAAATATTTGAATATCATTTGTGCAGCCTTTAATATTTTTATTCAAATAAACTTTTTTTTAAAACTTAAATGTATTTAAAAGGGAAGTATCCTGTCGTGGTCTGTCGTGTTTCAGTGTGTACTAAAATACGTAGTGAGTCAAAAAGGGTTACAGGCAGGGTTACTCAGGAGTCACTTAAAGTCGTCTCCCGTATCACCTGCCACATTCTGGGAAACGCTGATTTGAGGGCAGTAATTTGTGAATTATAAAAGTTAGGCTTTGATTTGCAGAGTCTTCAGATTATACGTAGGAATTTTCCAGAACGTGACCAACAATTCTCCGGCTTCATTATTTAATCATTAGTTAACACTTTGTGTACAGCGATCTGCACACAACAGGAGCCGTTGCAGAGCGGAGTGGAGTTCCGTACGTTTGTGTCCTCCAAGTGTCGGGAGGGGGCGGCCGTCGGCCGGGAGGCGCGATGGTGGCAAGTACCCGCGTGGCCCCATGTGGCGTTCGCAGGACGTGAACGTTAGTAGCACCTCGGAGCGAAGGACGGAGTCGAGCTGGGCTCGGGGTCCGCGCGGCGCCGCACGTGTCCCCCGGCCTCGGGACTGCGGCCTCCTCTCCGGTTCGCGCCGCACACGGCCGCGGAGGGCAGCCCTTGCGCGTCCTCGCTTGGCTCTGGGCGGCGCAGCTCGCGGTTCACAGAGACCTCGTGGCGGCGGGTCCGTCTGCTGCCGCCGCCGTCCGGAGCCTGCGTCCGGCCGCCCCGCGCCGCGCGGTCCGAGACGCCCGCTGGCCGCCGCTCCTGCGGTTGGCGTCTCCCCTCCTAGTCGCCTGCGGCCCCGCCCGCTCCGCCCTCCTGGTCCGGAGCCGCCGACTCTCCCTCCGCAGAGGCCGTCGCGTCTCCTACCTGCTTGCGCCGCCCGCCGCGGTCCGCGCTGACCGGGCGGCCGCCGGGGGCTCGCCAGGTCTCCCCGCTTCCCTTGTCCTCTTCTTGGTCACTGACCGTTTCCGAAGAGCAGAATAAGCTCACGTGTCTGTCAGTCTGTCCGGGTCCGCGCTCCTCCCGGGCTCCGCGCTCCTCCCGGGCTCCGCTCTCGCGGGACCTCCGCGTCCCCACGCCAGCGCGACGTGACGCCCGTCCCCTCCGCGAACGGCCTCGCTCTGCCGCTTTCCTCCCCGGGTCTGACAGCCGGAGGCGGTCTCCGCGCACAGGACCGACAGGCTTGCGTTTGTTTTACTTTTTATTTACTTTTTGGAAAAGCATGAATTTTAGACCCGGACACTGCTCTGTTCCCTGTGTCGCTGCCGTGAGCGGGGACCGCGCTGGGCTGTTCCTCCTCCGCGTTCCAGGGGCTCCGTCCGCTGCGCGCGAGCTGGCCGGCGGCGACACATGTTGGCAGCGCGAAGAACCACTCACTCATGAGGAGACGGTTCGTTACTATTAGTTCAAACGACGTCCTGGAGTCCGTGTCTCTGCCACCACCGACGGACGCTTTCCTTCCCCGGTCACGTGCACACCGCGGAGGAGTCGTGTGTGGGAATCGGGCGACAGTGCACCACGGCGGTGACGCTCGAAGATTGCGTGCGCGCGGGGACTGAGCCGTCGTCGTCTACCGCGGTTGCTTTCCTGTTTTCCAGTCCGTCCGCGCCCACGAAACGCAGGGTGCGTCCCGGGCCGTTAGACTCCTCTGCGGTCACTGAAGATCCATAACGCGAATTTCCGGTCTTTACAAGACAAACTGCCTTGACGTGGCGTCGGGAGATGCTGGGACCTCGCGGTCCCTCATCCTCCCGTGTGCGGCGAGTGGCGTCCGGGAAACCGGGCATGCTGGACGGCGGACACCCAGTGACTGACTTGATACTGTAATGATTGAGTCACGAGGTGAGGCTCCTGGTGACAAGTGACAAATGACAAAAACCAGAAAAGGGATTTAATTGTAAGACATCCTAATCCCTGAACAAGTCTGAGCCCTCGGGGCGCCTGCGGGGCTCCGTTGGTGAAGCGTCTGCCTTGGGCTCAGGTCGTGACCCCGGGGTCCCGCGGTCCAGGCCCGCATGGGGCTCCCCGCTCGTGCTCGCTCTCATAAAATCTTCCAAAAAATAAGTCCAAATCCTCGTGCCGTGGATGCACAATGGCGCCCGCGGTCACTCCGAGCGCTGTTCTATCTACCTGGGACCAGTGAAGGCCCGACTGTCGCGCCGGTTTCCTGCATCGGTTGAGGAGGCTCCGAGGCCCCGAGTCATTGCCGTCGCCTTCCGAGCGGAGCCTGTTGCGGCTCGTGCCTCGCGGACACACGGAGTCCCGACAGGCACTTCCGCGCCGTCTCCTCGTCTCCTCAACAAGGATTCAGGGGAAGCTCCTTTGGAATCTCCCTTCTCGCGTGGCTGCTGAGTTTTATTCAGGGAGCAGCTTAGGAGCCTCCAAGCTTGTACCTCAGCCTCATGACTTCACGCGCTCAAAACCGGTTTCCTGTAGAAGCTTTGTCTCGTGTCTCCTCGGAAATCTGCGGCCCGTGTGCGGCGCTACACGCAGCTGCGCGCCGGGGCGTTGACTGCCGAGCGGACGACTGCCGAGCAGACTTGCTGAAACGCGTGTGCTGACGCGTGCGCGGCCATGTGCCCGGGAGATCCCGCCGGTCTGCGGGCGCCGCCTGCGCGGGACACTGGCGCCTGCCCTGGCCGAAACGCGCGAGGCCGGGCGGTAGGGGGCGGACTCCTGGAGAAGGCGCTCGTTCCCGGTTGTAGCTTTGCGTGTGAGGAGATACTGCAAGAAAACCAAGTATTTGTGTGTGCCGGTTGTTCCTTCACGCCTTGTACAGCCTTATGTCGGGTCAATATAATTATATTAAGTTAGATTTGATTTGTTGTTTCCGTCAGAGATTCATATTGTGCTTAAATTATGTCAGAAAGGGGCGCCTGGGTGGCTCAGTGGGTTAAGCCGCTGCCTTCGGCTCAGGTCATGATCCCAGGTCCTGGGTTCGAGCCCCACATCGGGCTTTCTGCTCAGCAGGGGGCCTGCTTCCTCCTCTCTCTCTGCCTGCTTCTCTGCCTACTTGTGATTTCTCTCTGTCAAATAAATAAATAAAATCTTGAAAAAAAAACAAAAAAACAAACAAACAAAAAATTATGTCAGAAAAAAAAAATCCATGGTTTCTCTCCTGAACGAGTGTATTCAGATTGGCCGTAACTCCCCAAGTTCTTGATCGCTCCCTTAGGTGTGGTAATGATACTGCTGGAGTGGTCTTTCTTGAATTTTAAGAGGAAGAAGTAACTAGTTTGAAATTTTACTTTCATTTTATTTTATGGTGAATTTTTTTTTCTAGCTTTCTTTTTATAATTCTTAATTTGGAAATAATTTCAAAGCTAGAATAAATTTATAAGAATAGTTGAAGGGATTTCTTTCACTTGTGTTAACCTATTGTTAATAACTTGTCTCATTTATGTTGTCATCGGTTCGCCCTCAGCGTTTTTGTGTGCATGTGGAGTGTACACACGTCTGTAATTGTTCTCCGCCGTTTGAGGGTGAGGGTTTTTAATTATTTTCTCAGTAAGCTTTTTTATCTCCTTCATTTTTGAATATCCACGTTCATGATTTCAGTAAGACATTTTGGTCTGATTTAGTAGTGGTACTCAAACAGCATTCTAATAAATTTGCTTTTCCATTACTAGTAATTTTTATTCTGGCTAAAAATCTTTCATGGCCCATGGGGGCATCTGTGGAACAGTGGAGCCAGTATGTGCTTTCTCTCCTCCCTACCTTTGAGGTATTCTGGCCTGTAGTCGCAGAGCAGGGGGTGAAGCAAGGGGTGGTTCCCAGAGAGGACGGTGACAGCTCTCCACAGGATAATGTCCGCGAATTGGAACAGAACAACCGGCTGACCTTGTCCCTTAGCATGCGGTCATTACTTGCAATTTAAAGGTAGACATTTTAGCCTGAAAATTACATACTGAGTAACAGATATTTCTCCGCTCTTACTCTTCAGAGATCCTTGACTTTTGAGTGTTTAGACTGATGCTTTGTCTTGCTACTCACTTCACCGCTCTTCCCGTGTGCACTCCGAATGCCTGGATGGCCTCTGTGTCCTGCAAATGCAGTTCCGGGAGGACAGTGCGAACACTCGCTCGGCAGTTTTTGCTGCACTAGAGAAGGCTTTTAATACATGCTGACCCGTGTAAATGAGGTGCCCACACAGCTGCTGTTCTGTTCTTGTCAGCTTGTGCTTTAAATCTGCGGAATCAGCAGGGTGGGGCCCTGGGTCACCTGATGGGATGCTCGAAGTTTTCTGTACTTTGTGTTACACATCTTGAGTGTAGAGCTAATATTTATATATTTATAATCTGTAAAAACTATAGGAGTTTATAACATTTTAATAACCTGTTATATATCTACTATTGAATCCTCAATACTTTACCTTTATTATCTTTAATTTTTACTAAAATCTTACAAAGTAAGTGAAGTTATCACTGTTTTACAGAATAGAAAAATGAAGCTTAGAGAGTTAAAATAATTTGCCTTTTAGGTAATGATATCTCCCTTCTTTGGGAAATGGGAGAATTAAGGCACCATGTCTGCAGCAGCCCACGCAGATGCTGGCACATAGTAGCCCCTCAATAAATGACCATTTCATTACACTCATCACTGCCAGTGTCTCAGCTTGGGGCGTGGCCAGGGGTCAGCCTGATCTGGACCTGCACACGGTATGGACTGTGTTTGCTGCCTTCTGAAGTACACACGAGTGACGCTTGACCCTGCGTCATGTATCTGTGCTCTCAGTCATTGCAGGGAAGCCAGGTGTCAGTGACCTGGAGCGGTTCTGTCACTGGCTCTACATCCCAAGCAGCACTTTCATTATGACGGTTGACACTGTGCTTCAGGCTGACGACCCTGTTCCTCGAAGCTCTGCACCAGAAGGGGCTGGTGTGCAGATTGAGCTCAGCTCCACAGACTGTGCTGCGCTGCCGTCTCGGCGGACTCGGCCTGCACACGGCACCGGCCTGTGGCAGAGAGACTGACACACGCGAACGCAAATGATTCTCGTTAAAGTGGGCTGAGGGCTTGGACTGAGCTCTGGTCTCTGTGTGGCATTTGCATCAGATTTGAAAAGCAGATGGCCTGAGCGCTGTTTCAGCAGAAGGCCAGTGAGCAGAGAGCTGGTGTCAGATTCCAGATAAACCACAAGTTTACATTTTGCCTCGGACCGTTTTTATCAGAGAGTTCTGTGTTTTACAAGTGCTCACATGAGGGCAAGATGCCTGGTGTACAGAACATGCATTTGATGAATGCCCCAGGGAATCACGATAGGGAGATGAGAGGCCTGTGCCAACAAAGGACTCTTTGTTTCACAGAAATTTTTATCATTTTGGGCAGGATTGTTTGACTCCAGTAATGGATGTAGAAGGCCTGCTCTTGCTTGTCCCTGTGAATGGGGAACCCCTTCTATGTGACATGTGGGAACTCTTCGAGAGAAAAGAGAAGTGTGTTTGCTTTTCTGATGTGCCTTGTAGGTTTCCCTGGCAGTGCTCAGATGACAACACTTTCAGGGGTAGAATTGGGATTACAGAGGTGATTTCCTGTGACGTTAATGGACCTTATGCTTCAGGGCCCCCTTATGTTCCCATGCTCTGTCCAAAATCCTGGGCCTTATTCACATGATAGCATGTGAAATTTGCAGTTGATTTAAACTAATCAGCTAAGATTGGGGTCTTTTTGCCCTCCCCTGCCCCTCTGTCATATTTTCCCTCGTGCAGAGTGTGTTAGAGGGGCTACTGGCAATTTTGGAGTCTTAACAGGATGCTGAGCTGGAGATACATTTATTTTGAGCATAGTGGGGTATATTTGCATGAGCCATATGAAATTGTCATTTTGGAAGTGGAAGATGATTGAACATTGGCCATTTCATATGGTCCTATGTGGTTCGAAGTTCCTCAGCATATAATTAAGTTATTTCTACTGTCCTGGTAAAGAAATGTCTTCCAGGAATCTTCCCACTGCTAACTGAGTCTGTGTACCCAGTGTGGTGGATGAAAGTACATGGCCAGAGGTCATTTTGTGATATGCATGTGTCCTAGAGCACTTGACACAGAAACGTGGGTAGGGCAGAAACAGCGACAAAACTTTGGTTGACCCTGATAGAGGAAAGATTGAATTATCTTTCTAGTCTCTCCTTGGAAAATATGATAAGATCTGTGAAATATGAAGAAGCAAACAAAATGCATGAGTCAAAGCAAAACAAAATAAGTATAAAAAGTGTACAAAAAAAAAGGCAGGCCAAACCATATCTAGTAATTATTTGAAAACATAGGCAGTTTTTCTGGATTTTATCATTTTTGTGATAACTGTCCAATTATTTATTTGCAGCATTTTGAAATTCATTTATTTATTTATGTATCTATTTACTTACTTTTTGAGAGAGAGAGAATCTCAAGCCAGTTTGACACTTAGCAAGGAGTCCCAGGTTCCATCCCATGACCATGAGATAATGACCGGAGCCAAAATCAAGAGTCAGATGCTTAACCAGCTGAACCACCCAGATGCCCTTGAAACCTTATTTTCTTAAAGGATTGCCCTACCCCCATTATATAAGCTTCAAAGTTTATAATACTTGGATCTGACCCTGAATGGGAAGCATATGGAATGGGGGCCCAATAGCAAACAGGTTTTCCCCAGGAACCCAAAGATCCTTTTCAGAGATTATTTTTATAAGTTCTTAAAGTAGAGATCTATTATAGTAACATAACCGATTTCCTTTCAGGGGAAAAAGGGATATTATAGGATGAAAATAGATGGTAAGAGTGATACTCAAGTATATAAGATTATGTTTCTGGGGTTAGGATTAGAGTACATTTCAGAAACCATAGCAACCCAGTCTATTTCTATCTTCCATCAACCTTGTTTAGCACCGTCTTTCCTTTCAGGAAAGTGAAGACAGATAGGAGTCATCAGTGAGTGAGATTCTTCTCTTAATGAAACTGGGAGCAGGTATGAAAGATCTTTTTTAATGGTATCCTCTCGTATTTTTCACTCTGTTTCTCTTAATGATATGTTACCCTGATTGTTTGTCTTTCCTTTTCTTTAGGGGTGGACAGGCAGGTGCTTCTAGAATCAGCAAATAAATAACTTGTTAATAAGTTCTCCACCAACATGAATTCTTCAGTATTTAGATGTAAAACAGATGTTTTCTCCCATTGCCTTATCTTAGCCTCTAATTGCACCATCTTTGGGGAGTCTGGAAAACTCTAACAAAAGAAGTAATGCTTTTCTTATTGTTCCACACAAGTGCCCAGATGTCACAAATAATTCAGAAAACCAGGGAGTCAGAGGTTCTACTAATGTTTGTTCCTCAAAGAGCTTTTCTTTAATGAACCCTTGCCTCATCTTTATCATTTCAGCTTTTCTTTAATGAATCCATCTCTCATGAGAGTGAACTGTCTCATGAGAAGCCTTGCTTGATTTATTCATGGTGGATTCCAGTATGTAGGATGGATAGTAAACATTTAATACTCTCTTACCTTTCGGAATATAGCATATGTATGACTTCTTGTTTCATTGTCTCTTATTAGAAACATCTGTGATGCACATCGAGCATCATGATTCAGCTCATCATAAATCAGCTGTAAGGCATTAGGATGTCAGGAGAGGGGACCATCAGTGTAGTCCCCACTTACGATCTTCCCTTTTTACTCTTTTTATTTCTCTGTCTTGGTGAGTGTGATAAATAACCTTCAGTTCCATAAGGCGGAATCTGAGGCCTGCAGGGTGCCTCACAATTTACTCACCGTATCAAGTTCATGAAAGCCTCCCAAGTCTCTGCTTTGGGATGACCTTAGTGTCTCCTGACTCCTTCTGACTTACAATCAGAGGAGTTTTTTGTTTTGTTTTGTTTTAAATAAATACAGTTTGTATAGCATGTTTACAGCCGATTCAGTGGTCAGCCCCCATTGCATCATATTAATCCATTCAACAAATATTTGAGTGCCGGAGAGAAACGGAATGAAGTTGGTAGTTTGGAGTCTCCTCCACGTCTGTTTTCTACCCATCAGCCCTGGGAGACAAATCAATATAGACTAGACTCATGGGCCCCCTGGAAAGAATGCTGAGGGAGAAGTGTGAGTTCAGCTTGTTTGTTCTTCTAGCTCTTTTAGTGTGGCGCGCATTTCGTTCTTGGATCCTAGCTGATACCAATGCTAGTCAAGAAATCAACTCTGTGCTGCTTTGACATTTTCAGTGACATGTGAAGGACATGAGGAAAATACCATGGAGGTGGGTAGGGAAAGAACCTTCTGCATAGAAAAACTCTTCTTGGAATGTTGAATGGACAGCAGGGTGGACTGGGGGTTTGGACTGAAGTAAGCAAATGGGGTAACAGTAGGACACTCGGTCAGAGGGACAGTAGAATGAGGTGGGAAGACCACAGAGTTCTTTATAGGACCTATTTTCATTGTGAGATTGGAAGTCATTGGAGGTGATGAAAGGCTTATAATGTGTCACTCTGGCTACTGTTTGGAGAATTGGCTGTATGGGGTCAAATGTAGAAGCAGGAAGGACAGATAGGAGACTACTGAGAAAGGCAATGGTGATGATAGTGGCAAAGATAGTGAAAAATGCTGGGATTCTAGATGTGTTTTGGAATACAAGGACAGGATTTGGTGATGGATGTAGGTTGTTAAAAGAGCAGTTCATAATCATGCCAAGGTTTAGGAACTGGATGGATGGACCTATCATTTCTTTAATTTTTTTTTTAAATTTTTTTCCTAAGTTTTTATTTATTTTTTAAAGTAGTCTCTACCCCCAAGGTGGGGCTTGAACTCACAACCCTAAGATCAAGAGTTGCATGCTCTACCGACTGAGTCAGCCAGGTGCCCCCCACCCTTTTTTTAAAAAATTGTTTTTATGGACCTATCATTTCTGATATGAGGATGTCCATTAGAGGAAGAGTTTAGAGAGGAAGATTAGGAATTTGATTTTGGATCTGTTAAGTTTGAGTGGGCACATCGTAGGAAATGTCTAGGCTAGATATACAAACTTAGGAGCCATTGACATAACGATGGTATTTGAAGTTGAGACTTACTGAAATTGCCTGGGCTGTTGACTCTCAAATTCCTTAGTTGGGTATTATTGAAAACAGTTTAAACTGTAAATATATAGTGCTTGGGTCAGCCCGGTTGACCTCCAAAAACAACGCTGTATTTTTTCTAATTTTTATTTAAATTCTGTTTAGTTAACATACAGTGCAATATTGGTTTCAGGAGTAGAGTTCAGCGATTCATCACTTATGTACAACACCCGCTGCTCATCATAGCAAGCGCCCTCCTTAACGCCCATCCCCCGTCTAGCCCATCCCCTACCCACCTCCCCCCATCACCCCTCCGTTTGTTCTGTCTTTAAGAATCTCTTATGGTTTGTTTCCCTCTCTTTTTCCCCCATCCCATATGTTCATCTGTAAAAGCAATAGTATTAAGATTAGACATGATATTTTATAAAAAATAAAGAATATGTATATTCTATAATTAACATATATACAACATAAACACCTATAAACATGCATAACCACGAAATACTGATGTGTGTGTGTAAACTCATAGGTAGACATATAAAGTGTGTGTAACACAAAGACTATGTTTGAAAATACTATTTGTCTTTTTGGAAGGCATTTTTTTTTTTTAAATGTCAGAAAGTGAGAGTAGTCACTGATTTTCCTGCCAAGCGGGGAATTAAATTGTAACTCTGAAAAGTGAACATAAGGAACGTTACTGCAACTACCCTTGAAATGTCAGTCTGCTTTTAAAATGCAATGATTTTAGGCCATTTGTTTACAGTATGGCAACTCTATATGGAAAAATTTCAAACACTTAGCCCTCTGTGGTTTATCTCTAATGCTTTAGGATTTTGAATACAAGGCATTGTAGTGGTAAAAAAATCTTTGATATCCAGAACCCTAGAGTGGGAGTCGAAAGAGTGGTTTTCCAGGGTAGTTACTTTGTCACCAATGAGCCATGTCAGTTTATAATACTTACATTTTCTAGGTCTAACTTCTATAGACTTAACTCCTGTAGGTTTTTTTTGCTTGAAAATGAGACAATTTAATTAGATTACTGGTATTACCATAGTTCTAGATGCCCCCTCCAGCTTGGTAGCAATGGGCCAGGTATACCAAAAATGCCTGGATCCTTCACTGTTTGTTGTTCTTTTTTTAAAAAAGATTTTATTATTATTACTACTATTTTAATGTAATCTCCAGTATGGGACATGAACTCACGACACCATGATCAAGAGTCACGTGCTCTACCGACTGAGCCGGCCAGGTGCCCCGGTCTTTCACTGTTTCAACCATGGCCTTTAGCTTTTACTTGCTCCATGTTGGTGTTCCCAAGGAAGACATTTTTGAGCCACAGAAGCCCCAGTTTAAAAGTCTTTTAAAAACAGTTTTTCATCTTTTCTAGAAAAAAAAATTTTCAAATAATGATGTGCAAAGTTTTTGTCAGCTTTGAGAGCTGTCTTACCTCTAAACCACGGCCCAAACAACATACCCAGCCCATTCCATAACTGTCTACGCAGGTAACTATGCTTTTTTGCCTCTGAAGTATAATTTAGCCTTAACATTCTTTAATTACAGTCTTAGATTCTTACAGTTGAGACAGAAAGTAGAAATTGCCTCTTTCAACCTCTTTCCTGATACAGAATGACCACACTTCCCTGAGACTAGTTATTCAAAATCTATTTGCAGACTGCTGTGGGCTCATCAACTCGGAGGGTAACACATCCCATTCTGTAGCAGCTTGTGTTCTTTCTTATGTGCTGCCAAAATAAATACCTTTGAAACCTTCATTTTTATGTCATCTTACCATAGTGATTTGAAAACGCTATCTGTGGTTGGTGGCTCTCAAAGTTTACTGTACACAAGAATCACTTAGAGGGTTAAGATGAATATCCCAGGATTCTCTGTACAAAGATTGTTTCAACAGATGGAGAGATGAAGCCCAGCAATCTCATTTTTAATAATCATTTCATGTGATTATAATTCTAGATTATTGTTATAATTCAACAAAGAATATTATGAAATGGTAAATTCAGTTATAAAATACTTTGTGTAATATGATTCTGTTTTGGCATGCAGTATAATCTTGGTGTGAAAAAACTCAGTTGAGGGGCACCTGGGTGGTTCAGTTGGTTAAGCTTTGACTCTTGGTTTTGTCTCAGGTCATGACCTCAGGTTCCTGGGCTTGAGCCTGTGAGGGGCTCCATGCTCAGTGGGTGTCTTCTTCTGGATTCTCTCTCCCTGTCTCTCTCACTCTCTCTAAAGTGAATGAATAAATCTTTTATTTTTATTTTTTAAAGATTTTATTTATTTGACAGACAGAGATCACAAGTAGGCAGAGAGGCAGGCAGAGAGAGAGAGAAAGAGGGAGGAGGAAGCAGGCTCCCCGCCTAGCAGAGAGCCTGATGTGGGACTCGATCCCAGGACCCTGAGATCATGACCTGAGCTGAAGGCAGAGGCTTAACCCACTGAGCCACCCAGGTGCCCCAAAAGTGAATGAATAAATCTTAAAGAAAAGATCAATTTAGGAGGATATTCCCAAAATGGTATCCATGGTGGATTGTTTGTGGTCATTGGGATTGTGACGTTTATACTTTTACTTCTTTTTATGTTCTCATATTTTCACAAAGACTGTATAGTGCTTTTATGACTGAAAACAGCACATTTTAGGGGCACCTGGGTGGCACAGCCATTTAGGCAGCCAGCTCCTGGTTTGGGCTCAGTCTGTGATTTCATGGCTGCGAGATCGAGCCCTGAGTTGGGCTCCATGCTCAGCTCCGAGTCTGCTTGAGATCTCCCCCCCCCCTGCCCCTCTTCCTGCCCCTCTTCCTGCCCGTGTTCTCTCTGTCTCTCTCTCAAGTCAGTAAAGATTTTATTTATTAACTTGAGCGAGAGTGAGCGAGTGCACGAGTGCCACCCCGGCACCCCCCCAATAATAAATATTAATGAGTAATTATCAGCCCCACTGGTTACGGTAAAGGTGATTTTTATAGAACACGGGGACTTGCAAGGATGAGAGAGCCCTGCCAGCCTGCCCACATTCAAACCGCTCCGGGCTCGCTCAGCGCACGTCGCAGGACAGGTCCTCTGTGGAGCATATGGACTCCAGTGACCTCCAGCGGGAGGATGGTGGTGGCGCTGGTCGGCAGAGCGTTGCTCGGTCCGGACCCGGACGGGGCCACTCGCCAAGGCCGCAAAGCCGAGCTCCCGCCTCAAAGCGCTGCGGGGCGGGGGGGAGCCGAGGCCGCCCGGGAAAGAGCTGCCTGTGAGGACTTGCCCAGTGCACGGGGCCGTGAGGAGTGAGGGACGGTCCCATCCAAGCAGATGCAGCCCTGGGCCGGGGCGGGGTGGGGAATGCTCCCTTGAGAAGCACGTGCAGAGCCACAGAAGCCTGAGCCAGTGTTTCATAAATGGGGCGCTCTGAAGCTGGTAGGGCCGGAGACTGGCCGCCCCGAGAGCACTGCAAGGGGACATTTGGGCAGTGAGCGGGGGTCCGGGCTGGCGGCACCTGACATGCCGTTTTAAGGAATTCGGTAATTCCGGCAAATAACTTGATTAGCTTTATTCTCGTGGTCCCAGTGTGTGTGGCGGATCATTGGAGGGGCTGCTAGAGGTGGTGAGACCAGCTGAAAGCTATTCTGGTACCAAGAAACAGTGTTGGAGACAGCTTGTTAAGGGGCTGGAATGACCGGGACGTCTGACTGACTGCGTGGGGGGGCTGAGTAAGAGGGAAGGTCTGGCCTGACTCCTAGTATTTCATGGGACGTTGCTGGGTGGTTTGGATCCCAGCACCGTGTTTGCAGGGCGGGAGGTAGGAGGATATCAGTCCTGAAGCTCGTTTTCTTAATTTTCCTCCTTCTTCCTCTTTTTTTAAAAGGAGATAGAAGTTCATTGAATGCCCCGCAAAGGAGCGGCGGGCAGGACAGCCGAGAAGAGGCTTCTGAAGGTTGTTTTCAGGATAAAGTACTCCTGCTCTCTCATAGTATAGAAGGAGCAAAAAGTTGGGGCGCCTGAGTGGCTCAGTCGGTTAAGCATCTGACTTCGGCTACGGTCACAATCCCAGGGTCCTGGGATTGAGTCCCACATTGGGCTCCTTGCTTGGCAGGGAGCCTGCTTCTGCCTCTGCCTGCTGTTCTCCCTGCTTGTGCTCACTCTCTTGTTTTCTCTCTCTCTCTGACAAATAAATAAACAAAATCTTCAAAAAAAAAAAAAAGAAAGAAGGAGCAAAAGGTACGTGGCGTATAGAGTAGGCAAGAAAATATGTGAATTCACCATCTGGACACTTCTTTTCCGTGTGCCCGTCTCTATATTTAATTTCAACATTTCTAGGTCTCAGAAGCTTGCTGTGCCCTGGAAAGTCTTTAGTATATGTGGTTTCGTAATTTTTCGTTTGGATGCTACTTCCCCCTTTGTCTGCGTAACTCAGAGATAACTGTGAGGGAGATAATGCCTATAGAAAAATCAGAAAGTCAAGCCAAGAATGAACTGTTTGGGAAGGGGAGGGATGTCAGAGAGCCAGGATAAGTTTCATGAGGTGTTGGCTATTCAATGATAGCAGATAATTTAAATTAAGTGGCAGCGTCTAGTCAGCTGTTGTATCTGGACGGCTAGAATCCGTGTGTATGTACCAGACAAGAGCAGGATATGCCTGGGATCTCTATGGGACGTTCTGCAATTCAGAATTTGATTTAGATAATTTTACATAAAGGAATAGATTCTAAATGAGCTTAAACGATTTTCCCATGTGTTAGTGGTAGCTGTTAATGAAATGTATCTACTCTGTTGATTTGCAAAAGTCATTTTTTTGTACCTAGACTAAGAAACAGATTGCTGACAGATGCCCTATATCTTTAAAGTAGATTTATTGTATATTTCTAAAAGTAACATATGCTCTTATAAAAAAAAACCAAGGTTTGGAAATGGAAGTAAAATGTAAAAGTCTGCTTACTTTCCTTTACTACGGGTTGATGAGTATCCTTCCATATTTATATGTGTCTGTATAAATGCCTGCTCATTATTTCTCGAAGTGTAGCATTCAAAGGCTTTGAGATACGATAATAGAGATAACAGCCATGGAAAGTATCATGTAATTTAAATTGTGATCATCAGTACTAGTCTAGCTCTTCAAGCAGGTGACAATATTTGGGGCAACAATGCTTATCTGTTCCTAAATAATTAGCAGCTGGTTTAGGTCAAGCCAGGGATTAATTCTCTTTGTGATTTTTTATCTAACTCAAAGGGAATAGGAACCGTGTATGGCATTTCTTAATCTGTAAACTCTGTCTAGAGATTCTTTTCTGGTCATCCCAGGAACCTACTAGCCTTGGTTTAGTCCAATAAGAACAACTTGTTGAGGAACATGAAGAGATAGATGCCTCTTTAACCTCCTGTTAAAAGTGAGTCACTTTTATGCTCCGTAGGAGTGGGGAGGGTTGTATGTTAGAAGCCAGTGTCCGTGACATCCACTTTACAGCCACCAGCGTCCTCTGGGATGGATTTATATGACCGCACTGTCACTCCAAATTCTCTGAGGCACTTGGCCCTCTAGCCTGTGAGCGCAGTTTGCAACCAGATGATTCCCTGAGATCTCTCCTGAAGACCAGCGGCACTCTGGAATGACCGCTCACTGTCCCGGCTGAAGCAGCTTCCACCCAATGAGGCACCCTGCGGACTCTCCCTGCACAAAGATGTTTCTGTCCCACACAGGCGAGGACTTGCTGTTCTCCAGGCTCAGCTGTGGGGTCTGCTGAATTGATCAAAGCACACTTAGACCACATTCCTCCAAGACCAGCAGATTTCTATAGCGATTCTACCCTAACGCTGTGAACTCTTGCCCTTTTAAATGTTCTTCGGACAGCTGGGGATCTGAGAGCAGTCTAACCCTCGGAAGACAGTTTAGGAAGAATGTTCTCCCAGGTTTACCGATGAGAAATGTGGATTTACATGTCCTTTTGCCAGTCGGAATTGTAACTGCTTTTTTTAAGTACCTAAAATTTAGCAAGCGCTGAATTTGATGCTGACTCTCACGGTTTCATTTTGCCCCAAATCAAATACTCATAATTATTTCTGTTTTACAGAGAAGGAAATGGAGAGCCTGCTGGGATAGGAGTGTATGACAGCAGCCTGGGAGGGCAAGTGGTTTTCCACTCTGGCAGCATCTTTGAATCACTTGGAAAGCTTTTTTTGGATATGCAGATTCCTGGGTTTATGCAGATGAATTAGATTAGAATAGCTGGGGGGTGGGCTCTGGCATTGGCATGTTTTATTTATTTATTTATAACGATTTTGTTTATTTATTTGACAGACACAGCAAGAGAGGGAACACAAGCAGGGGGAGTGGGAGAGGGAGAAGCAGGCTCCCCGCCAAGCAGGGAGCCCAATGTGGGGCTCGATCCCATCATGACCTGAGCCCAAGGCAGACGCTTAAAGACTGAGCCCACCCAGGCACGCCTGGCATTAGCATTTTAGAGTTTATTTATTTATTTGAGAGAAAGTGAGAGAGAGCATGAGAGCTGAGACGGTCAGAGGGAGAAGCGGACTCCCCACGGAGCTGGGAGCAGGACTGGATCCCGGGACTCTGAGACCATGACCTGAGCCAAAGGCAGTCACTTAACCAACTGAGCCACCCAGGTGCCTGGCATTGGTATTTTAAAACAGAAACCTTTCCCAAGTGATTCCCATTTGAAACCAGGGTTGAGAATCTTTGTCCTAATTTGTTTGACACTCATCCCTTATCAAATCGTGGTCCCTGCACCAGCTGCATTTTCATGAGGTGGAAGCTTGCTAGAAATCCAGAATATCAGGATTTTCCCAGACCTACTGTACGGAATCTGAATTTTAAAAAAGATCCCTAGGGAACTATTTGTACTGCCTTTGCAACTCCTCTGTAGAGCTAAGGCTCTTCTAAAATTAAAAACGCTTATTAGGAAAAAAAAAAGGTCATGTTTGGGATACGGAGATCAAAACCTTCCCTCCAGAAGCTCAGTCTTCCAAGAGAGAAACTTATTAAAAGGCAATTTGCTAAGAGCTATAATGGAAGGAATGTAGAAAGTGCTGTCACTTTATGGGAGGAAATGAAAAATGCTGCTTACAGGAATTAAGTGGAAATTGCCAAAGGAAGGTGACTTGGAGGCATTCCAGGCTGTAAAGGACAATACCTTTAAGAAGGGTTGCTAATAAAGGGAAAATTTAAAAAAAAAAGAAACATGAAACTGAGTTTTGATGAAAATATACTCTTTAGAACTTATGAATGTATTTATTTAAATATCATAAATCCTAATCCAAAACTAAAGATCAATGCCAGACTAAGGAGATAACAATTATGGATAGTTTCTTTCTCTTCTTTGAGAAAAGCAAAGTAATTAAGGGAAACCGTCATTTGTAGCATTAGCACTCGTGAAGGCGTGGGGGATAGACACTTTCTTGAAATTCTGTGTTCTGGGGACTGTTGAGACCCTCTTCTAGCTTAACGTTTCAGGTTCTTAGAGGTACCGTGCTTCATTTCTCCTGGGGACTTAGAGGGTGCTGTTTTCTCTGCTGGGCACGTCTGACCCTTCTACTCCTGGTGAATTTCTGCCATCCTTTAGCTAGGATTCTGCTCAGAATCACTTCTTCTAAAAAGCCTTTTCTAATTTACAGTCTGGGTTAGTTACCATTCTTCCGGATTCTAATAGCATCCTGTGTTCATGTTCTTGTTACTTTTCTTTTTGTTTGCTTCTCCCATGAAACAGTGCCTTGAAGGCAAGCGTTATTTTTCAGTAACGTTTGATTCATTGAACGCTTTGAAATAAATGAAAGACATGGAAACAATAGCCTGTTTTTGCCCTTCGTTTGCAGTGACAAGGTGGTATTTGGAGATGGCAATCAGAGTTTGGGTTACTCTCCGAATTAACAGCTAGGAAGAAATTTAGAGACTTCACCTGTGCGTAACTGGTGTCTGGCAAATAGCAGATTGCTGACGCGTTTTAGCCGCTTGAAAGAAGGAACATTCTCGTCTTGTACATGAAGACTCTGATTTAGATTACGTTGAGGATACGTCTCTCTTAGCGTATTATTAAGATAATGTGAACTCAGACATGGATCATTACTCATAAATGGACTCTAATTCTTACAGCTTCTAGTTGTTAAATGCCTCTATATGTCAGGTGTCACAGAAATAACATATATGTGTAATATACATATGTGGTCACATTTCATTCTCTGATAAACTTATGGGGCCTGTATTAGATTTGGAGAACAGATTTGGACTCAGAACGGTGTTCTTTCTCCCCTTCCATGCTGCCTCCCTTTCTTTAAGAAGCAGCTCCCACCTTTCTCCTGGTGGAAACTCTAAGACTGGGAATCAAAGATTGGGCCTTTGATCACTGGTTTGCTGTGTGATCACTTATAAAGCACTGAACTTCTCTTCAGTCTCCACATTTATAAAATAGACCTATTAAACTACATCGGGAGTTCGTTCCTCATGCGACAGAGATTTGGAAGGCTAATTGAGGTGCTGAAGACACAGGAGCAAAAAGAACAGTCAAGACCCACAGTCCTGGGGCATCTGGGGGGCTCAGTCAGTTAAGCGTCCAACTCTTGGTTTCAGCTCAGGTTATGATTTCAGAGTCCTGAGACGGAGCCCCTTGTTGGTTTGTGCACTCAGAGTAGTGTCCCTTGCCCAGCTTGCTTTTCTCTCTCTCTCAAATAAATAAACAAATAAAATCTTAAAAGATCCACAGCCCCACAGAGCTCACATTATGGTGACTGAGGTAGAAAATAAACAAGTAAAACAATCCAATCGTGATCAGTGCCCTGAAGCAAACAGAAGAGGGTGATGAGGAAGACCCGGTAGGTGTGAGGCCATCCATGGAGGGGTGGTCGGAGAAGTCTTTCTTCAGGAAGTGGCATTTTTAAGTTGATCTACATGAAAGGAAAGCAGGAAGCACCCATGAATAAGTTTGGGGGTGGAGAGTGCTAGTCAGAGGGAGGCTCCAGGCCAGACATCCCAAAGCTGTGAAAGCTCTGATGTTGGAAGACTGCTAAGACCGGTGTGGCTGGTGGGAAGAGAGGAAGGGGATGAGAGGAGAGGCTGGCAGGTCTAGTTCCTGACGTTGGATAAGTGGTAGACACTGTTTCGCATACTCCAGGGTACAGATACTCCAGGGAAATCCATGACGATGTCTCAACTCTTTGATACCTTTGACATCTTTGATGTTTCCTTCTAACATCTTTGCCACTTTTCATGTATTTGGGAAAATCGTTCCTTCTTAGTAACGTCCCAGAACAGAGGCCAGACACTCATTTCTTCATTCCCTTGCATCAAGGACCCATGCGGAGGAGCCCGGCTCTGTCAGAGCGACCCAGATAAGACTTCCCATTGGAAACCTAGTGACCAGAAACTGCGCCGTGGAGTCGCTCTGGCAGTGATGGTGGCTGGTGCATTTCGTCTTCGGGGCAGCCATGGCACAGTTTCCAGTATTGCAGTGCCCAGATCCCGGTTAGCCAAAGGGCCTTCGGCGAGTGCCTGGTGCTGGTGGCAGCCTTGAGCACACCGGACCAGCCCTGCGCTATTGCTTTGGTGCTGTTGCTGACTGCACAGCTTCGTTCACTGGCCACCGTGGAGTTTCTGTGAATCTCTAATAGCTTCCTAGACATTTCTTTTTATTTAAATTCACTAGAGTGCATTTCACTGTTCGCAGTTAGGAACCCTTCGCTGGTGCCCTAAACTTGAAAGTAAGGGTCACGGAGATTTACTACCTATGTCTGAGAAGCGTTGGATCGATGAGATTCATTCCAACTCTCAATCTTGGGCTAATTAGTGGCCAGAAATGACCTGGAGATATAAACACTGCTTATTTTATAACCCTGTTCTCAATATTTTTATTTGTAAAATTAGTATCTGTCAACTTGTCTCTGTTAGAGAAGCCTACTATTTTATTCTATGCACTTACGGGAAGTTGGACTAATTATTCCATTATATTCTTCTAGAAACCTCTTATTGGTCCCTCCTTAACTTTAAGAATAGGATCTAGTACAAAGATACTACCTTTATTTATTTATTTTTTTAAAGATTTTATTTATTTATTTGTCAGAGATAGAACGTACAGGCAGGGGGAGGGAGAAGCAGGATTCTCAGGAGGAGAAGCAAGGAGCCTGATGTGGGACTGATCCCAGGACCCTGGCATCATGACCTAAGCCATAGGCAGATGCTTAACGCATGGAGCCACCCAGGCATTCCCCAAAATACTACCTTCTTGACCAGACTTTGGATCTCTCCAGGCTCCCAGATACATCATTGATAAGGATTACATTGCCCTGGTCAACTTCTCTCCACAAGAGCCCCTTTGTCAGTAAAGCTAACCAAGTATTCAGTGATTAACATAACATTAACATAACATTTACATAACAGTAACAATCCTAACATACATGCATTTATAGTGTCTGTTCAGAACTGATTCTTTCAATAAAGCATGTAGCTAGCCGTTTTTGAGGTCTATGGTGCTACATTTGAGAAAGGGCTTCTAAATTTTAAATGGTTCTTAATTGCTATACAAAAGTAAGGTGAAAATATGCTTGCCGGGATCACCACGCGCGTCTGTTCCATACTCGTGCCAAGCTGGTCTTGGAAGAGTTGTTAAAAATGTAGCTCCTTCTCTAAAATGGCTTTCCATTTTCTGCCTCTGGCCATCTCTCCACTCTGTGTTGAAGTTCTGCATCTTTACTAACTCCTGCCAGTTTTACTTGTTAGAAGTTACTCTTATATTTATAACTGAATTTGTTTTCTTTTCTTATTGTCAAGTCAGTTGGATGCAAGGCTCTTCATGATGACCGCTAGCAAAGTCCCTCTTCCAGCATGTTCGTAGGTAAAAATGGTGATTGATTCTTGGAAATAATTCCACTTGTTTACTTTAATGAAATTGTTCATTGTTATGCAGAGGAGAGAATGAAGCACCCCATTTTTTTCTTATTTAAAGATCTTACCTCCTGTGATACCAATAGACACTTGTAAGAGTAGTTTACTTTGAATATCAGTTAAAAAGTAGATTTTTGACTCAAAAACATCTTTCTGTCAGTTATAACCATTAGGCTTGTGCACATTAGGTTTCACTTTGCCAGTGCATTTTCAGAGACTCCCTATTTAGTTCATGTTTGTTGATACATTTTTGGTGACAAGTTTCTGGTAACTTGAATGTTACCACCTAGGGATATATCTTTGTCTTTATAGTTTAGAAACAGTGCTTTGGGTGAAAGATTCTCATTATGGAATATCTTTTCTGATTGTCACTTTTCCCTCTTCTTTCTTAAGACATGATGCACATTTTAAGTCATATTATGGCTGGAGATGTCCTTTGTTGTCTCATTAGGGACATTATGAGAAATTGAAAGTAAATCTTATAAAGAAAGATTTTAGCCACATAATGGGTACATGGTGGTTTATTATTCTGTTCACTTTATACATGTTTGATTTTTTTTCATAATGAAAATCTGAAAAAAACACCATTGTATATTGGATTAATTCAGTGTTATGACTTAGGCAGTTCACTAGGCTTCTCTGAACCCAAGTGTCCTTATCTGTAAAAGGAAACATAAAAAAAGGATAAATGCTTCATTTGTAGGATTAGGATTTGATCCGGAAATGAATGCTCCAGTGTTGTAGTGTGGACTGTACTCTGAAATACTGTTCACATGTTGAGTATTAATTATAGAAGGATTTTTTGCAAGTGTCACTCAAGATTGCTTAACCTAGAAAGAACTGGGAAGATTTGCATAATTGCTTTTTGTATCAGGATCATGTAGGGTCATTGAGGCCAAGAGAGAAGATGACTTGCCTTTAGAAGGTAGTCCCTTGGGAAGTGGAACAAAATCAGAGTTTACCATATGCCTAGGAGTGTGCAAAATTTTTATCATAAATTTCTTGCTAACAACTACATAATAAAAGAATACCATTATCTTTTGTTATACAGATGAGATAGGTCATTTGGCTCAGAGGTTGAATATCTTGGCCAGGTTCATATGACTAAAAAAAAAAAAAGACAGAACTAAGAACAGAAATTGCCTAACTCTAGGACCTCAGCAATTATTTCAAGTCAGGCTTTTTTTAAAACTTTTTTTTTTGTTTTCATACTTCTTTCTGTATGCAGTTTTATTCAGCTACATGAGCAGATATACATGGGGTTTTTATTATAATAGTCCAAAAAAGTCCACTTTTGCATGTGGAAAGGATTTAAATGAAAATGCATAAATGCATATAAATAGTCCTATATTGTGTTTCCCGGGGCTGCCATAACAAATACCACACACTCGGTGGCTTAAACAACAGAGATTTACTTTCTCATACTCCTCTTGGCCCGAAGTCCAAAATCAATGACTTGGCAGGGTGTATTCCTTCTAGAAGGTCTGAGGGGAAATGATTTCATGTTTCTTTCTGAGCTTTGGTGGCGGCTGGCGATCCTTGCCTTGTAGTCTGTGCCTCCCCTTCACGTGGCTTTCGCCCGTGTCCATCTGTTACCAGGTCTCCTCTCCGTGTCCGTCTATTACCAGGTCTCCTCTCCTTTGTGTATGATGATGCTGGTCATGGGCTTGAGGGCCCGCCCTATATCCAGGATGATCTCATCTGAGATTTTTAACTTAACTAATTATATCTACAAAGACCCTGTTAATAATGTCATTCACAGATACTAGAGGCTAGGATCTGGACATATCTTCTTGGGGGCCACTGTTTGACTTGCTATGTATTTGGAACTTCATATTAAAGAAACAGCTCAAATAGTATAAGAACAGTACAGACTTTGGTTTCAGTCCATTTTAGTTCACAGATTACTTCATGTTAAGTGTATTTTATATACGAATGTTATTTTGTATATATCACCTAAAATAAACGCTATCTTCATGAAGATCTTAGACTTAAATTTCATTTTCTCTTTGCTAGCTCACTAGTCAAAATCTGTGTTGATCATCATCTTTCAGTTATCCCAGGATATACTGTGGCATATGTACATTTAGTTACTCATTACTTAAAACTTTGATATTTGAAATTACTTTTAAGAGATTCTAAATGGTAAGAAAACATTTAATACTTCAGTGAGATCTCCTGATTCTCCTCCCGAAGCACTTACCACTAAGACCAGAATGTTAGCACTAGACTCAAAGAGGAGATAACGAGTTTGAAAGATGGATGCAGTGGTCTTTGATGATTGAGCAGAATTGGGGGCAGCTGAGAGAGAAAAGCCAAAAATACACTAAAACGGGCATTAAGAGATCTGGATTCTGTTCTCCACATTTTCTATGTTCTGCATCTCTGCAGAGCAGAACAGGAAAGAAAGAAAACTTCTAGAGAAGCAGAGATGACCGCTGCATGCGGATGGTTAGGGGCTCTGGGTGGGGACAAGGTGCTTCAGGAAGATACATGGACATCAAATTTTGAGCAAACTTTCAGAGATTAAAAAGGAGGGCATAAAGGATGAGAGGTGATGTGTACACTTTTAAGCCATCAGTATGTATTTTTGACAGGAGCTTAGAAGTAATAGATTTGTTCTGGAGCAGTTCAGTGGCTTACTGAGGAGGAGAAGCTGACTGGACGGCACCTGGTCAGTGAGCGGTCGGGAAGGCCGGCTAGTGTAGCGCCCGCGCAAAAAAGAAGCTTGTGCGCTGAGACTGTCCCCACTGAAAGCTTATACAAACGGGGGCGCCTGCGTGGCTCAGTGGGTTGAAGCCTCTGCCTTCGGCTCAGGTCATGATCCCAGGGTCCTGGGATCGAGCCCCCCATCAGGCTCTCTGCTCAGCGGCGGGTCTCTCTTGCTTTCACTCTCAAATAAATAAATCTTTAAAAAAAAGAAAAAAAGCTCATGCAAATGTATTGATTTGGCAAACTTTTTAATGTAAAGCCTTTCCTTTGAGTATGAGTCTGCCAAAGACTTTCTTTGGTAAATAATACCCGTTACAGGTCGTCCCAGTATTTGTCAGATGGGAGGGAGAATGTAGGGACACCTAGATGGCACGTGGGTGCAATTTTTTTCCAGACTCTAATAATTTCATCTCAATCTTTTATAGCCCTGTTGTCAGCCTATAATGTGACAGTGTGAGAGTGACTGCTTGACTAAACTGTGGTTTTGTTAGGAAGGGAGAACGAGGAATGGGTGCCTGTTAGGCAGCCAACATTTTCATTCCAGTGAGCGCACAAGAGAATTGCTGGGAACAGAACCGCTTAAAAATATGTGTGGGGCAGGTTCTAGCGCTGTGAGCTCTCAGTTAGCTCTGAGCGCCTGTTGTACACTCTAACGGGACTGTCAGTCTGGTGAGTGGGGAACTGGTTAGGTAGGATTCTGTTTTGGAAAACCCTTATTTGTTGAGTGGAGCTTTACAAATGCTGCAAAGGCTCACTAAGATTCGAGGGGAAAGGATCGACAGAGAAAATTATATTTGAGTCACCTTTGAAGGACAAAGTAGTGGAAGGATTTGTGATAGAGCGAGCGCCTGTTTGTAGGTTGAGAAATTGTTGAGTCCTGGCATTCGTGTATCACAGGCTGAGAGATAAGGGTGGAGAAATTTCCAGCCTTGATTTCAGGTTGCGAGCGATCATTTCTGTGACTGGGTCACATCCTTGTGTCGCTGTTCTTGGGTGGTCTGTTCCGGGGTGGCCGTCCCCATCTCGCTTGAGCTTGGTGAGTCAGAGCCGAAATGGAGATGCGACTTTCTTGGAAGGTTTAAAGCGGTGCTGACTGCATGAAATCATTTATATTTGTATATATGCGCACATTTAGTTTAAGGTCAGTTTCTTTGGATAGATACAGCTTGCAAAATTAGGTTACACACTTTTTTAAACAGTCTAACTTTGTCATTATAGGAAACAATGAGGATCTTATTTTCATGAATAATAAACTTGATGCCAGAACTCTGAGCCATGCGCATAAATACCTGCTTTCTTTAAAACCTCAGATTATGTACTTGAGGCTCTGCCCAAAGTACACTCTTGGCTTCCTGAGTGGGGTTTTGAAAAATTGTCTTCTTTATTGTTTCCATGACCTGTTTGTAGCGCTGGCTGTGAAGCAGATGTACCTCCTCCTTTCCGTTCAGTTATGCAAGACGATTTTCCCAAGTTGTTGGCATCACACCACTCTCCGGAGCAGTGCGCACTATTTGCTGTTGCCCCTGCTGTCACAGCAGAATGGTGCAGAATGGTTTTCAAGATCCTTTTTATTTCACTGATGTTCTCAGATCCCCCCCAAGAAACTTCAGCACCCTGCAGTGGGTTTATTTGATCTCAGAGGAGACGGTGAGAGGCTGAACTATCTCAAGAGGAAAAGAAGCGGGGTAGACCTCAGGGAGGTAGGATGAGTTGCTGTGGTTTCAGCAGTCTTGGGAAGTGAGGAAATCCAAGTATTGTAGGTAGAAGTTTCAAGAAGGTGAGCTGTCAATGGAAAGGGGTTGGGCGGAGAGAAGATTTTATTTACCGTGAAAGAGGAAGAAGCCAGTAAGGGAGGGTAGAAATTTTGGAAGAAGACAAAAACATTGATGTATCTTCATCCTGTTCCCTCTTCCTGAGACAGTCTTCCTCCTCATTCTTCCAAACTCTTAGTAATAGCTACACCCCGATACTACTTGAATGTATTGACTGTGTCACTTGTCGGATGTTATATGAAGAAAGCAATGAAGTCTTACTCTTGCTCTTTGAAATTTATGGTCTAAAACCATATAGCACGTGACGTGAATAAGGATCCATTCCTACTTTGAGCGCATTCTTTAGCAGAGTTTTAATGGGGCCTGTTGTTTCGAGAGCCATGATTCAATACAGCGATCTGTGTGAATCATATAGAGCGGAGCTTCTTTTTAACCTTGACACCAAAAGTAGGAATGACCCCTATTTTATAGGGTCTAGTGCTAGTGGTGTTTTATCAGGCTTCTGTTGTTTAAGATGGTGGCTTGATCTGGGGTAGAGTTAAGTCCATGTCATGATTGGTTGTGTTAAAATGGAATGGTTGGCTTGAGCCCAGAAAGAACTTTCAAAGTCATTGCAGAAATGTCCAGGTGAAAGGGACTTCCTGATGAGTCAGTTAATGCCTCCAAATGCTTATCAGAGTGGTCATTTAGTGGCTGTTAGACTCAAGTATATACGAAATTCTAATGAGGGCAATTATTAGAGTCTAAAAAAAAAAAAACCCTACAGAAGAACAGGTTTATGGAGGGTTTTTTTTTTTTTTTTTAAACAGTAAGCTTCAATTCCATAGTGAGTATTTGATAAATCATGATAGTAAAGACTGTTTTACATTTTTGGAGGGCATCTTCCTCACAGTTACAAAATCAGTAGGTGTCCATGCTCTTGACTCACAACGTAGCTGATTCACGGCGGAGCAGGTATTGTTACTGGGCTAGTGGGATATAAACCGGAAACTGAAGCTCAGGAAAGTTTGGAATAACAGCTGACGCATTGAGGGTGTATCATGAACCGATGCAGCGTTAAGAAATTTACATTTAGGTTTTTTAAAAAATTTTATCTCCACTGCTATCCTATGCTGTAAAGGTTACATTTACTCAGAGTTTATGGTCGATAAAATTGAAAAGAGGTTAAGTAACTTATCCAAGTGTACAGGATTGGTAAGTGACCAGAGTCACAGCCCAAACCCAGGTGGACTGACACAAGGACGGTCTGGGCCCCTGTGTGATACTGTGCAGCTTTGTTCCCTCCTTCTGCACCCACCGGCCCCCCCCGCAAATAAATAAATAAATCTTTTAAAAAAGCGATTAGGAGTCCTCATCAGGAGCCAGGGAGACACTTTTATAGAAAAAAAGGCAGAAACAAAGTAGGGACATGACTGATAGCGATTGGCTGTGGCTTAAAGCCCCCTTGTCCTTAGCGTTTTGATTTCCTTGTGTTGAGGCATGTACAGGCCTGGCCTTTGGTCTGCTGAGGTAGGCTGCCAGAGGATTAGAACTGCTGTCGTCTAATCGCCTTCTTTTTAATTAACTTCACAGTCAGAAACAATGCATTACATTATATGGTTGCGCAGATGCCCTCAGAAGAGCTCGTGGACTGATGTAGTATGTTCGTGTTTAGAGCTGGCACACGTGTGGCTTCAGTGTCTGCTCCGTGAGTGGTTCTTCTCAGAGGGTTATGTTCGTCGTATTAGCGAATGAGAACAGATATTGTCTACTGTTTATCAGACATTATCTGTTGAAATGAATTTCAGAACTTACTATCAGCTGGAGCCAGTGCATGTTTTTTCTTTGGAAATAGTCTAGATACAGTAAGTATCAAAGGAAGCAAAATTCAACATAGAAGTGATTTGTCATGAAATGTTTGACTAATGCATGATGAGTTTCCGGAATAATTGACAGACATTCGTTAGGATGCTATTTTAGTGAAACTGTTCATCGATAGGAGATATCAATGTCCTGTAACTGTTTTCCATTATTTTTAGGTGTGTCTCAGAAAAGTGCTAACCACACTATGAGGCAGTCATCTGCTTTTAACAGTTAATGTGTTATACCCACAATAACACAAAGTTGTCTGACTAAACATATAATTATTTTTTTAAGGTTTTATTTTTAAATAACTCTAGACCCAATGTGGGGCTCAGACTCACAACCCTGAGATCAAGAGTTGCACGTTCCACCCACTGAGCCAACCTGGTGGCCTAAATGTGTAACTCTTGCAGCAGCAAGCACTAAGCCAAATTCCGCCTTTATTAACTAACAGCCCCCGGGTCGCGGCATCCACTAGTGATTGCTGGAGTGTGCCCGGAGACTTGCGTCCTGACTGGATGTAGCCTGTTGTTGGTATTATTCAGTGGTGAGTGTAGGTTAAACATTCACTTACCATTGATCCCATTAAGGTGGGTAAAAGGAAGTTTTAGATAAAAGCCTAGTCTTAAATTTGTTTTCCAGCCATATCTGAAGCAGAACATCAGAATACTTGAGAGGGAAAAAGAGGAGTCACTTTTTTTTTCTTCAAAATTTTATTTTGAAAATACTTCTAGCATCATCAGATTGCAAAAATGGGGAGAAGTACCATGTACCCGTCACCCAGCCTCCTCCTTGGTCGTGTAACAGTAAATAATCTGAAGCAGCAGTTGCTGAAGTATGAACCAGTTGTGCAAATGCTGAAAATTAATGCATTTTTCTCAATAGTAGATGACAATTGCCAAAGCTTTCTGATAAACCAAAAAGACAAGTTTTAAAATCTGCTAAAAAAGAAAACTTATTTATATTTCTTCTTAAAAAGTAAATTAATGCAGAATGCATTCCAAATTTTGTGGTTTTTTGGAAACTTCCACATTTGAAAGAAACGAAGACTCTGCATATGCATCGCTCTGATGCGACACAGTCCGTTTGTGCTTTTGTCTGTCGATGCGCATTTATGTTGTTTTCACTTTTTTGGTCTGTTTTGAAGAATGCCCCTGTGAACAGTTGTGTTCAGACTTTTGTGGACCTGTGTTTTGAATTTCGGGGGCCACATAGCTCAGAGTGGAATTACTGGGTCATATGGTAAATCTATGTTTACTATTTTGAGGACTTGACAAACTTTTCCCAAAGGTTCTGCACCAATTTACAGCCATTTCTGGGGTCCCAGTTCCTCTTTCTGTTTGCAGATGCTTCATAATGTCTGCGTTTTCTCCATCCTAGGGGGTGTGCTGTGGCATCTCTTCGTGGCTCTGATTGGCATTTCTCTGATGCCTAATGATGTTGAGCATCTTTTTAAGTGTTTATTGATAATTTGTGTATCTTCTTTGGAGAAATATCTATTCAGATCCTTGCCCAGATTTTAAATTGAGTTCTCTTATCATATATAATTTTTGCAGATATTTTCTGCCATTTTGTAGGCTGTCTTTTCACTTCTTGATGTTGTCCTTTGAAGCCTAAGAGTTTTTAATTTTAATGAAAACCAGTGTTTGTGTGTGTGTGTGTGTGTGTGTGTGTGTGTGTTTTATTGCTTTACTTTTGGTGTCTTATCTAATAGAAACTGTTGTCTAAATTAAGGTCACAATAATTTACTTCTGTGTTTTCTTCTAATGGTTTTATAGTTTCAGGTACTATATTAAAGTCTAATCTACTCTTTTGCGAAGAGATAGCCAGTTTTACCAGCCCTATTTGTTGAGAGACTATTCTTTACCCATTTATCTGTCTTGGCACCCTTGCAGAAAATCAGTTGACTATAATAAGTATAGGATTTATTTCTGGACTTTCTGTTTTACTCCATTGATCTGTGTGTCTAGCCTCATGTCACCACACTCTCTTAATTACTGTAGCTTTGTAGTAAAATTTGGAATTGGAAAATGTGAGTCTTAACTTTTTTCTTCTTTTGCAAAATTATTTTGGCTATTCTGGGATTCCTATATTTCTGTATGAATTATGATATCAGCTTCTGAATTTCTTCAAAAAAGGCAGCTGGAATTTCATTAAATTTGTAGCTCATTTTGGGAGTTCTAGTATAGAAATATGGCATATCTTTCCATTAGGCAGATCTTCTGACTAACTGATTTCTGTGTATTTACTTTAATGAATCTGCTTATTAGTTCTCAACGGTTTTTGGTTGTTTCCATTGGATTTTCTATATGTAAGATCTTGTCATCTGTACAGAGATAGTTACACTTCTTCCTTTCTGTATTAGTCTGCTCAAGCCACTATATCAAAGTACCACAGATTGGGTGGCTTAAACAACAGACATTAGTTTTTCACAGTTACGGAAACTAGAAAATCCAAGATCAAGATGTTAGCAAATATGGTCTCTGAAGCAAGCCCTCTTCCCGTCTTGCATATGGCTGTCTTTTTGCCGTGTCTTGCCACGGTGGAGCTAGATCTGGGCCCTTCTAATAGAGACAGGAGTGTCCTCATGGGCTCTACCCCTACGACCTCATCTCAACCCAGTTATCTCCTGAAGGCCCTGCCTCACATGCCATCACGGTGGGGGTAAGGGCTTCCACGTGTGAATTTGGGGGGAAACAAATATTCAGTCAAATATTGAGATTCACTTCTCAATCTGGATGCCTTTTACTTCTTTAACTTTCCTTTTGAAAATGTTATCTTTAACATGTAATACATTTAATAACATTTAATTGGAACAGGTTTTTAAAAGTCACAATAATATATATTTGGGCATCTGCTTCAGTCTGTATTTTCAGTTCAGCAGTGGGCAGACCTGGAAAGCAAACTGTCCTCATTTTGTTGATACGGTTGTCAGCAAACATTTATTGAATGTAACATCATTCCCAGGAATGTACTAGGCATTGTGGAGGTCATAAAAAAATGAGCTCTGTGTATGAACTTAATTTCATAGAGAAGCCACGTTTCAGTATGCTTGAAATACCTCCAGAGAAAACGTAACACTCGCTATAAATTCCATGGATCCAAATGACACTGGCACCGCGCACGGAGGTGAGCCGCAAGACTCTGGATGATAGAACACAATGGAAGAATGGATGGGATTAACATGGGCAGTGAATCGAGGGGAAGCTATTTTACATAGAGACCGCTGTGGGTAAAGTCAGAGTGTAGAGACAGTTTTCGGAAAAGTTATATTTAAGTCTAAGAAACAGATAATGAAGATGCTGGACTATAGTTTGAGGAAGACTAACAACCACGACTAATAAGATGTATAGAAGTAAGATAGATATAAAGTGAAAAAGGTGATTTTAATAAAAGTAGGAGAGAAGGGTGACAAGAAGAGAACTTCCGAGGGACCAAAAATAAGGCTTAGTAAAAGATTGATGATGGCAGGAGGATGGGGAAGGAACGGTAAAAATTACTGGTGTTTCCAGCTAAAATATGAGAAGAGGGCCTGTGAACGGCTCAAGGTCCCAGAGCCACGAAGGGCAGAGCTAGATTTAAAATGCAAACCTTTTGACCCCCAAACCTTGTGTTCTTTATACCACGCGGCATTTTAGGGCTAACTGTGGAGGGTTGTAGCCTTTATTACATTCCCCAAATCTTCAGTAGCATAATCCAACCCATGTCCCTAAGTAGAAGGTTTTATGTTTTTTGGTGACGTGTACCTTACAGTAGAGGAGTGTAAGCTAATTCTGAAGATATTCATGATTAGTTGGGAAAAAAGATCAAGTATTTGTATTAACAATTTACACGAATGTGTTCTAATTCATAATAAGCAACCACTGTTTCCGTTAGCGTCATGCGACCTTGTCACACGGGTTTTCACTCCCAAGGGTCATCTCACCACAGGAGCGAAGTGTGACTGATACATGGCGCCCCTTGGTGTCTGACGTGAGAATTCCTGTGCGCACGTCGTGTATTCACTTCTTTATCCAACAAGTGCTTCGTGTGGACTGCATTTCACGCTGCGGGAGAAATTAAGGCTTTGGGAAAAGAAGAAGGCAGCCTGCTTTTTCTGCTAGCTGAATTTTTCTCTACGACCCCACCCTTTTAGCTGGACCAGCGCGGCATCCCCACTGGCCGTAGATAGCCCGAGTCTGAGCCAGTTGTCCCGGTCCTCCATCCAGTTAGCTTGCTTTTCACTCTCCGAAGTGTCCCAGTTCAATCGTAAATGACACGGTCACAGTACATGTAGTACGTTCAAATTCATGTTGCAGTAAAATTTCAGTTTGCGTATCTTTCATCTTCAACTTCACTGTTGAGGAACTGAAATAGGAAAATGTTAAGTATGTGAGTACCAAAATTCTACAGTAATTATAGCTTGAGTTTCCAAGAAAACAATCTAAAATAGAGGTGAAGAGATTTGGTAATCCACAGAATAGAAAAATAGAACACTGATGATGTAGCACTTAGGGCATATATTTCTGCTTTCAATAAAACCAATTAAATAAAATCTTTTATCCCCCATCAGTTGATTGCTGAGATTTTAGTAGAAATGTGAGACAAGTTACTTTTGTGTGCAAAGACTTGTAATAAGCTATTAGCCTGGCAGAATCCGTGGGGTGATAAATGAGTAGGAGCGCAGTGTCGAGCATCCCTCGTTCGCTGGCGGAAATGCTTTATTCAGTCTTTGACATAAATTGCTTTAGGAAAAGACTCGGTGGGGATGAGAAGAACCGTGGTCAGTGATAGCACATACTAAATAAAAAATGAAAGCTAGGGGTGCCTGGGTGACTCAGTGGGTTAAGCCTCTGCTTTCGGCTCAGGTCATGATCTCAGGGTCCTGGGATCCAGCCCCGCATCGGGCTCTCTGCTCAGCGGGGAGCCTGCTTCCCTCTCTCTCTCTGCCTGCCTGTGATCTCTCTCTGTCAAATAAATAAATAAAATCTTAAAAAAAAAAAAGAAAGAAAGAAAGCTAACATTTCGTTCACCAAGCACTCACCGTATGCCAGGTTCTGTTCTAAGGTGCTTAACGTACACTAACTGCCATGACGTTCTTGTTTTAACTTGACAGATGAAGAAGATGAGATACGGAGATCAGTTAACTTGCAAGTCCCCTCAACTGGCATAGCCAACGCTGTAGCTACCTGGTGCTGTAACATTTTTTTAAAGATTTATTTATTTTAGAGTGAGAGAGACGTGGGAGGAGGGCAGAGGGAGTGGGAGAACCTCAGGCCGACTTCCTGCTGAGCACAGAGCCTGACACGGGGCTCGATCCCCATGACCCTGAGATCATGACCTGAGCTGAAATCAAGAGTCAGATTCTCCACAGACTGAGCCACCTAGTGCCCCCTAGTTTTTAGACTGCCTGATGCTCTTACTGTGTGTTTTATAGGTGCCCATTTACAGACAATATCTATGATACGTTTCCAGGACATACTATGGTTTACAGAGTCTCTGTCCACATATTCCGTCATGTTTTTTCCCTTTCTCCCTCCCTCACAAACACACGCACACACACGCACGCACACAGGCACTGGGAAGCAGAGCCCGCGAGGATACCCTCACTTTATAGTTAGGATATGTTTATGTGGTTTGCCCAGAATTGCTCATTAGGAAGTGGCGGAACTGAGATTGCCTCCAGCTTAGCTCCTCGTAGTCTGTGAGCGCCTCGTTCTGCAACGCGGAGATCACAAGTGCACGTGCTGAAATCGTCGTCGCGTTGGACCCTACAGGACTCCTCCTTGGCAGTATAAAAGTAGAAACCAGCATGTTTTGTTCTTTTTTTTAAAAGATTTTATTTATTAATTTATTTGACACAGAGAGAGAGATCACAAGTAGGCAGAGAGGCAGGCAGAGAGAGAGGGGGAAGCAGGCTCCCTGCTGACCAGAGAACCCAACGCGGGGCTCGATCCCAGGACCCTGAGATCATGACCTGAGCCGAAGGCAGTGGCTTAACCCACTGAGCCACCCAGGCGCCCCGAAGCCGGCGTGTATATCAGCCTTTTACCTTTAAATATTTTCCCATGCTTAGGGTGGTTCTTTAAACGTCTGTGCTGATACAATGAGCCCAAGAAAGTAGGCCGATAGTTCACTTTAATTTTCCATCAGTGAAATGCAGTAATATGAGTACTTATTCGTAGACTTGACAGAAATAAAATAAATAATACACTTGTAAAGCACACGAAACAGTGTCTGGCACTCTGTTGTTCTCTCACATTGTTAACGAGGACTGGGTGTTGGAAACTATGGGCAGGTTGTATGAAGTCGTTCTCGTTACTGGAAATTGCTCCCAGTGCATGAGTGTCATTGATGTCCAGAAAACCGGGTGATGTTCTTGTGCTAATTCTGAAGAGATTTTATCGATGACCAACATGTATTTTAGGAAAGAACTCTGCGCTTTGAAGAAATACAAAATATATTTTAGAAAATTCATGTCCTCAGTGAGTTTAAACTTTCCCATCTATTAAAAATACAGTATTTTTGTGAAGGCCTGCAAAGGTGGGGAGGGGGTTGGCAGTGGGGAATGGATGTCTGCCAGAGCATAGAGTTTCAGTTTTATAAGGTGAAAGGAGTTCAGGAGATTGGTTTCATGACAGTGTATGTGACTGAACTTACTACTGAACTAAGTATTTAAAAATGCTTTAAGATGGTCAATTTTTTTAAGATAGTAAATTTTATGTATAATTTTACTACAACAAAAAACTTTAAAAAAGAAAAAAAGCACATTTATTTTAGTGTTAAGAAATCTCAATCTGGGGTGCCTGGGTAGCTCAGTGGGTTAATGGTCTGACTCTTGGTTTTGGCTCAGGTCCCTGGAGCTCCACACGGAGTCCTGGGTGTGGAGCCCCCGTTAAGATTCTCTCTACCTTCTCCCTCTGTCCCTCCCTTGCCCCTCACTTGGGCACGCACACTCTCTCTCTAAAAAAGTTAATGATTAAGTTTTATTTTTATATTATTTACACGGATAAAAAATATTGTTTCCTTTTTTTCCCTCTTCTTTTCCTTCCTTCTTCCTCCCTTCTTTCCCTCTCCCTTCCTTTCTTCCTTTGTCAACATACCTGGTCAAACTTGATTCTGCAGAAGATTCCCTGTGTTTGTTTTTGGCTTGGTTCTCTAAGGATTGCTAGTTAACTGATAAGATTTTTGCTGTCACACAAAGTCAGACTTGGACTTCGGGCAGATGTATTAGGAGAGCGTTAATGGGGCCCCTTACTGTGGCAGGCCAACAATGCAAATGACTGCATTTCCCAAGGGATTTTTGTTTGTAGGGCTCTTTCTTTTTCTTTATGCCATTTTTATCAGGTACTTGACAGTTCATTTACATATATTTATTTATGTTAAATCAGAAACTAAGTGAAATATTTTTAAGGTCTTTTGACCCATGTTGCAAGTTTTGTGTGTATGTGCTCTTTTTTTCTTTTCTTTTTTTAAAGATTTTATTTATTTATTTGACAGACAGAGATCACAAGTAGGCAGAGAGGCAGGCAGGGGCAGGGGGGTGGAGGGGAAGCAGGCTCCCCACCGAGCAGAGAGCCCGATGATGCCGATGATGCCTGATGCCGGGCATCCCAGGACCCTGAGATCATGACCTGAGCCAAAGGCTGGGCTCTCAGCTCAGCAGGGAGTGTGCTTCCCCCCCCCCCCCCGCCCCACCTGCCTCTCTGCCTACTTGTGATCTCTCTCTCTGTCAAATAAATAAATAAAATCTTAAAAAAAAAATAAAAGCACAAATATTGGCCATTTCTAGTCAGAAAAAATTAAGTAATCGACACATTAAGAAAATATGTAATCAGTATAGCATCTTAATTGTATAGTGGGTAACAGCATCAACTGTATTCTTTTAGCTTCTAGATTCTTTTTATTTTGAGAAGAAAACCAAAAACTCCTTTTGATTTAAAAAAATGCTAAGATAATTATAAGGCAACTATATAGGAGTATTGAAAGATTTATCAATTATAATTTTCTTCATAGATTAAATTTAGTATTTTAAATTGGATTTGGATGACAAAGAAATATATAATATTATTAGATATGTATTTCAAAGTATCTGTAAATTGATATGCTACCATCCTGTTCTCATTTCCTTATCTAGTTTTAACATTAATTTATTCCTTTAACAGATAGTATTGAGTTACAATTTTATATCAGGTGCTCTGCCATATATATCTCCATGTTGGAGATAGAACGATGACCCAAGCAGATAGAGTCATGGTAACTCACTAGGCTCTAGAGTGATACATGCCATGAAAGAGAAATGAATTGTGCTATGATTGTGTGTTTTACAGTCCTTAAAATGACAGAACACTGTAATTTACTAACTCAAAGTACCTATATAACTAAGCCAAACTTTTGGAATGCTTTTTTCCGCTAGTAGGTTAATAAATATACTTCCTTTTGTCATGTTTGCTTCATGCTTCTACAGCCTGCAAGATGAAAGCCTTTAATTGGGTTGGGATCAAATTCATCTCATGGAAGAAGCTATGTTATTGTAATTTTATTTTATTTTTTTTAGTAAAAGTGGTCACTTAGTCACTATCAGATGTAAGAGCAGGATGAATTAAAAAATGATGTTCATTTACCATTAACTTTAACTTTCCTGAAGAGAAGAAAGTGACAGACCTGAAAGAGTCAACTGTTCTTTTTTCTGTAATTTTAAAAGGAAACCATTTTGATTTTCCACATGGCCTTAACCATACTACGGGACTTAAAGAAGTGAGCTCAATTTGAGATGTCGCTTACACAACAGTGAGCTTGAAGAATTGTACAAGGGGATATACCAGACTCATCACAGGGAGGAAAAAATCAGTAAGTAAAGAGGAAAAAAGTTGGAGGCCCCCTAACCATAGAGGTTTTCACTGTGTACTTTGTGATTGTTCCATATTCTGTGACCAGGTTGCTTTAAAAACATCGTAAATATGCAGACTTGTTGACATTTTGTAATGAGAATGTGAACTCCTCGGTGTTGGAGAACGTTGTCTCCCCATTGGCAATGAGCTCTGCTCCCTCTTGATCTCCAATTCTGTTTGACTGAAGTCCTGTGGTTAGTACCTCACTGGTGCCCTTTGATGATTTTACCCAGTTCATTCGCAGGTTCTCTGCTTAGGATCTTATAAACAGTGTGACTCATAACTAGAAAGAATGTATCCTGGCCAGGATTCTCTGAACCGAGAATAATTTTCAAGCAGAAAGATCTTCAATCACAGCCTAAAAAGCCCATGTCTACTTAGCATAGCTTTTAAAGAATCTTGATTGAGCATCGTAGACAACTGCATGCCTTCCTTGAGCACTGATTTGCAAGCAGCGACCGTTTCCACTACTAGCTGAAACTACTAGAAGCATTCCAAGGCTTTTATCGCTTTTTTTCTGACACCAAATCTTGCATGTCTCAAGTGGTGGGAAGCCCTTTGGCAGCAAGAGCTGCTTCTACCTGTGAAGCTTTATTCTGATTTCTTAAGAGCAAGACTGATTTAATTATTAATGTTGACTAAGTCAGTGGTGAGCCTTTTGTTTTTCGGTCAGGTCAGGGTGTGCATAGCGTTTGATCCCAGAGCTCTTGACGGTGCTCTTACCCGTCGGACGCTGGAGGAGGAGGAAAGCAACTGTTCGGCTGCTGCTTGGGGCAGGACAGGAAGTCGTGGCTACGGACGTGAACGCAGGGCAATAAACCACCAACCACCTTCTAGAGATTTTATTGGGGAAGCTGATATTTCATTTTACTATCTGATTATAAAAGTTAAAAGGTAAGTAGCCAAAGTAACAGTTGGGGTTTAATATATCACAGTAGTTTAATTCACCGTACGACTGAAGACTCTTACCCTTCAGCACAGTCTAGAATATCGCTCCTCTTCTGTGGTGGCATAAACCTGAACACTTAAGTATATTCCCCCTAAAATTAGCAATTGGAAGTGTTTCAAGTGTCACTGCACTGTGAAATATTAAGCAGATGACATTTACAGATACCGTGATCGTCAGTACGAGTGGCTGAACACTGTACACAACAACTCCGAGTGTGTCGTGCTCCGTAAGTGTACCTGACAGGAAGTAGGTGTCTTCATCTGTGTGAATCATTCACTCATCTATTTGCCTGTCATGTCCCAGGCATCTTTCTGTCTAGTTGTTTTCAGGAGACTGAGCCTGTGCCTGATCTCAGGCCATTTAAATGAGAAACGCAGAGTACCCAGGCATTTGTACATTTTCAAAGCTCTTAGAGTGTTTCTAATATACAACTGGGTTTGAAAACCATGTTTTTTAGTAGTAAGGAAAAAAATAAGGCCTCATTTCTTATTTTATTGATGGAAACAAGCAATAAAAACTGATGAAAATTTAAGCTACCGAGAAATGCTAGAAAGGAAAATAAAACAGGGTAAGGGAAGAAGGCATGGCAGTGCGGAATTATTATAAAACAGTAACCAAGGAATGAACACCTCTTAGATGTTGTGACAGTTGAGTAGAAGGTTAAAGGATGGAAAGGTGCATGAGCTACGTGCAGGTGTAGGAAAAAGGCTCAGGTAGAGACCCTAAGATAGGAGTGTAATGGGTGGTTTGAGGCAGAGCAAGAAGACTTGGGTGGATGGAATGTAGGAGGAAGGAAAGAGGAGGAGAAGATAGATGATAGAGACAGAGAGAGAGGGAGAGAAAGCATGGCTAGCTCATGTAGGGCCTGTAAGTCTGTGAGCAGAAGCCGTCAAATGATTTGATCTTATCTATATTTTGAGAAGATCATTATGACTTTATCATTAATATCATTACAGAAACAATATGGAGGACATTCTTGGGCATTACACATTTGATACTCATTATGATTGTCAGACATTCACACCTAAAGCAAATCCATGTGATTCTTTTTGGCAGATTCAGTGTATGAGAAGAAAAACTTATTGGGGCAAATTAATGCTAATCCATGCAGCTTTTAATGACTTGTTTTAGAAAGCAATTCAGTGCTTATCATGCCTTTGATGTATGTATATGGTGATAATTATCCTCTTCTAATGGGGAGGAGCCACATTTCTTTTAGAAAAGTGTACATGTCATTTATGTTCAATAAAATTTTTTCTTAATTCAAAGGGACTTTGAACAAAACCTGGTTCCCATCATGATTGCCTGCCTTTCCGAATTTAATTCTATTTTCTTCTTAATGACAAAATGTTCAATATGAATACTGACATATACAGTCAGCTCAATTTAAAAAAAATAAAAATTATTTTGTAGCTTCTTTATGAACCTTATTTTATAAGCTCATGCCTAGTTGTCAGATCCTTCTGCATTTCAGCTAACAATTTAGTTGTAATAATTGACTCATTTTCTGGAAATAAAATTGTTAATCATGAAGCCATCTCTATCTCTTCATTTTTCGAGCGTATTATGAATAAAACTGTGGAGATACCTCATGGGAAAGTGTTTTCTTGATGAAATGAAATGAAGAATCATGATATACTTTAGGAGCTTCAAAATACATAATAATATATTTAAAACAAGAAAATACCAGAGTAAAAACATTGTTTAATCTATTTATCTAAATGTTTTCCAAACATATTTGAGTATAGAGTCTTTGTGTGTGTGTGTGAAACTTCATATTTCATAGAAGAGTGTTTCTCAGAATTCATTTTGAGAATCCTGATTCCCGCATAGATAGCTGACTTTTATTTTTGCAAATGTTATTATTGATGTTGCTCTACTCATCCGCATGTTTGTAAACAAAGCAAACAGTGGAAGACTTAACGATTCTTTCTGATACTGAACAGATGTGAAGTTGATTCCTGTATTACTGCCTGCAGGACTTACAAATAAACCTGTTAATTGTTTTTTGCTTGTTCTAGTAGAGTATTAAATTTAATTCATCGATGACTTCAGGCTCTTCACAAGAAGAGTAACTTAAGGCCTTCTCACCATGTGTCAAGATAGTAAATGGTTGTGTTTCTTTCATAAGCCCCTGAACATTAGGGAGCATGGACCTTTTTGTCTGTTTCCTCCTCTGTTTTCTGATTTAGAAGGCCCGTAGGTAATACTGGCCAAGAGAGTATGATCTTTGTTTGCACAGTGGCTTTTCCTGCCAAATATATGAAACTTGAAGCCTGTGGAGAACTATCACCCGTTACTTCTATCCAGTTACAGGGAATAGAATTCAGAAAAGGAAACCAAAACTTGGTAGGAGGAGGGTTCTAATAATAATAATAATTAAAAAAACATGGCCTGTAAAGACAGGTGATGAACTTAAGTTATCAGAAAGCCCTTCCCTCTCTTAATTTCCCAGGAGCTATGGAAGCATTACATTTTTTCTATTAATATAATTGCCTGCTTTTCTCCCCTAGAAAACATTGTTTTTGTCCGTTTTGTTGTAAGAATTCAGAATTATAAAACATTTAATTGTACGTTCCAGTGTCCATTGTTATACCTTTGAACAATGATAGTATGTCCCTGCGTGTGACGGTTCTAGTCACAGAAGATGCGCAGTGACCTGTGGAGTTGTGGGTGCTGTGTAGTCACTCTGTGCTCGCTTGGGGAGTTGAGTCCAGTGGACTGGAACTGTCAAAAGCAATGGGTACCCATCAGGAAACGGCTGACCTCGAGTTGAGTTTAGGGTGTCTCAGGGACTGGAGTATGGAGGAGCATAAAACTTCCCCTGAGAATTCCGAGGAAGCGTTGACAGAAGGTTAGCAGGTGGGTGGCAGAATCAAGACTAGCGTTTCCCGAACTACGGCTGCAGAAGGCAGAGCCAGGAGGAGGAGAGGCAGAGGCAGTGTAAGGAAGGACAGTCCGTTTGCTGGTCAAGGCCAAGTTACTAGTGTCTGGCACTGGGATGGAGAAGATGCAGTAGATTCTGGAGCTCTTTTGGAAAAGGGAAATGCCCGAGATGTGGCGACAGGGTGTAGAGTCGAGGAAAGGGAAGAAGGGTGATGTAAGTTGAAGACTGGTCAGCATTTTCCTAGCTGAGAACTTGGGTAGCAGAGCAGCTTTGGCGGTCATGAAGATGAGGGCTTCCTCGGACATGCCTGATTTGGGACACTTGTGGGTGCTGACCAGTGGCAGTGACTTGCTTGTCATACTTCATATGCGTGTGTTCTGTTGAATTTTATAGACTGTGTCCTATTAAACATATCAAGTCTAACATTGCAGTTTTTACTAAAAATCTTTTTAGTAGATTTTACTAAAATCCTCAGTTTACATACAGTGGGCTTGATGTGTGCTGTTGCTGCCGTATCCCCTGTCTCTGGAACCAGCCGACCGCCCTCCGCGTTGCTCAGGGGCGTCATTTACTGCGGTTAAAAAGTAAACCCTTGTTTCCTATGCAGTCGTCCTGCTCACAGAGCTCGAGTAATAGGAAACCCTTTTGCAATTCAGTGCTTGCAAGTCCCAGGGAGAGTCTTGTTGGTTTTCTATGTGGGGGTTCGGCGTTCTGTTGCATGGAGGGAACCATGGTTACACTGAGAACGCTGGCTTTCTCGGCACCCACTGAAAAGAGCCCCTTGAGACCACTTCCTGGTCCCCGGGATTACCTGGGTTACTTACTAAGACAGAAATATCTATGGAGAGAATTCATGGTAGACACTAAAGATTTTACATTCCAAACAGCACGTTTGGAGTACTGGGTTCATTGTGCGATGCCTTCAGCATTGCATTTGTGTTCTAATGAAGCCCAGCTGATCTGAATTTCTATCCCCAGGAGGTATAAAATGAGATCACGTTTGTATTTGTTGTAGTAACAAATGGACAATGATTTTACCTTTATGCGTAATTATAAATATTAGTTTATTTGTGCAGGTAAATAGAACACAGATTCCTCGAAGGTGGAGAATCTGTCTTGCGCATCGTTGTGTCAGTGCTGTCCGGACACATCCCCAGTACGCAAACCGTACTGGTTGCCTGAATGGACTGTGGTTCCTGGAGCAGTATTTCCAGTTTTTCTGTTAGCATTTGTCCGTGTCTGTGCGGATGGGCTATGACGGACGGAGGAGACAGCAGGTGCGGGGGAGTTGCCTTAGCTGTAGGTCACACGGTTGAGCTCCACTGGGTGGACAGACGCGTCGTGCTCCAGGTTCCTTTCGACTCCCTCCGGGCAAATCTGAGGACACGTAGTAGCTCCAGGGTTCAGGATGGAGCAACAGGGAGCTTTAGCTTGTGCCTAGCCATGGAGAAGCAGATGGCGTTTAATATGTAGACACCTGGGGCTTTCACAGGTGTCCTTTGGGCAGTCTGGGCCTGCCCGTGCCAGCGGGCGGGATTTCTTCGTCAAGTTTCAGCTCTGGAGGGCAGTGACACGAAAGTACGGAAACGGGTGCCAAGACCGGAACGGGTCCACGCTGAAGCTCACAGGAGGGAGGCACAATTAGAAACGTGGGCATCTGCGTCCTTCTCCCAGAATAGTGGCTTGAGGCGGGAGGAGGCCAGTCAGAAGAGTGACCTAGAGAGCTGCATGCACAGTGGAAGAGGCTGGGCGCTTCGGCCGTGGGGCGGGTGAGGATCCCGTCTGAGGCCCGGCACTGAGGACGCGGTGGTGGACAGCGGGTGCGCCCGAGCTCTTCGCCTCCTCGTCCTTTCTCCTTCTCGGTGTAGCCTTGCCCTGTCATCCTTCCTGTAGGCTGTCCTTTCCTCTTCTCTCTTTCAAGCTTCTCTTGCGCCTTTCCTCACTCTTCTTCCTCCCGGCTGTGGGGTGTGGTTTTGTAAGTGGTTGTAAGTGCGGCGGAAGTTCTGTACCTAGTATTTTCTAGTACAGGAAGGTGAGTTCTGATGTGTAACTGCACGTCATCTAGGAAAAGGGGGCTGGGCTTTCTTGGCGTTGAGGGATCCATAAAATGGAAAAGTGTATTTTTTCTGCTCTATTGATTGAGTCTATGAATATATTTAACTTAGCCTCAAGTTACAAAAAAAATCCACAAAATGTTTTAAGCACAATAAAGAAAATACAGAAGCTGTAGACAAATTATGTGTGCTTTATTGTTCTTGTGAAGAAAGAGAAAAATCATAGCACAGGGTGGTTTGTTTTTGCTTTGGAATTAGCTGGAGGGGAACAGGTATCTCCAAATGGAGAGCATTTTTGGAGAGCACACTTTTTCCAGTGACTTGAGATGCCTAACAAATTCGCGAGGCCTTTCTTTCCTTTCCATTGGGTTAGTCTGATGCTTCAAGAGTGTATTAAAAAGAGTAAAAAAATATTATTTTCACAGTGTTGTATGCAATGTTTTGTTCCTTTGCAGTTTTAAAACTGGTACTGGAGGTGGCTGTTGAGACCAGACAGAAGAGGTGACATTAGGTTCCTTTGATGCAGGCAGGAAGACTCACTTTTGAGTTGTATCTCAGTAAGTTTGCGGCGTGAAGAAGACCCGAATCCCAGCCACTCGTCTAGCCTTTCAGGGAACCCAGGGAGAAAGGGCGGTGATTCAGAAACGGGACGTCAGCGGGGCAGCTCGGAGCTGATGCCCTCCTTGTCCCCTGCTGGATGGAGTTGACTCTCAGCCATGGGGTGAGGTCGCTCCCGTCTGTCTCTGCTTCGTCTGCTACCAGTGCTCTCTCTGTCCCACGTAATATCTCTTCTTCCGACTCAGTGTCTGGTCACCTGGCGTCCTTCTTCCTGACTTCTCCTGTCTGGGGACATCTGTGAAGCACCTTCTCCCAGTCGCGCTAGCCCCGTTGTCTTCCCGGCCAGGGTTTGGAGTGCAGAGCCGGTTCCCGGTGGGGACGAGCCGCTGCTGCTTCCTCTGCTTCCTCCGGTGGAGTCTTCGCCCTGGGTCCCCGCTCCCGCCTTTGACGACCTAGTCGGAGCTCCGTGCCCAGCCCAGGGCCGTCTAGGGAAAGCGTTATAACGAGCGCCGCGACGGGTTATTCCTGCAGCAGGAGGACGGGGCAGGCGCCCTGCGGATGGGGTCTGTAGGCGCAGCGGGCGCTGTGGAGCCGGGGGTGGCAGCTTGAGGACGGCCGGGGAGTGCGGCCTCGGGCCCCGCTGCTCCTCCCGGCCTCCTGGGCCTTCCGTGATTCCGCCTCCGTAGGGCGATGAGCGAGTGAGAAATGACTGCCCCTCGCTCAGTCTCCGGGATGTCCTCGCGTATTTATTCGTCACCTCCCTCGGTGACATCACACATTTCCTTTCCAGCTGAATGTTCATTTATTACTTTGTGGGTTGTTTCCGTCTCTAGGCGGGACGTGAGGGGACGTAAGTAACTTGTGCGGGGTTGGTCATGGTGACATCTGTACATGTGTGAGGCTTGTTCAGTTTTAGAAAGCGGGAGGATGTCCTCTCGGAGCGTTGCTGCTGTCTTGAATGTGTCCCTTCTCCGTGAAGTCCCTGAGCAGGGACTCGAAGACTACGTAGGTGACACTGGCAAGAAGCAGAGTTAGAGATTTTGAAAAGTGAGACATGTCGCTTTTAAATGTGTGTCCCGCTCCCGTTTACTCTGTGTGTGTGTGTGTGTGTGTGTCTGTTTTGTTGTTGTTTTGGTGTGTTTGGTTTTTGGCAAGGTGGATCTTGATGACCTATTAAGAGTTCTCTCTCCTCTAGTGCACCTTTGCCTCTCCCCCACCAGCTCCTTCCCAGATCTCTCTTGAGCGTTTACTATGTGCCGGGCACGAGACAGTGATGCGGTTTTTATGTAATTCAGAGAGACGGCGCCCGTGATTGCTCCGCTTCCTAGTCAGCCGGCAAGATGGGAGCAGCTTGAACAGAACGGTCGCCGTGATGAGCAATTTTCATTGGCGTACGAGCACCTGATATGTTTTTCAGGCTTCCCACTGCGTCTGTTTTCTTCTGTAGTAGGTTCTCCTGGCAGGTACTAATAGAAAAAAATAAATGTCATTATTTCATTTGGCAATAAATTCATAGCATAGGATAGTTTTCTCACATGAGCTTGCTTTAGCTATAATAGGTGAAGATTTTTCTTTAACTATATTATCAATAGTCATAGTTTGAAAAAGAAAAAAGTGAGGTAAGATGATAAATAGTACAGAGGATTTTAGCATGCAAAAAAAAAACTGTCCTCCAGTTGTGAAAAGGAAATGAAGAGTCGGAACTCCTGGGTTGTGGTCTTGGCTCTGATGCTCGTAACTCATCAAGTATTGATTTTCTTTCTCAGTAAAAGACGGACCCTTCATAGAAGACGGTTGTTTTGAAAATAAGATGTTATTATAACAATGAAAACGTTCTGGAAAGTTAAACTTGCACATTCATCACCGTCAGCACAGAACTAGTTTGAATAGATTGTTCAGACGTTAAGAATTAAGTTGGATGCAAATGCTGGGATGCAAATAGCATGGCCTCTATTTTAGCGTTTATGACAGCAAGGTCTAGTTCATATGCGCGCCCGACTCCTCTGCGAGATGAGAAGCTTCGTGATTTTGTCGTGTCCCCAGTGTACAGCGCTGGGCAGGTGTTCAGGAAGGTTCCCTGGGTGAGTAAAACTGGCAGACACGAGGAAGGAGCAGATTCATGATGTCACCGGTCCTTACAAACCAGCGCACCAGGTTTCGCTTACATTTTGGAGAGGGGGTCATTGTTTCCCTCTGCCTTAGTCTGTGACGCGTTCAAGGCTTTTTGTTCCTTTCATTTTGCCTTTTTTGCTCTAACCACTTACAGCAAAGATGTGCTCTTGGTAGTACGATCTTAAGTAACTGAGCAAAATGAAGATTTCATTGTCTGAAAGAATGCACTGTCCTGAGTGGATTTTAAGTGTTTTCGTGCCTAGCGAAGAGAGAAAAGCTGGTCTGCCTCGTGTTGCCTAGTTGGGGGTTTTCCAGAGGAGGGACCTGCTATGGCTAACAGTTGTACTTTCCACCTCAAAATAGATCTAGAGCGTTTGGAAGACCACTTTTTGGTCATTGACTTCTTTTAACTACCGAGAGCGTGGAAATCAGGTGTGCTTGGTGTGTGGCAGGACCTTCTTTTCTCCGCGGTCAATACTGGATTCCCACAGGACGTCCTCGCAGAGACTTTCCTGGCACGTGCAGGCTCTGACATCACTTGGTGGGAAAGGGGACTTTGCTTGCACAGTTTGTTTTCTCAGCACAGGTTGTAACTTCTCCTGGAATGTGTCCTTTTCGCTAGTAACAAGACCTCGTATTTGCACAGTACTTTACACTCCTGAAAGTGCTTTTATGGATGGGCGGCTCCTTTGAGCCTAAGCCCCAGGAGAGGAAGCACAGGTGTTATTAGCGTCCTGTGGCGAGAGCTCTGTGGTGGACTTTGACCTAACTCACATGCAAAATATTTGTGCAATGAAATTAGACTTGACCCAATTATGATGACATTGCCACAGTTTTTACTTTTTTTGATAAATCTGTGAACAAAGAAAAGGCCTGCTCTGTGTTAAACCATATCTTTGGGTTCTGGAACTTGGGGATTAGGTTCAAATGAGATGATTGTAATCTTCTTTGCTCACAGATAGGAAACTATCTTCATTTATCACAAAGCGATTGAAGAATAACTGAAAAACTAGAGATCTCGTTGATGTTTGGTGAGGATAGAAATCACTCCCTCCTGATGAAGAAAATGTGTAACAGAGGAGGCTGCAGAGAAAGAACTTCGTAGCTTGGGTAAATATGCGTGTTCATTATAAGTATTTTCTATATTCATTTATAGCTTAGATTCTATCCTGTGGGGTTGGGGAAGGAGTGATTCAAACATACGGTTATAATCTAAGACCTCTTTCTTCAGTGATGGTAGTTCATTGAGTGCTGTTTGAGATGGGGCTAACAAGGGGAGAAGAGAATTCTGGGGAAGGATCAGGTACCCTGGAGAACAAGGCTTATTGAGATATCATATTACATTTGAACCTACTTAATAAAAAAGGAAAATGGTTATTATTATTATTATTTTTTTAAACAGGGGAACAGTGAAGAAAAGCAAAGCTAAACCTTTCTTTATAGCTGACATTTATTTGGGGAGAACTTCTTGGGGTCTTAATGATATTTTGTGCACTGAGTCTTCAAAAATAGTGAAACTGTACACCCAGTTATCTGATATAGCCTTATTAAGTCTCTTGCAAAATAAAGTTGGATTTATTTTTCCGGCTTTGTAAACACTGATAGTTCAAGTCTTTATTTTTGATAGGCCATTGAGGTACTGCATAGTAGATATCAAACCCTTATCAGATAGGGAAGAGCTACAGAAGGTTCAAGGGTCAACATCACTAACTACCCGGAAACTTCTATAACCGGTTGGTAAGGCACAGAGTTCACTTAGGTGTTGTCTGTGAGAAGCTCCAAAGAAAACAAAAGTAGAATCGAGTAGGAATAATTCTGTTCAGCTGCCAATCAGGACTTTATTTGCTTTTATACAAAAGATAACATTAAGTCATCAGGAATGAAGGGATATTATTCATCTTGTGTAATTTTTTTAATTAATAAAATGATGCACATCTCCTTTTGCATGTCGGATTTATAAAGGTGTTCATATCCGTCCTGACTTTGTTTACCAGTTGTATAAATCAGTCACATTCACAGTCTTCAGTAGCGTGTGTGATTAATGCAGTGCTCCAGTCCAGAGTTCATGAAAGCCCATATCATATCTTTTTTTTTAAGATTTTATTTATTTATTTGAGAGAAGGAGAGAGGCATGTGAGCACAAGCAGGGGGAAGGGCAGGGGGAGAAGCAGAAGCAGGCTCTGCACTGAACAGGGAGCCCCATGCGGGGCTCGATCCCAGGACCCTGGGATCATGACCTGAACTGAAGGCAGATGCTGAACCGACTGAGACCCCTAGGTGCCCCCTATATTGTATCATTTCTTAAGAAAACACAAACGTTTTCAAAAACAAAAACAAAAAGAAAAGGAAACATTTTAAATTATGTAAGTTCTGCCCTCTTCTTTTTTTTTTTTTTTTTTTAGATATTTGTGGGGTGCCTGGGTGGCTCAGTTGGTTAGGCATCTGCCTTTGGCTCAGGTCATGATCCCAGGGTCGTTGGATCCAGCCCTGCATCGCTCTCTTCTCACTGCTCCCTCTGCCTCTGCCCCTGCTCTCCACTTGTGCTCTCTCTCACGATCTCTGTCTTTTTCTCTCAGATGAATAACTAAATAAATAGAATCTTAAATAAAAAACTAAGAAAATATTTATTTATTTATTTATTTGAGAGGGAGGGGCAAAGGGACAGGGGAGGAGGGAGAGAGACTCTTGAGCAGAGTCTGCCGAACACAGAACCCCGGGCGGGGTTTGACCCCAGGACCCTGAGACTGTAGTCCGAGCTAAAATCAAGACTCAGTAGCCTAACGGACTGAGCCGCCGGCTGCCCCTCCCGTCTGCTGAAGCCCTGTGTGACCTACCATGTCCTCTCAGTAGCCTAACAGACTGAGCCGCCGGCTGCCCCTTCCCGTCTGCTGAAGCCTTGTGTGACCTACCATGTCCTTTTCTTCAGATGTCTTCAGAATACCAAAAAGTAGCTGAATAACAGTTTTGTAGAAAATCTTATTTTTTTCCAATATATCTTTCAATTATTTGGCCCATTTTATAGTGTTAGCTCAACTTGGAGAAAGTAAAATGAAAATTCAATAAATTATATATTTACATTAGTAAACAGTATATATTCCAGAGTGATAATTTGCTTGAACTTGACAGAAAACCAATTAAAATTCAGTTAAAAAATACATGTTGGTTATTATAATTTAAAGTTCTAGATGCTTCAGGCAAGGCTGAATCCAGGCCTGAGGACAAAATGGCCGTCAGTCTTTCAGTCCTCAGTTTAATCAACTCATATGAAAGGGATGGTTTCTTTTATAAATAGTTTTAGAAAAAGGTGCTGATTTGATTTTCCTTACTTTAACATAGTGCACATAGTGCACATAGTGCACATTTCCAAATTCCTGAAAAGTAACGAAGGGCTAGGGTCCTCGTACTCTTCTTGGCCACTGGAACTAGCCAGTGAAACTAGTGGAACTAGTGGAACTAGGTGGAACTAGCACCAGAGCCCCCCTCAGTGAAACATAACATGCGAGGAAGAAGGGAAGAAGTACAGGTCTGCAAAGAAAATCCAGGGGCAGTTATGAGAATGTGGTTTTTTGTTTTGTTTTGTTTTGTTTTTTTGCTTACTTTTTTTTTTTTTCCCATGGGGGTGTGGTGGCAGGAAAGGCCAATGTATGTATATACTAAATTAAATGAAGAGTGAAATGTATGCTGTTAGGTGAAAAAACCATTGAGCAAAAGAACAGCCAGTTAAAATGGTACACTGATATTTCATAGCAGATTAACAAGGGATGATGGCAAAGTCTTGATACTGAAAATGTTTGATTACTGAAAAAAGGCCTTGAAACATAACCATACTCGTGATGATAGCATCTCAAAAGGCTGTTTCTTCATCCATAAGATGGTAACTGTTTAGTTAATAGTGGCTGTGTGTATATACTTTTCATGTGCTGAATTACATTGATACACAAGGTTTTCTAGGTTTTATTGAGCATTGTTTGTATAATTTAATTTTATCCAATTATGGTGCTATTGCAATTATTTTAGAATAGAAACAAAGAAGAATAAAACTCTCCTCCCCACCCCTACCTTTACTGTGGGAAATTGAAACATGGAATTGCAACTCACTGAAATTTGCCTTTAAATACATTACATACTTCGTAGACATTAACATAAGGAAAATTAAACTCCACAGGACTGGAAAAATTAAAGAATTTTTATGTAACCCAAGTTTATGAATGTTCTCTGCCCCAATTTTTTATTAAGGAATCAACCATAGTTTCTTGATTTCCTTCATTTGAGCAGTCTCTGTTGTGTGGCTGTTTACAAAAATGCTTCCTAAGAGCCTTTATTGAGTAGGTGCTCCTTTCCTCAAACACTAAATATATTTGTATGGTTTTACAACTTTTTAAATAATAAAGTTGTTTTTTTTTTTAATTAAGGGTGGCTTTTAGCATAGGTATTTTGTAAATTTTTTTTTGTTTGTTTGTTTCCTGAATAGTAACTCATGATTTTGTTTTCTGAGATGAAGGAAGGAAAGAAGAGTGTAGAGAAAGTAAGGAGGACAGGAGGGACAAAGGAAGGAAGGACAGAAGAAGGAGCTCAAAGTACTGAGAATATTTGAACAAAATTCCGTTTTTAAAGAACGTGGTGTTGAAATCCGTATTTTCAGTGTTTTAGAAATAATCCTAGCATATTAGAACTAAGTAAGACGATTAGTCAAAAAATTAAAACTAATTAAATTTATAAAATATATTAGATATAACCATTAAATGAAATTTTTTGACACCTTTGATAATGATTTAGCTGCTTGAATGCCTTTATATCAGCTCATAGCCAAGATCTTAAAGTAAGGACTAGCAGCTTACGTTGTCTTATAGACATTAAGGGAAACTGAAAACCGACCTTTCCTTACCTAATGAAGGGGTTGAGTGGTGAGTGTGGTTACCCGGAAGAAGAGCAATGAAGGCAGAGAGAATAAAAGGTTCAAAGGCCCTGAGGCATTTATTTATATCAAAATCTCCAAAAAGCTCATTAAAATATAAAAACAGTATGCCGAAAGGAAAATAAAAATTATAAGATATTTAATAAATCTAACACATAAAAGCTGTGCCTTACTTGTAGTTAAAGAAACACACACTTTAGAAAAAGACACGTTTTTGAACAATCAAATTGGCAAAAGATTAAGAAAAAAAAATCATTGCTGGTAAGGGTGGTTGCACTTAGCATTTTCACCTGCTGTTGATGGAAGCCTTTGTTGGTAGAACTTTCTAGAAAACACGTTGGTGATGTGTATGAAAATCCCTGAAAGATCAAATACTTTGGAACTAGTAATTTCACTTTCAGGAGAGCACGATAAAGCAGTCATTTGAGATGAACCCAAAATTCCTGTGCAGAGATGCGCACTGCAGTTTCTCTGTAATGCGGAAGGGGGACGATGGCAGAAGCAGTAAAGTGACGTGAATTACTAAGTCGTGTTTTTATGTGCCGGGCACAGGGATGACTGCTATGGATGGAATATCTCATGTATTTCTCTCTAAATTCTTATGATGTATAGTGTTGATTTGTTAATTTCCCTGCCACTGTGTTTATGATGCGCTGGTCTTCTGTGGCTGAAGCCCCTTTACCGTGTACAGCAGCCGTGTGATTGAGGAGAGGTGACTGTATCTGCATGTCCAGGAAGGCGCCCTCGTTGGCCGAGGCAAATCAGTGCCTCTGTGTTCCCAGTGTCACCTTCCCCGCTCAAACGGAGTGAATCTCAGACTTTTGATGATGGATTGCGGGAGAATAGCTTCCTCTCCTGTTGCTCTCTTGGTCTTCTTTCTTCGTCATTCCTCCAAACATCGCTGATTTCCATCCCTTTTCCTAGTCAAATTTATTTTACTCTTCGAATTCCTACTGCATTAAAAAAAGTTTTTCTACCCTAGTATGATTTTCACTCTGTCCTATGTCATTCATTAACCCATCATGAATTTTTTTTAAGATTTTATTTATTTGAGAGAAAGAGAGCGTGCAGAGGGAGCACCAGGCACAGGGAGAGGGAGAAGCAGACTCCCCACTGACCAGGGAGCCCCATGTGGGGCTCAATCCCAGGACCTGAGCCGAAAGCAGACGCCTGACGAGTGAGCACCCAGGCATCCCCCATCATGAATTTTTAACCTATGGCCTGTTGTCAGTGTTTCGGATCCATCTCATTGCTTTACTGTGTTTTTTCCTTAAATGGTTCTTAATATTTGAGAAACCAAAGTGGGTGAAGAGTTAATGGTAAAAAAGAACAAAGGTTCTACCTTAACCCAGTCAGGCTGAAAAATATAATAACCAAAAGTTTCACAGAAAGTGACTTGTGTTTTCCACCGATTTCACCAGAAAGGGTGAATGACTTGATAATTGTTCTCCTATTTCTTCTAATTAGGAAAATTTCCTGCTGGTGACAGCTTCAAAGCACCTCTAAAAGTTTCATGTCAAATGCAGAGGAAAGAACTAGGTTGAATTTGTTTTTAAATTGGTGAATTTAAAATTGTTATTAATTCTGAAATAGTTTGTCATATGTCATCCTCTGTCACTTTTTTCTTTCCATAATGAGAGCCGAGGAAAGGGAACTTAAAATGCACATGGAATGACAACAGATGATATGAATTCTTGGTCCAGACTGACATCTCTCAGAATAGGAAAGCCCAGGGCCAGAGCTGTCTTGGTCTTGCTCTGTTCTTACATAAATTAAATCCCAAGCACCATTCCAGCTTACAAATACGAATGCCCAGAGTCTATACTTCCATTTTACCACCTAACAAATATACATAGATTTCTATGGAGCAGTTTCCTCTCTCAGCTTCTCTCTTCCATGGTCTCCAGAGCCACATTTGCCTTATGATCTTCCCGAAATACTTATCTTATTGTACCCTTCCCTGTTTTATCATACTCCCATCGTCTTTAGGGTAAAAATCCAAATTTTACAGTATGGTGTTCAAGAGCCTTTCTGATAATGGCCTTATCTTAGTGTTCAGATCTCTTATAAAACAATTCTGGAAGCATTCTCGTTTCAAATCGTGTCTACCGAACCGCTTGCCTGTCCTCGAGGGTGGCACGTTGTTTCTCAGTCATATGCCTTCGCTGTTGCTGTTCCCTCTGCCGACGGTGGTCTTTCCCAGTTTCTTCATTAGATGACTTCTAAACCAAAGGTTCACAGATCCCATCCTTTTTTACGTAGGATTTTCCTAAACATTCTCTATGTTTCTTTAGCACTCGACCTTGCTGTTGACATAGTCCTTGTCAACTGACAAATGCGAAGGAGGACTTGGACTTGTTTTCTTCTCCCTGATGACCGGTGCAGTTGGGTGTTCGGTACGTGCTCAATGGGTATTTGTCCGATGAACTGAATTAATTTTCTAGCTTCACATTCCTTAGAGCGTGGGGTGTAGTTATGACTGTAGGTGTGCCGCCACCTCAGTGAGAAGACGAACGCGAACAGGAAATGACTGCCCCAAGCCACCATGACAGTTTATACCGTTTTCGGGCATTAGAGTGAAAATCTTTGACAAGACATTATTAGGAAGAGATTCTAAGGCATTTGGACTAGCATGCTAATGCATGCTAAGTCGCTTGGACCTTGTCCAGAGGGTGATGTGACCAGCTTACTTGTTAGACCGCTCGTGGCTGACTGCTGATACGTTGGTGAGGATGTAACTGGGAGAAGAAACAAAATGGCGTCTTTTGTATTAAGTAGAATTGAATTTATTCTGGGCAAAGGAAATGAAGGATTATGATAATGCCAGGTTTCTGCTTGAATAAGTAGAACAGAAATTTTAGTATTAATTAAAATCAGAAGACAAGAAAAAAAAAGAAAAAAGAATATCACAGGCCGAAGATCTGATTTTGTATATTTGAATTTTGATGCCCATAGAGAATAAAAGATGAGTATCTAGGAAGACATTTTTTTGCAACATTTTGTATAATAGTTTGAGATATTGCTAAATTCTTGGGGCTAGCTACAAAGAGAAAAATAAGTAGCAAAATGATTTTGAGAAAGTTTTAAGATCCTGATAATGCTGGTTTCTGTTTCATTTGATGACAAGTAGAAATGTGTCTTAGCCTGACTTGTTTATTTTAATTGGCTTTACTGTGTATGAAGTACTTGAAGGTGCCGTGTTGCACTAACAGATTGAAGCATCTAGTCATATCACAGTGTTAACAATGTTAGTTTCTTTAGTGTTGGGAAAAATGAAGGTTCTGGTGAAGACATGATTCTTTGCTTCATTTCGTGCACACCTTCGAATTTCATGTCAATCTAATAAGTGCTGGCAAAATAAGATGAAATTGAGTGTATTAGGGTCATACTCAAATTTTAAGAATCATTCAAATTGGAATCAGGATTTTATATTTAAAAATATGTATTCAAAAGAACAACCTATGAACATCTTATTTTTTTGCAAGACTATTTGAAAATGCTCTTCCTGTGCACAAATGTAATCGTATCAGACATGGAACCACAGTCCCACTTCAGAGTGCAGGTCACTCTCTCGCAGGAAAAAGATGGAAGCACAAGTTCGTTCTTGTTCTTCGATGTGGGTGTCTCAGTGCTCGTCTTCATTCTGTCACATTGCATGGAATATTCTCGTCTGAAAACACTTCCTCAGTAAGACTGGGTTTCAGTCAGTCTGAGATAGAAATAAAACCTGTGAGGGTGTTAAATTGTATTAGCCACTTTAAGGAAAATATTTACTTTCCTATAATATTTCAGAATGGGATTTTTTGGAATAGTTTGGTTACTTATGTTATCTTAGGTGATTTCTTTCTTACTTATTTTCATGAGACCAATATTTGCATAAAATGGAGAAATCACCATTATGCTAAAAGAGCTAGTTTTGTCTTCCCTTTTCTCCCTTCTCCCCAAGACAAAAAAGAAAAATTATCTAGTCACTTTGGAAATGATGACATAGTTTCATGGTTACCTTTTAGCTGTGTCATGTTTGAATTCTAAAGCTGGAGGTATGTGGTCATGGAGCCTTTATATTTTGAGGAAAGAGAAAATGAATCGTATCATGAATATACCCTAAGATTCAGTAAACACTAAGAGAGTACTATGTGATTTAGTAAATAATAGCATCACTGGGTAGATAAACTTTTTTTCACGAAAATTATAAAATACCCACATATGGCCTTAAAATAAACCATGCTCATATTTTAATTCAAATTTGACGGTCTCTGTCTGTTGTGGCAGATGTTATGGATTATCTCCATAAACCCTTTCCTTCAGCATCTTCCCAAAAACTTACTTGAATTACTACTTCAGAGTTTGCCTCTGGGGTCACCCAAATGAACATCCTCTCTTTTCTTTCTCAAATTTTGTTAGAAAAAGAGCAGGAATAGTGTGAGCAAATAGACAAACAGACTTCTGAAGAAAATTGTGGGTGAGAAGGAAAAACACAGTGTTCAGAATATTCAGATGGCTTAGATACAAAGAGGCAGAAATAAAATATTTGAAATGTGTCTCTGGTCTATAATTTGAGAAAGTCAAAGTCTTGGATTTGGGTTTACCAATGGTCTGTATCAAAATTATGGAAGAAAGCAGAACAAAAGAGTGAGATACATGTTTGTATTTTTGGGAAAACAAAACAGAGAAAAAACCCAGCTATTTTGGCAAGAAGACATGCTGTATTGTGAACATTTTGCTAGTATTTGAAATTTATATCACAGGTACATTTGAAATGACCAAATTAAGGGAAGGTATAATTTGTGTTGCATCTGGAAAGACTTTTTCCTTTCATCTGTTGGGAAAAAAAAATGTAAAAATCTTAATCAGCCTCTACGTCTCTTCTCACATAGCGTGAAAATGAATAGAAGGATGAGTTACCTGAATGCTTCTCCACAGCAGTGGAAGTGGAATGAAAGTTAAAATAGATCAATGCTTTCTAAAAGTCTGTTTCATCTTCTTAATCAGGGACAGAGTATGCGCTTGGTTGGTTTAATTAGCTGAGAACTGAGGGAGGTAGCTGGGGCTGGCTGGGCAGCCCACAGGGAAGCGGGGTACTGTCAGCCGTCATCACTGTGCTTTCATAGTAACATCTCCGTGAGTTAAAACACTTAACTTATTATCTAGCAATTTTGGTATTTGACCTTATCTAGCAATCTATTACTCTAGCTTTCCAAAAAAAAAAAATTACATGCTTTACCTCTGTTTTGTTTTGTTTTCTATGAAGTAACTTTCTTGAACTTTCACAAGAAACATTTTAGAGTATGTACCATAGGTTCTGATTTAAAATACACATAAGTGTAATTATTGGTTACTTCTATTCCATCCAATTTTAATTTTATTTTTAGTTATATGTGATTCCTTTTGATATACATAGGAGAGAAAATAATTGAAGAACTCAGATGGTGACTGTATGATTGAAACTATTCGAAGTCAAGAGTCTGCATATTCTTTCAACTATATTCAAGCTCTCCCAGGTAAGAATAAGTGGTTGTTTACATACTTAACACCATTTTGAAAAAAATTTGAAACTATAAACAATTTTTTTGTACTAAATATTTAAAGAGATGGTTTTATTGCAGGATATGTTAAAATACATAAAAGCAAAAACAAAATAAAATTAAAATCACAAATGAACTTGTGTTTCAAAAAATAACTTCCTGGACGCCTGTGTGGTTCAGTCGATTGTCTGACTCTTGATTTCAGCTCAGGTCTTGATCTCAGGGATCGAGAGTTCAAGCCCAGAGTTGGGCTTCACACTGGTCCTGGAGCCTACTTAAAAAAATAAATAAATAAAACCAAAAAACTTCTGTTACCATTTTGTTCTATATCATTTAAGGTTTTATTGGTTTTCCGCTTGAAACGAAGTTGGGATGTTTCTTTGTTGAATTTCTTTATTATTTTTGTAACAAATCTGTTTTGCTCTGACAGTATAAATTAATGTTTCATATTTTTCTTTGTATCTGTTAAACATAAATGATTTTAAAATATTTTTGAGATGTGTTTCTTATTCATTATATCTTTGTAGATAGATTGGTATGTACATCACTCTTTTTGCATTGGTAGAGTTACTAAAATTAGCATCACTGGCTCAATGGCTATAAAATTTCAAAGGCTTTTTGTTATTTCTGAATTTACCTCCAGAAAGTAGTAATGAGTTACAGTTACAGTTTTTGTTAGCCGTTCTTGAAAATGTTGATCCATGACTTAAAATGTTTTCGTTCAAAGAAATTCCCAAACAAAACCTAGTTTGGGTTGAAGAAAAAATTTCACAGTTACGTTAACCTTCTAAATTTTACTTGTAAGCAGTAGCATCGTCTACTCACGTATATTCAACCAATGTATCTCTTACATAACTAAATATAAAAGAAAAGCAAATATTATATATCCATAATCTTTCTACACTGTCTAAAAATACATTATTTATAAATGATAACAAATATATTTATTCAATTAGTATTTAGTGGAAATTTATTCTTGTACTAAGCCTAAGTAAGCACTATGATTATTTGATTATCATTGATGGTAGTGGTGATGGTAGACATTAAGGACAGGAAGGTATAGAAGTATTTTCTTATCTCTTTTAATTTTCAATAAAATGTGGCAAGATAAGAAATATATTTTAGTTCCTTAGGTAAAAGTAGAATGTGCTAGATGCCAAGAACACTTCAAAAATGAGACAGACCAGTTGAGTTGTGCTTTTCAGAGTAGGTAGAACTTTGAAGGCCAGACATGGAAATGGAGGGCCGACTTGGAGCGAAGGTACGCAGCTGAGAAAGTAAGGGGGTGTTCAGGACACGGGAAGGATAAGGTAGATACAGTGGAGTGATGGGAAATATGTTGTGGATTTGGATTTCTGTGCTGAGGCGTTTGTATTTCATCATTATACAGTGAAGGAACAGCTGCAGGGGATGAGATGGTCGTGCAGTCCTTTAAGAAGCCGTATATGTGTTAGACTACGGCAGGGGGAGCAGACCAAGAGGAAGGGAGATGATTTACAGACTTTCCCTTTCATTTTCATCAGCACTTGTTAAACTCTTGCTGTTTGCCACGTACTTGAAGAACTTGAGAAACTGTAGAAAAAAAGATGAAGACGTAATCATTCCTGAGGAGCTTGTAGTGTGGGGGATGAGGCACGCAGACCGACGAATGTAATACGCCACGGTAGCTTAAGAATTGAATCGCATTTTTAAAAATGATTTATTTATTTGAGGAGGGGAGGGCCAGAGGGAGAGGGAGATGCAGACTTCCTCTTGAGCAGGGATTCCAGGACCCTAAGATCATGACCTGAGCTGAAGGCAGACACTTAACCGACTGAGCCTCCCAGGCACCCCCAACTGAATCACATTTTTAAACGAACTAGTTGGTAACTACTTATGTTGAGATGAAGGTACTAGATTATCAGCTGGTGGGGTTTTCTCAGAGACATCGCGTCTGATGAGGTTACCAAGGAGGCAATGTTTCTAAACATTGGAAGAATTCAAAGAAGAAACAATGGAAATTTTATCTAGGGTGAGATTAATGTAAGTAAAACCGGGCAGTGGTGTAAGTGCCGGGAGGTCAAGGGGAGGGTCTTTTACATTAGGCAAGAGGGGCAAGTCGATGGAATTAACAAAAATGGGGAAAATATGGCAAAAGTGAGATTATTTTGTTGGTAAAATTATAGGTTCGGTTTTGAACACTGAGGACTTTAATGTCCTCTCTCACTGTGTTCTTTTTGTAGCTTTCGTTGCAATTCCTTGTGTAATCGAGGATTCGTTTACTACTAAAAGTGATGGAGTTTCCTTAAAATGAAAGTAAAAGTACAATAAGGGTAAAAACCAGTTACACCAAACAAAACATGAAATACGAAGTAAAGATTAGTAACCGCTGTGTATGTAACTTAGCTTCAGCCTTTTTGGTGGCCGAAGTGGATATATGTTCTTGCCCTAAAAGCTTAGATAAATCCATTACAGGAGTCTTAGTGCAACGGACAGGAAAAGTGAGATTACTCCTTAGAGGAGTCTTAAATTTTGCATTGTTAAAAGGAAGAGAACTTTGATAATGTATAGTTATAGGTAGGTCAGTTTGGGGAAGGGAAGAATTCAACTTCTCCAGGAAGTCTTCTCTGACTTTTGGAATCTGGACCAGATCCCCCTTCTATGTGTGATGTACCGTGAGCCGGTTTACATTCCTCCGTCATACCATGCGCTGTGGTCTTGTCTATCGTTTTCCGAGGCTCTAAGATTCTTGAGGGTTGGCTTATCATTCATCATTACAGATACAAACTTTAGTTTTATAGAGGATACTCTGTAAATATTTCTTAAATGCTGTACTGAATTGTTTCTGTGGCTTGTCTTAATTATTGGTGACCTGGCCTTGACATTTGTGTGAGCTCCGTGTTAGTGTTCTATTGCTGTGCGATAAATCACTTCCAAACTTACCAGGCTGAAACAGTGCTTACGGAGTATCTTACAGTTTCCAGACATAGTTTAACTGGGACCTCTGGCTCAAGGTCTCCCATGACGTTGCTGTCATGCCGTCAGCTGGACCTGCAGTCATTTCAGAGCTCATCTGGTGCTGAAGAGTCCACGTCCCGGCTCAGCCGTGGGGGTGGGGGGCTCTCTCCATAGGGCTGCCTGACGATATGGGAGTTAGTTTTCCCTGGGACAAGCAGTCCAAGAGGGAGTGAAAGTGAGCACGTCTATGGAAACAACACCCCTTTCTGGCCGAATGTAGGAAGTGTCATTCCATGTGTAGTGAGTTTTGTGATGGCCCCGAAAACATATGTTCAAGTCCTAACCTGTGGTACTTGTGGATGCGACACTTGGAAAGAGTCTTTGAAGATTGAGCTCAACAGAGGATCTTGAGTGCCATCATCCTGGATGAACCGGATGAGGCCCGATAGTCCAGTGGCTTGTGTCCTTACGAGAGGAGAAGACCCTGTGAAGACAGAGGCAGGACTCGCGTGACACCCTCACAAGTCAGGGACCACCCGGAGCCGCCAGAACCTGGAAGAGGCAAGAACAAAACCTCCTTCCAAGCCTGTACAGGTAGTGTGGCTTCCTGACAATTTACTTTCACTACTGGCCTCCAAAACCGTGACAGGATAAACTTCTGTTGTTTTAAGTCACCCCGTTTGTGGTTATTTGTTAGGGCAGCCACAGGAAACTGACGTATCCCTAATGTACCGCCACTTCTGCCATCTTCAGTACCGTAGACGTGAGTTTCAGCTCCGGCCCACGTTCAAGGGCAGGGGAATCACGAAAGGGCATCAGTGCCAGGAAGCAGAGGTTACTGGAAGCCATCTTCGAGGCTGCCTGTTCCCTCAGATGTCTAGATGCCTCCCTTCCTCTGGTGTGTCTTGTAGATGGACCCAACCCTACAGGTCAGAGATCACAACCATCTCACGTTCTTCAAAGTATCCTACCTCTCTGATTAGAATTACCTTCCATTTGGAGAGTCAGTCTGGGAAACTGAGTCAATCTGAATTCCTTTTTTTTATTAATACCCATAATCTGCAATTAGTTAACCAGTCTTTTTCACTCTGTTCCTTAAATTTTTCTAGCTTGTCTCTCTTTGCAGTCTCTCTTCTACTGACTACTGGCTTCTGTTGCTTCTTCAAAACTAGCCAGATACTTGCTAAGCTGTCAGACTGTTTCCGAGCTTTTCCCCGTCAGACCTTTCCCCAAAAAGAGGCTTTTGAAAACCCGAATAGGATTATGCCGCTCCCTTTAAGTAACATTCTCAGGAAATAGAAGACCCTTGCCATCTGAATCCTGACTTCATACTATTCAAGTTTTACCTTTAATCATTCCTTAATGTAGATCAATGAAATTATATAAAATTGTTTTCTTTCATTTTTGTTCGCCTTTGTCTGGGGTTCTCTTTATCCAGTAATCACACAGGTTCTGTTTGTTTTTGCGCTGAGCAGAGTGTCTGATATCATTAGCGGCACAGGATAGGTTTTCATCTGTGAAAACTAATGTTACAGAACAAAGAGTTGAAGACAGAAGAGGCCTGACATCAATAAAATGGCTAACCTTACCGATTAGCCTAAGATAGAAACAAACGAAAGAGAAAAGGAAATGATTGGCTCACCATGTGGTAAGACTGGGAAATTTAGGGGTAGGTAAGGGCAAATGCCTGTTTGGTGTAAATGTGCAGAAGTAGAAAGTCAAGAATATGTGACAGAGAGGGCAAGTTTAGTGATTGAGATCATAAATGAAGTTTAGATTCAACTCTGAGTATAATGTGGTTTTAAGCTTTTAGGAGTATGAAAAGGTACATCCTCATGGACATTACAATCTATTAGGCAGAGAGTTTGAGGAATAGAATGTAGTCATTCAAGACAGTGAGGTGTAGAATAGAGATGACAGAAATGTACTGCAATGTTAAGAAAGCAGAAAAGAACTAGAAGTATAATTTCTTTTGCCCCTTTCTGTTGTGATAAGACTAAAGCTGTCTTGTCTGAAGAGTCTCTAGGGAGATCTTCAGTGGAGAGCGAACTCACATCCCATTCAGGAGATGTATTATGCTTTACTGGAATTTAAATACAAAAGAAAATAACCTTTAACCCATTCAAGAAATTGAGAAAACCATTTTGGTATCACTGACCTTTGGCTGTACATTTAAAATTTATGCTCAGTGTATCTATATACGTAAATGATGCTTCTCCAATAATTAATGATGTTCAGAATAATCTCTATCCATATAGTAACACTAGTTTTCATTTTATGAGAAGATTTAAGGGAATCCTGTATATTTACGTAATACATAATTGTAGTGAATGACTATAAATTAATTATTATTTGAATGACATAGTAAAACCTAGCAAAGTGGTTATCAGATACATTGGTCTCTATATTGCAAAGTGGTGAACTATGGGCCTTTTAATGTAAACTAATAATTCCTGTCTCAAGGGTGTCGTGTATTTTACCAAAGCCTTTACATGTTTAGAGGTAACTTTTTTTTTTTTAAGATTTTATTTATTTGACAGACAGAGATCACAAGTAGGCAGAGAGGCAGGCAGAGAGAGAGGAGGAAGCAGGCTCCCCATTGAGCAGAGAGCCTGATGCGGGGCTCGATCCCAGGACCCTGGGACCATGACCTGAGCTGAAGGCAGAGGCTTTAACCCACTGAGCCACCCAGGTGCCCCTAGAGGTAATATTTTTTTAATAAAATATTTTAATTTGCTTTTTAGAGCATGATTTACATTGAGAAACTCTAGCTCAGTGAAAATAAAAATTTTTCAAAGGATAATTTTTATCTGTAGAGATAGAAATAAGTGAAGGAGAAGGTTTTACACTAATACGTGCAGTACGTGCAGAAATGGAAATGGCTGTGTCAGAGAAGGAAGCTGGCAGCCACAAGTTACAAATCGCGTGGTTCGTCCGTCAGGGGCCGGGCAATCCGGCCTGGGACATTTTGGTCAGGTGACCGTCTGCAAAAGAACCACTGTTTGTCCAGCAGTCTGTCCTTCCTAGTAGTCGCGTCTGCGTTTGAAGAGTCTCGCCGGCCGTTACTGTTCTTAGATGGCAAGTAACAGAAACTCGTTGTCGGTAGTTTAATCAAAAAAGCAGTCTGCTGAGAGGATAGGAGTTAGTTCGGAGAATGGGAAGGTCATCAGCCATGACAGCTTGCAGGGAAGAGAGGAGTCACAGCTTCTCCAGGAAGCTGGGGAGACCGAAGGAGACGTCCTGCAGCTCACCCTGGCCCAGTCCTGCGTGGCAGCACACAGAGGGGGTCTGCATGGCTGAGTTTGAATTATTTGCCCTCTGCCAGCAACAGGGACACTTGATTAACAATTCTCTGGAGACTGTGTAGTCACGGAGAGGTTGGATTCCCAAAAGGAACTTCAGAGTTTTGAGACCAGGATGGGGAATAGATACGGGGCAGTAAAAACAATGGACGTTTCTTAAAACCCTTCTTCAGAGCTGTCATTCGAAAGCCACCAAACTCTGACAGCAATGATGCCTTGATAAAGATTTCGCAAGGAAAATTAACGTAGATTAAGTAACAGTGTTACTCAGGTTTCAGAAGATATCTGCTATTATGAGAAATTTATTCTTTTATGCATTTTTTAAAAGATTTTATTTACTTATTCGTGAGAGAGAGCGAGTGAGCACAAGCAGGGGAGCGGCAGGCAGAGGGAGAAGCAGCCCCTCGCTGAGCAGAGAACCTGACGGGGGACTCGATCTCAGGACCCCGGGATCATGACCCGAGCGGAAGGCAGCGGCTCAACCGACTGAACCCCCAGGCGCCGTGTGCGTATTTTTATTAATCGCCTGTCATGCGTCAGTTGCTGTACTTAGCAGTGAACACGGAACTGGAAGAACCAGTCCTTGGTTTGCATGGAGTTTCCGGTCTAGCAAGAACTGAAATACAGCGACTTGAATATTGCAGTAATTTTAAGGTACACGGTGGACGAGTTTCTAGGGCTGCTATAACAGAACCACAGACTGGGCAGTTTGAAACAAGAAAACTTCTAGAGACTAGACGTCTCAGGTCAAGGTGTCCTTAGGGTCGTAGAATCTAGAGGGGGATCCTTCTTTGTTTCTTCTAGCTTCTGACGGCTGCTGGTATCCCTGGCCTTGGGATAGCATAAATACGTTCTAGCTCTGTCTTCTTCATATGGCCTTGCTCGCCGTGTGTCCCTAGGTTTGTCCTCTTCTCTTCTTATGAATGTACCAGTCATTGGATTTAGGTCCGTCCTAGATCCAGAATGATTTTTTCTCTGATTACATCTGTAAAGATGCTGAAGTTCTGAGTGAACAAGAATTTTGTAGACGTGCTCTTTTACCCACTCCAGGAGGGCACAGGACACTATTCCCGGCAAAGTCCCTGAGCCTGTTCTTGGGGTGTGCTGGAGGGGCTACTTAAAGGATTAAGGGTGAACGTCCGGTGGACCCTGCCAGCATTTATGAAGATGCGTAGTTTGTTAGAAGAACTGACGGCAGTCCGGTCCAGCTGCAGCAGCAATTACTCCGGGTTGGATGTGGTGTGGAGAGGAGAGATGAGGTGAGGAGGCTAGTGAGACTCACGAGAGGGGAGCTTGTGAGGACTCTGACGTTATCCTGAGCATCAGTGGGGGCCACCAGAAGGCTTGAAGCGAGTGAACGACCACAGCACATTTCTGCGTTACGGAAGTTGTTTTGGGTGTGGTGTAGAGGTGAGAGCTGTGGGAGCAATGCTGGAGAAAGAAAAGCTCGCTAGGCGCCTGTGAGGCAACCCGGGTGTGAAATAGCAGAGGGCTGGCGAGGGAGATCTGGTGGGAACGAAGGGAAACAGCGGTAGCTCAGCAGGCCGAAAAGGGGAGCTGATTTCATGTGAATTACAGACAAGAGGAGTCAACACGACGGCGCAGGTGCCGCTTTCTGAGTCTGGACGACGGTTGTAGGTGCTGAGATTGGAAATGTGAGTGAGAGACAGAGGGAGATGGAGACAGAGACAGATGGACAGAGAGAGAGAGACCTGGAAACAAAGTAGTGGATTCAGTTTGTACATTTTCAGTTTTATTGCTCTGGTGCTTCTCCATGAGTATGTTCAAGAAGCAGTTTCTGTACGGGACCGGTGCTGTTGAGTAGGGAAATACGAGCACATAAATGGTACCTGAAATTGTTGAGTATATTTTGGGAAAGAATTTTTTCTGTTATTACTGTATCCAACAAAAGAATATGAGGCAGAGTGAAATAATGACATTTAGAAATAATATTTGCTTTTTGTGACAACATGGGTGGACCTGGAGGGTATTACGTTTAGTGAAATAAGACAGGGAAAGACAAAATACCTTAGGATTTCCTTTGTATGTGGAATCTAAAAAGCAAAACAAAACTTAAACAGATGCATAAACGCAGAGAATGAACTGGCGGTTGCTAGAGGTGAGGGCCCTGTGAGTGGCGGGGCGAATAAGTGAAGCGGTTAAGAAGGACAAACTTCCACTTACAAAAAAATAAATCACAGAGACGTAAAGACAGAATAGGGAATATAGTCAATAGTACTGTAATAACTTTGTGTGGTGACAGATGATAACTGCACTTACTGTCATGGCGAGCCTTTCATCATGTATATAACTGTCAGATCACTAGGTTGTACACCTGAAAGTAATATAGCATTGCCTTGTACTTCCGTTAAAAAAAGAATATTTAATGACATAGGAAAAAGCCGTTATAAAATGCAAACAGAACAGAAGTGAAAAGGACAAAACTGGGACACACAGCTGTATCGATGATCAGATCTCAACACGCTACATCTGCAGCCTTTAATAGGAAATACTCAAAGTAAATGGTTTTCCAGGTCAGCGGTCACTCTTTCTTGGTGACTTTAATATATTTTTTTAAATTTTAAACTTATTTTTAAAGTATAGTGCACCTAATGAGCGTATACTGCTTTTATAATCAGGGGAAAATGTATTTTTTAGGTAAATTATAGCACATAAAATGTACCTGAAATACAATTTTATAGGATTAATGTTTCTAAAAATAAGTAATTGAGTTCAAGGATTGAGGATCTTTTGACTTTGGAGGAAGAGTTGTGAGTGAGTAAAGTATTATACCACCTGAGCCCAGGTAACCCATAAAACACCTTGAAATGTATGTGGGGATATAGATTGTCTGTCCTCAGCTTGGTTAAGTAGTTATTTGATAAATCAGGGGAAGAATTACTACTTTTGAATGAAAAGTTGAAAAGAATGCACATTGAGAGCATTTTTCACCTGATTTTGAAAACCATATGAGTGAAGAGCGATTTAATAAAACCGGAACAGGTCCTTGTATGCAAGTCGTCATCAGTAATCCCACGTTACTTCGTGGAAGGTGATCACACAACATTTCTGTGCAGAGTTTACTAATTTTTGTAAGACTGAAGTGGTATTTAGATTTCTGGAATGCAATGTTAGAGCTTTAATATTAAAATTAAAATATACATATATTATATATAATATAAATATTATTATATCTGAAGTTCGTGCTGTGAGAACAGAACATATTTGCATGTTCTTTTTTTTCCCCCACCCAGTTTCAGAATATTAAACAACTATTCCATTAACACATCCTGGATGATATGAAGAAGCAATTAAAACTCTCAAGCCATCTTTAGGCTATTTACATTTTTTGGAGTTACCAAGAGATAACACAGGGTAATTAATGTTGCATAAGAATTTTAATAAAAGGCCGAATGCTGGCTACTACCTGCAGAAAGGAAAAATTATTTGACATTTAGGTGGAAAGTGTTCTTTACTTTCAAATTTCGATAATTGCTTAAATAGCATTGTTTGCCTTGACTCATCAGTACAATTACTTGCTAATTCTAACCTGGGATGAAATATAAAAATTTTTGCTGTTTAAGGACAGTTCAGAATTCAATTATACTTTGACTTGCTGATGACTATAAATTAAGCAGACCTTCTTTCTTTAAAAATAATTTTGAAGTGAAATAAGTCAATCAGAGAAAGACAATTGTGTGATCAATGATTGGTGAAATTTGAGAAACAAGGCAGAGGATCATAGGGGGAAAACGGGGACAAACCGTGAGACTCAATCTCAGGAAACAAACTGAGGGTTGCTGGAGGGGAGAAGGGTGGGAGGGATGGGGTGGCTGGGTAAGGGGCATTGAGGAAGACATGTGTGGTGGTGAGCGCTGTGTATTATGTAAGACTAATGAATTGTAGACCTGTACCCCTGAAACAAATAATACGTTATATGTTAATAATAAAAAAATTAAAGAAAAACCCACAAAAATAAAAAAGTAAAAATAGTTTGTGTGTACTTTGTAATAGATATACTAGATATAAGTTTCTTGGTTAATTATTTATGAGAAAATACAGATAATTATAATAGAAAGGGAATATAAACTTATATTTCATTCATTTCAGTGGGATTTTGAATTTTTCAAAGCACGTTTATATCTTCTATATTATTTAGTTAGATTATCCCAAGAATATTTTAGATGATTTCTCCTATGAAAAATTTGACTCGGTTAATACTATAGGTCTGGAATTGTACTACACGATATGTCTGCTGGAATTTAGAGGCCTTTTTCATTCTTAAATGGAGTTTTCTAAACTCCTGAATCATCAAAACTCTGCCGCAGGATCCTCAGCAGCATTCGCAGTAAGGGGCAGCGGTCTGTGTCAGGCCCTGTTGTAAGCTGTGTGCGCATGGAGTACATTTGCTCCTCACGCAGAAATTTCTAGGTAAAGAAGTCAGGGTGCCTATGGGAAAGCTTAGACACAGAGGGGTAAAGTAAACTCGCCCAAAGTCAAATGGCAGAGATGGGATTAGAACCCAAGTAGAGTCTTTATTGTGTCCGCTCTACTCTCCTGCAAGAAAAAGACAGGTATTAACATAAGAGAGTATTTTAATCCAAAAATATCGAGCCCCCCAGGCAGCATTCCCTTGTCATCCTGCGAGACAGGCTGACTCTGAGCTCTGTGCTGCGCCTGTTAGAGTCCGTCCCCCGTGTTTCTGGCCCACCCTCCACATCATTTCAAATCCCTTAACTCTACTCTTCTGCCTGACGTTCAGTTGTATAGTTTTATTTACATGTTTTCTAGTATGTATCGTTACAAAGAGTTTCCCAAATAGGCCTCTTATTTTGTTTAATTAGAAAGTACGAAAATAACATTTTGAGATACTTTTGTGCCCTAGGTTAACCCTAACACAAACAGCAGTAGTAAGTTTTCAGGGTGGGGAGATTATTAAAGAGCTTTGATACCCCCTTTTATAATTTAAACCTATACTTGACATTTAATTACATTTTGAGGAGAAAATTATAGGTTTGGTATTCCTTAGGAGAAACCAAGCACACGTAGTCATATCCCACTTACAACCTCAAATTCCTGGGTAGAACAGAGAATGAACATAGATAATTCTGTTCAGAACTGTGCTGGGAAATAGGGAACCCTGTGTAATCCAGAAAGTATGAGAAGTTTAGAAAGGGACACAGTGTCGGATCTGACACGTCAGATTTGAAAACTGCAGCTCAGTCAGTGCACAGTGGAGGTGGCTGACCGGGGGCGGTGTCGTACCAGAAGGGGCAGGTTCCACGTCCTTGCGGGAGCCGTGGGGAGCCGCACGTTCAGGGGTCACAGCTGGGTGCTTCGCTGACATACAGCAGGGGACCAGTCAGATGCTCACACGTGCAGACCCGCTTGTGTCTGCCGGGGCCTGACAGTGAGGGTGTGGGTGCGGGTTGGAGAAGGACCCGTGGAGCGGGCAGGTGGTGAGCGGGTGAGCAGAGTTGGGGAGCGACCGGTTCCTCAGTGTGTGCCACCGCTCCCCCCCCCCCCAGACTGACAAGGGACTACGGCGCTGACACAATAGTGCACTAACCCTAGTGCGATTCGTGTAGGACAGCAGAGGGATGGGAGACAAATTGCTGGGGTAGAGGAGAATCGAGCAGAAATTGAGTGAATGAAAAAACTTGATCATAGACCTTTAACATTTCCACTAGGCTGAAGCAAAATGAGAACTATTTCAACCTAAAATTCCACTGTATATTTAAAACATGAGAAATAGGGGCACCCGGGTGGCTCAGTCTTTGAGCGTCTGCCTTGACTCAGGTCATGATCCCAGGGTCCTGGGATTGAGCCCCGCATTGGGCTCCCTGCTCAGTCTGCTTCTGTCTCTCCCACTCCCACTCCTTCTGCTTGTGTTCCTTCTCTCGCTGTCCGTCTCTGCCAAATAAATAAATAAAATCTCAAAAAAAAAAAAAGAAGTGAGAAGTAGTGTTCACAAGCAGGGATAAAGATGGAGAAAAAAGGTCATATAGTTCTAAAACAAAATGAGTTACTTTTTGAGAATGCTCTTTTTATTTTGTGTAATTCTTTCCAAAATTACTATGTTTAATACATGTTATATTATATCATGTCCAATATTTCAACACTAAAATTGTAGGAAAGGTTTAAGTGTTAAATGGTGCATTAAACCAAAGTTTTAGTAAGTTATTCTCTCGAAAGTGCTAATAGCTGGGACAAAACTGTATAGAACTTGAGTATTTCACCATTTATTCTCACTTCTGAAAGTCAGTATAAGTAATTTTGAGAAAATAAACCCTGATAAAAAATAAAGTGTTTGTGTATTCCTTAAACTTATGTTACTTGTCAAGTATATTGAAAAAATGGGTTAAAAATGGCTAAGTAGTAAAGAATGTACCTTTTTATTTATACCCCACTCCTCATTTCAGAAATAAATTGAATCCAATTTAAAAAGTAGCCAGTGGCACCCTGGTTCGTCCGGCTTTATAATGACGGGATGTTTATTTATAATGACAGGATATTTATTTATAATGACGGGATATTTATTATGGAAAGAGAGCGGGATGCCCGGGTCTCTCTGTAGTAGGACGTGTTAACACTTATGAGGAAATGACTTTTTCTGTCTCCCCAGCGCTAGAAGTTTCCACATAGTAGCTTTGTGACTACTCTGCGGTTCTGTTACAGATTCTTAGTTCTGGAACACCGGCTCGTTTCTTTGAACCTGGACACAGTGCTATGTGGTTATTTAACATAGTCTCCCCAAGCCTGACAGGTTTCTGGTCTCATTTTTAGTGTTTCATGCAGACAAACCCTTTGAGCCTGTGTAGAGGGGTGTTGGGCAGCTTTTTTCCCTTTGTATTCTGAGGAGACTCAGAATCTTTGGGATTCCTCTATTCTTTCCAATTGGCAGAACTGGTAGTTCGTCCACGTTCTTGGGGGTGCAGAGTCGGGCTGCTTCCGTGACAGGTGGGCACGGTGGGTTGCTGTGATGCAGGAGTGAAGGGGAGAATGTGCGTGTCACTTCACGTGTGTTTTAAAACCCCACGTGTGTAGTGCCTGGTGCTGGTGGAATTGGTGCTTTCCTACATCGTATCCAATAACTCATTTTCTTCTTAAAAATAACTCCCTGTGTAAAGACTTGACCTTTCTTCTCATGGTGCAGATCAGGAAACTGGAGGCCAGAACATTTGAGGGGCTTCCCCCAGGCGCTCGGGAACGCAGCCCTGAGGACACGTTCAGCTTAGGACTCGGGTCCTTCTGACCGAATGTGGGTCGTTTGTGCCACGCATTCATTTTCTCACGATGCTTCTTAAACATTATTAATAATTCATTTTGCCGATAGTTTTAGAATTCTTAAGAGTACAGTTGATGATCTGGCTTCCTGCACTTGGCCTTGATTCTCCTGGTTGCAGCCGGTAGGTGGACTGTAGACGGTGGCACCTGAGGGCATCCTTCCCGGCCCCCTGGGCGGTGCTGCGCGTTCCTGGACCTGCAGGTTTCCGTGAGCACCTGTGCTCCTCATCCGCTCTGAGGCTGTGTCCCCTGTGCGTGCGTTCGTTCGTTCTGCAAACATTGAGCAGACACCCCATGCCTGCCGGTGTTCCAGGGACTGTGAATTCGGTAGGAAACAAAACAGAAAACCCGCTGCCTTTCTGGGGCTTTCTTTCCAGTGCGAGAGCATTTATTTATAGCCTCTTCCTTCTCAGTTTCCATGAACTAGAATTCAGGAACTTCTTTAAAAAGAGAACCTTTGATGTCAGCCTTTTACAAAAAAAATTTTTTTAAGATTCTGTTTTTCCAATTTCGAAAGAGAGAGAGTGTGTGCACGTGGGCAGCGGGGCTGAGGCAGAGGGAGGGATGCCTCCAGCGGACCCCACGCTGAGCGCGGAGCCGGGCGCGGGCTCGATCCCACGGCCCCGCAGATCACAACCTCGCCAAAATGAAGAGGTGGACAGTTAACCGGCACCTTAGGTTTTTGCATATTTTAAAAATAAAATCGTAACGGAAAGTGAAATCATTATGTGACTAACTGGGCGATTACGGTTCTCAGGAAAATCTGACCCTGTAGAAATTGTTGGCTTTCAGGCAGCGCTGCCGTTTTTTCGCGTGAAATTCCCACTCGCGTGGCGAAGGGTACATTCAGGACGAGAGACACCCACACGGGGTCCTCGAGTCAGCCCCTTCCCACGTCTGCCCCAGACAAGGCCCGCCAGGCCCTTCTGTCCTCTGGGCCGCGGCCGAGTCCGTCGCTCCCTTCGGATGCGGGATCGCGGCCCCGCGCCTCTGAGCCGCGGTCCTGCCGAGTGCGGCGCGGCCCTGGCCCGGCGCTGGCGTCCACGCGCGCTCGCTCCGGCGGAGACGCTCTCCCGGCCGCTGCCGCTCCTCTTCGCGGCACGAGTCTGGCTTGGAGCAGGGCCCGCGCGGGTTCCAGAAGGCAGCGATGACCTGGCAAAACCGAATTCCGTGTTCTCACTCCCTCTCGTCCTCGGGCGCGTTTGTAAGGCTCCTGCGGGGCCGGCGCGCACCCCACTCCCGCGCTTAGCGCGTCGGCGCTCGGCCTGCGGGAGCTCTTCGGCCTCCGGTCCCGGACCCTTTCCAGGAAGCCCGAGCTCCTTCAGCGGGAGCGGTGACAGCAGCCGTGGCGCCGCGTGGAGTCGGCGCGGCCGCTTTGCCGGGGGCCCGTCGCTGCTTCCCGGGCTCCGCCTCTCCAGACCGTCCCGCGCCGCGGCGTCCGCCGAGCCCGCGACGGTTGTGCCCGCCGCCCCGCGCCTTCCCTGCCCACAGCAGCGCTTCCACGAGGCCCTCCAACGGGCCGCAGCGTCCTCCTCGCGCTCGGAGACAGGCTGCGTGTCCCCGTCCCCGTCCCTCCGCGGAGCGCCAGTTAGCTCTGCCGGCGCCCCGGGCCGCCGCGTGTCCCCGGCTGCGGTGGCGCGCGCGGTGCCGCCGCCCCTAGTTGCTTCGGGTTGCGCGGCCTGCGGGTTGCGGCGGGCTCGCGCTTCTTCGCCTGCGGCTGCTGTCGCGTCCCGCCTGCTGTCGCGTCCCGCCTGCTGTCGCGTCCCGCCTGCTGTCGCGTCCCGCCTGCCGGCTTCCCGCCTTGCATCCTTTTCCGTCTGTTTTCAGCTCTTCGGACGCCGTGAAGTCGCACCTTCGAATCTCCGTCCGCCGCGTTGCTTCTGCTCAGGAACTACGAGCCTTTCAAGTTGCAGCTGAAGCATCATTTTCTTAGAAAACGCCCCCTTTGTTTTTCGTACGAGTGAAAGTGCTCTTGTAACACGCCACCACAGCGCTCCTTAAAAAAAATTTCTCAGGGCGCCTGGGTGGCCCATGGGTTAAAGCCTCTGCCTCAGCGCAGGTCATGGTCCCAGGGTCCTGGATGGAGCCCCGCGTCGGGCTCTGCTCAGCAGGGAGCCTGCTTCCCCCCCTCTCTCTGCCTCTCTGCCTGCTTGTGATCTCTGTCTGTCAAATAAATGAATAAATGAAATCTTAAAAAAAAATTCTCATCATAGGGGCGCCTGAGTGGCTCAGTCGGTTAAGCATCTGCCCTCAGCTCAGGTCATGATCCCAGTGTCCTAGGATTGAGCCCCACATTGGGTTCCCTGAGCAGTGGGGAGTCTGCTTCTCCCTCTCCTCCCCCTGCCCATTCTCTCTCTTACCCTTTCTCTCTCAAATAAATAAAATCTTTAAAAAATTACTCACTATATATACAGTTATATTTTCCCCAATATCTGTCTTTCCTGATAGTGTGTAAGCAACATCAGGGCACAAGTTAATTCTGTCTTGTTCACTCATACGGTATGATATCATCTGCAGTATAAATTTTCAGTAAATATATATTTTTAAGATTTATTTATTTAAGAGAGAGAGAGAAAGACAGAGAGAGGGAGGGAGAGAAGCAGACTCCCTGCTGAGCACGAAGCCCTACTCTGGACCTGATCTCACAACCCTGAGATTATGACCCCAAGATCATGATCTGAGCCGAAATCAAGAGTTGGACACTTAACTGACTGAGCCTCTCAGGCATCCTACTAAATAAATATTGTTAAATAAGGGACTGAATGAAAGATACCTTGGGGCACCTGGGTAACTCAGTCTGTTAAGCTTCTGAATCTTGATCTCAGGGTAATGAGTTCAAGCCCTGTGTTGGGCTCCATACTGGGCAAGACGCCTATTTAGAAAAGATGGAAAGAAAGAAACCTTGTTGCTACTTTACAAGATAGGTTTTTTTGGGAGAAGCAAGTTTATCCCTTTTATGTATGTTTCGGACTTTCAAATTGTCTGACATTGTCTCTAAATAAAAGAAACGCATAATTTAGAAGTCTTACCTTCACCATGTGGACTAATTATGACTAAGAGTTGAAATCAGCTCTGGGAGGATAAATGGTATTACATAAATGGGTTATTGTGTTTGTTGAAAGATGTTCCTATTTCAGTTTGCTTATAAAACATGAAATTTAGGGGCACCTGGGTGGCTCAGTCGTTGAGCGTCTGCCTTCGGCTCGGGTCATGATCCCAGAATTCTGGGATCGAGCCCCGCATCGGGCTCCCGGCTTGGTGGGAAGCCTGCTTCTCCCTCTCTCACTCCCCCTGCTTGTGTTCCCTCTCTCGCTGTGTCTTTCTGTCAAATAAATAAATACAATATTTAAAAAAAAAAAACAAAACATGAAATTTATTTTACTACATTAAATAAACAGTGTGTTAATGTTGTTTTCTAAGAAAAGTGAACTGTTGGTTGATTTTTATATGGTTCCTAGTCGGTAACCAGTTTTTGTTATGTCTACTGAAATCTTTGTCATTTTCTTTGCAACAAAGCTGCATGAGTATAGATTTTTAATTGAAATATTGACTGCAGCTATGTCACCATTAGACAAATCATTTTTATGACTTACTAATACGACTCTAGCCAGTAGGCACTTATTCTAAATTATGACACTTCAGCAGTCTTCCTTGGAAAAATAGTAATTTGTGTGTTTTTTAGAGCTCAATTTAGCAAGAACTACGTGAAGGATTTGAAAGATAAGATGCTTGCCCTCCCAGAGCGTTCAAAACAATGCTGAAGCTTGAAAGGCTAAGTGTGTCAGTAGCTTGGCAATTCCTCTGAGAACTCAACACTGTTAATCATTAAAAGGAGTTTTTATAATATGTCAGGGACTTCTAATTTTGTTCTATTCTAAAATAATATTTGTGACAGGAAGGTGATTTCAGTTTCTGTGTTACTGAATCTATGTAAATTTTTTAATCACACAATGACAGAAATAGTTCTGGTCATTTAAAAAAAAACAAACTTCATATAATTAGTGTAATTTAGGATTTCATAAGTAGAATTAATTTGCATGACTGTTTTATAATTGTGAACAGGATTCTAAGAGTGAATGGGTGGTGTCTGAGGGCCTCCTTCAACTCCTTTGTAACAAACTATAATTTCTGGTTTTATGAATTAATACTGTAACTATGTTACCATGTGGGGTAAGTCTTAAGATGTCCGATTGCGGTGTTTAAATATGATATTTAACAGTACTTAAGACCAAAGATGACATTTAACAGTACTTAAGACCTTAGACAAAGTTTCCTTGTTTCATTTTGCAGTCCCAGAAATTACTCTATAAATAACTAAAATTCCTTGTTACAGAGTAATATGATCCTGAGATCCTTCTCTCCATGTAGTCCTCTGGTGCCTCTGATAGAGTAAACAATAACCCTGAGGAAATCAAGAGTAAAGGGCACATTTGGGGGACTTTTTTCCCTTCTTTTTAAGACTCTAGTGTGGAGGCTACTAGGGTTTCTATATCTCAGGGCTAGCTAGAATGATGTTTCATAAAATCTGTTTCATTTAAGTAGTAAAGCAACTTTATCTCAGAAGACTGCAGGGCTATTTATATCTGGCTGTGAGATGTAGCCCAGATCCTGAGAAGTTTAATGATAATTCTTGGGAGTTGGCTTTTTGGAGAGTCCCGTACTAAATTTATAGGATGTGACTCTTATTCTGCTGTCCTAGCAAATTTCAAAGAGAAGTAAGTTTGGATGGAATGTTGACATCTGTCCAAATCTGTTGTCAGTGTAGAACAGCTCAGAGAAAAAGGTGTGGGCATTTGGAGAAGGCAAGCATGGAAGAACGTGGACTGTGCCCTTAGAGAAGACGTAGGCACATACAGGTGAATTAAAGCAGCCCCGATGCCCGTTTTCTGATTGCCAGTCCTGCTTTTGTTTCACAGAAGTCCAGCCCCTCTCAGTTAAAAGTCATTTCCATGGTTTGCAAAGTGGTAAAAGGAAACCAAGGTGCCCCAGCAGTATTACAGGAACATTGTTGATTTACAGAGCCCCCCCCCCTTTTTTAGGAATCTTCATTCTGTGCTAGTTAATAACTAATAATGATTAATAATGAAAAAAGGAGGGAAAGTATAATCATTTAGAATAGTGTGAGAAAAACACTTTAAAATTTGTATCGCGGGGCGCCTGGGTGGCTCCGTTGTTCAGGCAGCCGACTCCGATTTCAGCTCAGGTTGTGATCTTGGCATTGTGAGATCCAGCCCTGCTCTGGGCTTCATGCTCATGTGGGGTCTGCTTGGGATCCTTTTCCTCTCCCTCTGCCCTTCCCCATGCTCTCTCTCTCTCTCAAATAAGTAAATAAATCAATAAAAATAAAATTTGCATTACAGGTATCTTTCCAGCATTTTTTGTTTCGTTTTGAATCGTTTTCCTCTTTGTGATGGAACTCTTTCTGTGCAGAATTCTTCCCTTCATCGTTCCCTTCTTCTCCCCCTTCTCCTTTCCCTCTCTTTCCCTTCTTTCTTCTTTCTTTCCTTTGGATGGGAGTAAGAGGCCTCTTTTGGAGTGATGAAAATGCTCTACAATTAGGTGATGATAATGGTTGTGCAACTTTGTAACTATTTGAAAAAACATTGACTTTTATATTTTAAAGTGAGTGAACTCTGGTATTTAGATTGTAGATCAAGTAGGCTTTTTTTTTTTTTTTAAAGATTTTATTTATTTATTTGACAGAGAGAGAGAGATCACAAGTAGGCAGAGAGGCAGGCAGAGACGGGGGGGGGAAGAAGGCTCCCTGCTGAGCACAGAGCCTGATGTGGGGCTCAATCCCAGGACCCTGAGACCATGACCTGGGCCAAAGGCAGAGGCTTAACCCACTGAGCCACCCAGGCGCCCCATGTAGGCTGTTTTTAAAAAAAAGGAATGCCAGCCTTAGGTTAACTAAGGTGACTGGAGTACGTGAAGTACAAGGACAGTAGCCGGGTCTTATCTCAGACTGATCACGACAAGTCACAAGGCCAGACACTCGAGGACGCAGCTGGTGTAGGCTTTCCGTTCTGAACGGTCTTGTGCTTCAGTCTTGCGATGGAGGAGACGGACGGACAATCAGAAAACTGGCATCCGTCGCAGCTTTCTTTAGTTCACCTGCATCAGTTCGTGGGCTTTGTGTCCTCCATGCTGAGAAGGGAAACCAGCAGTGATAACTCAGAGACAGGATTTGCCCTTTATGAAGACAACGCCTCGGGATAGCAAGTGCTGGAACATACAGTACTCGGCGTTCGATTGAAAAGTGCGTAAAAAGCACACAAAACACTTACTGCATTTAATCAGATATAGTTGCGTAAATATATTTGAATGTTGGTTTTTTAAAGTCTGGTAGGCTTTATTCAATCTTAAGTAAATGCTAGATCACAATGGCAAAAATTGGGTTTATGAAAAAATATTACAATTTCCGTTTATGAGAAAGTTTTGGGTGTTGGGAAAATGGTCTTTGTCTACATCAGGAAACTTCAAGGTCCTTAACAGTTAAGCTCCATTGTAAAACCAGAACAGAGGGCATCCATGAGATCTGATTACATGTAGTGTTACACAAATGCATATTTGTGGTGTTTTCTTTAATTACAAAAAATAAAAAAATAAATTCCAGTTAACATACAGTGTGATATTAGTTTCAGATGTACAATAAAGTGATCAACACTTCATACGACAACTGTGCTCATCAGAAGTGCCCTCCTTCATCCCCATCACCTACTTAACCCACCCCCCCACCACCCCCTCTCTGGTAACCATCCTTCTGTTCTCCATAGTTAAGAGTCTGTTTTGTGGTTTGCTTCTCTCCCCTTTTCCCCCCAATTACAAGGTGGTTCTGTTTTTTATTGTTCTGTCAAAGCAGTGCACTTGTTTTGGTTTTGCTGCCTCATCTCACTCATTATGACAGGGAATTCCTTTCCCCCTATCTCTTATGACTTAAAGGTTTGTTTTTTAATTGACCGTGAGTGTTTCCCAGGGAGCACTGGAGATTTTAGAGCATGGATCAGTGGAATATGAAGAACTGTTTTGTTATGTTGGAATTACCAAATAGTTTGTCACTTACTTCCTATGCCAGGAGTTTCCTGCACACTCTAGATTATTGGAATAGCTCAGCTGACCTTTGTTAGCAGGAAAGATGAGATACATCTTAAGTTTTTTCCTACTGGTAACTATTTAGTAATTAAAAATAGCAAAAATGCATCACTATTATAATGTCTAGGGAGTTGGTTTATATATTCAATTTTGCTGTCTTTCTTAAAAAATTATTTTTGCTTCATTTAAAAACCCTATTCTCTTATAAAAGATAAATAAATCATTTTTTTTAAAAGTGAATCCAATCTTAATGAAAGTTTGGTTTAATGGAAGTTTGGCTTTATGGAAACAGTTGCTTAAAATAATAATTCAGAAAAATCCCTATTGATTATCTAGTTTTACCTCTTTATTGACAAAGAATAGATTTATTCCTTGAAAGAGGAACTTCTATTTCCCCAATCTGTAGATTTCAAATTAGTCAGTAATAAATTTAAGTCAGCCCTACTCCTGTAAAAGCTATGAAACTTTAAATATGTGGAGTCCAAACTAATAGAGTTTGTGTGTATGAATGCATGCATGACTGTGTGCGTGTTGTGGAGTGTTGTAGGAATTAATACAATGATACAATGGTCAACATACCAAGATAGATTTCTTTGCATTGAAACATTTTTAACTAAAATTTCAGGTGAAAAAGATGAAGGGTTGGGGCGCCTGCATGGCTCAATGGATTAATAGTCTGCCTTCTGCTTAGGTCATGATTTCAGGGTCCTGGGATTGAGCCCCGCATTGGGCTCCCTGGTCAGTGGGGAGCCTGCTCTTCCTCCTCCTTCTGCTGCTCACCCTGCCTGTGCTCTCTCTCACTCTTGCTCTCTCTCAAATCAGTCAATCAGTCAATCTTAAAAAAAAGGATGAAGGGCTATCATTGCCAGCCCTTTTGGTTGGTACTTCCCTCCATCCATTCCATCATTCATCAGTCAATTAAATGTTTTCTGAGTACCCAGTATGTGTCATGTTTGGGGTTAAAAATCACGTATTAGGCACAGTTTTTTTGCATTTGAGATCTTTTGGTTTAGTGGATGAAAGCATGCTTAAGTGAATAATTTCAAATAGTGTGATGGAGAATATATAGAGACTCATACATCAGGCAGGGACCATTTCTGTGAGAGGGAAGCTCTCAAATGCATGCTTAATATGGGAGAAAGCTTTCAAGGCAGAGAGACAAACAGCGCCAAAGAATGGAAATATGAAGAACTCAAAGTAAAAGAATGGAAAATCAAATCTTCACTTTTAGAAATATAATCCTAGGTCCTTTTTGCTTTCATCTAGAAAAACACCTTAAGTATAGCTAAGTAGCTCTTCTTTATTTTTATTCAAAAGAAAAGTGTTGAACTTCTTTATATTTTTTACATTTCGTCTATGTCAAGAAATTAAATTTTAAATAATTTGTTTGTAATGTAGGTAAACAGTGAATAATCTCTGGCTATACTGTTATTTTCTTGACCTTTTCATTTCTTTATAAATTTCCTTTTTTATCTAGTGTGTCCTATATCCTTTAAATATTGTATTTCTTCCTCTCAAATTTCTCCAAATTCCTTTTATTCAGTATTGAATTTGTCAGGTTTTATTTAAAATGCTAATTAGCGATAATTATAACTAGGAATTAGTTCTTATCAGTGGCCTTTTAAAACTTAAACTTACATATAGTGATTGGTTAATTTCTAAGAACGAATTCAGTTGTTACACTCGAACAAATCATGTGTCTATGTATATGTACGCATACACGTACATGTAATCCTTCTCATACCACGCACATACCACATGCATACATATAGTTTATATTCATAATCTCATTTCATTCTTGGAACTGAATGATAGGCCTTCCCTTCAATCTCCTCTTATATTAAAATTGTCTTAGTCAATTTGATGTTTTATTTGTTAATGTTTTATTCATTAATTGGGAAGCATGAAATTTAGTAATAGAGATTTATTTTCAAATTGTTTTTCATTTTATGTTATGAAACTGATAACTTTATTAATTTAATTGAAATATGTGTACATCTATTTAAAAAAAAAATCACTGAAACTAAGTTGGTTCCTTAGAAAGAATAAACAAAATTGACAGAACTTTAATTGGCCTTACCAAGAAGGAAACTGAGAGGACTCAAATAAATAAAATAAAAAATGAGAACTGTTAAAATAGATACTACAGAAACACAAAGGAGTATAAGAGGCTACTACGAACAGTTACATGCAACAAATTGGACAGCCTAGAAGAAATGGTTGGTTACATTCCTAGAAACATGTGACCAGCCAAAACTGCATCAGGAAGAAACAGGAAATGTGAGCAGACTGATGCCTTTTTTTATTTTTTTAAGATTTTATTCATTTATTTGTCCAAGAGACAGAAAGAGAGCAAGTGAGCACAAGCAGGGGGAGAATCAGGCTCTCTGCTGAGCGAGGAGCCACATGCAGGACTCCATCACAGGACCCTGGGATCATGACCTGAGCTGAAAGTAGATGCTTATCGACTGAACAGACTGATTTCTAGTAAGGACATTGAATGAGTAATCAGAAACCTCTCAATAAACTGAAGTCCAGGACCAGATGGCTTCACTGGTGAATTCTACCAAATATTCAGAGAATTAATACCAATTCTTCTTAACCTCTACCAAAAAACAGAAAGGGGGGAACTCTTCGAAACTAATTTTATGAGGCCAGTATGACCCTGATTCCCAAACCAGAAGGGGATTTATCACAAGAAAAGAAATGTATAGGCCAATATCCCTGATGAACATAGATGCAAAAATATTCCACAAAATATTAGCAAACCAGATTCATTAATACATTAAACTGACCGTGCACATGATCAGGTGGAGCTTATTCCAGGACTGCAAAGATGGTTCAGCATTCATAAATTAGTCGCTGTGTTACACCACGTTAACAAAACGAAGGATACAAATCATATGATTATCTCAACAGATGCAGAAAAAGCTTTTGACAGAATTCAGCATCCCCTCTGGTAATACCTCTGAACAAAGCACGTATAGGGGAACGTGCCTGAATATAATAAAGGCCATGTGTGACAAGTCCACCACTAACATACTCAGTGCTGAAAAGCTGAAAGCCAAAGACAAAGATGCCCCCTCTTGCCACTTGTATTCAGTAGAGTATTGGAAATCCTCACCAGAGCAGTTGGGGGGAAGCATCCATATTGGAAAGGAAGAAGTAAAGCTGCCACTATTTGCAGATTACATGACACTACAGAGAATCCTAAAGGCTTTAGCAAAAAACTGTTAAAAGTACTAAACTCAGTAAAGTTGCAGGATGCAAAATCATACACAAAAATCTACTGCATTTCTATATGGCAATAATGAACTATGAGAGAAATTAAGGAAACAGTTGCATTTACAGTTGCATCAAAAAGAATAAAATACTTAGGAATAAATTTAATGAAGGAGGTGAAAGACATAACACTGAAAACTGCAAGACAGTAATGAAAGAAACCGAAGGCAAATAAATGGGAAGGTATTCCATGCTCATGGATTGGAAGAATTAATATTGTCAAAATGCCCATTCTGCCCAAAGCAATATAGATCCAACACAGTTCTATCAAAATTCCAGTCGTGTTCTTCACAGAAGTGTAACAAACTATTCTAAAATTTATAGGGAAAAAAAAAGACCTTGGTTAGCCAAAGCAGTCTTGAGGTTAAAAACAAAGCTGGAAGCATCATGGTCCCTGATTTCAAGCTGTACTACCAAGCTATGGTAATTAAAATAATGTGATATTAGCCTAAAAAAGAGACATTTAAATCAATGAAACAGAATAGAGAGCCCAGAAATAAACCCACACAAATATTGCCAATTAATTTATGACAGAGGAGCCAGGAATATGCAATGGGGAAAGGGTAGTCTTTCCCACAAATGGTGATGGGAAAACTGGACAGTCACATGCAACAGAGCGAAACTGAACCATATGCAAAAATTTACTCAAAATAGATTAAAGACTTGAACATTCAACCTGAAACCTTAACATTCTTAGAAGAAAATACAGGCAGTAAGCTCCTTGCCACAGACTTCTGTGACGATGTCTCAATCTGACACCAATCCTAAGGCAGCATAAGCGAAAATAAGCAAGTGGGACTAGAGCAAAGCAGAAAGCATCCGCACAATGAAGGGATCAACAGAATGAAAAGCCACCCTGCAGGATGGGAGAACAAATTTCAAATCCTATATCTGATATATAATCCTGTATCTGTTAATATCCAAAATTTATAAAGAACCTGATACAACTCAATAATGAACAAACAATCTGTTTAAAAATTGGGCAGAAGATCTGAACAGACATTTTCCCAAGGAAGACATAAAAATGCCCAAAAGGTACATGAAAAGATGGTCTACATCATTAATCATTAGGGAAATGCAAATCAAAACCACAGTGAACTATCACCTCGTATCTATTAGAATAGCCAGTATCAAAAAGATAGAAATGATACAGGTTGGCAAGGATGTGGAGGAAAGGGAGCCCTGTGCAGTGTTGATGGGAATGTAAATGGGTATAAGCACTGTGGAAAAAGTATGAAGGTTCCTCAAAAAATTAAAAATAGAGCAATGAAATGATCCAGCAATTCAACTTCTGGTTATTTATCCAAAGGAAATAAAAACACTAACTTGAAAAGATATGTGCACCCTATGTTCACTGAAGCTTTATTTACAATAGCCAAGATAGAGAAACAACTTAAATGTCCCTGGATGGATGAACGGATAAAGAAGATATGATATATAGGGTTAGGTGTAGACACACACATACACACACAATGGAATATTAGTCATCCATAAAAAGGAATGAAATTTTGCCATTTGTGGCAACATGAGTGGACCTTGAGAGCATTATGCTAAGTGAAGTAAGTCAGAGAGAAAAATGCCCTATCATCTCTGTTATATATGTGGAATCTTAAATAAATTTTTAAAAAAGCCAAGCTCATAGAGAAATCAGCTGGTAGTTGCCTAAGGCAGGTGCTGCGGTTTGGGAGAAATGGGTGAAGTGCGTCAAAAGGAAAGTGAAAAAGAATGTCAATGTATAAATTAATATTCAAATTAAAAAGACGGTTTCAATAAAATATTTATCAATATTAACCTTCAAGTAGGAATTTTGATTTAAAAATTAATGTAGCACACTAAAAAGAAATGTTCTCAACTATTACTGAAAGTACCTTCTTCCTTAAGTGTTTTCTAGGACACACAGGCTACAGGACATAATAAAACTCTCTTCCTCCTTTGTGGCCATCTATGAGAGAGGTAGAGAGTCTGTGCCTGTACTAATTAGGAGCACTGACCCTGTATGGCACAATTTATTTCTCTGCTGCTTCAGTTTCCAGATTTCCGGACTTCTCAAATATCTCTTTGACCTCCTTTCCAAGAAACACTATCTGGAATCAGAGTTGTTCCCAAATCAGGTAGATATTGAGGTTAAGCTTAGACTAAACAGTCCGCTCTTCAGAAGTCAGCCAAGGATAGCTTCTTGTTCTTAGCTATTTCCAGTTCATTTACGGCTCCTGAGGATAAAAGAAGAGTCAGGTTCTACCAGCAGAGGGTGACTTTTTGAGAAACTGTGTGCTAATAATTGTACCCAGCTTTTCTATAGCACTAGACTCAAAGAGCTCAGTAAAGTATTACTCATCCCATTGTAAAGGTGAGGAAATGTCTTTTATTCATTTGAAATTATTCATTGAGATAATTGAAATGATTGAAAGTGTTTATAGAAACAATTCATTCCCAATTTATGGTACTAATGAAAGAAATTGTATTCCAGACAATACATGATCTTCTGTAGGCCTCATAGATAATGAAATTTAGAATTAGAATTTTTATCTATTCCTAAAGTAGTATTTTTCCAGTCACAAAATACTGTTAACACATATATGCCTTCTTCATCACTTTTAAATAAAATAGATTCTCCCAACGATTCCATTAGTATGACCTAATTGCATTTTAAGAATACTATATCTTTTGAATCATAGTCTTTAGAAATTTCAAGAAAGCATTGCTTTATGTTTTAAAAATGTGATTTAAAAACAAAATTTCTGTGCTAATCAGTATTTTCTAGCTTCTTAAAATTTTAATAAGTTGAAAGTTAAAGATTTTATTGTGAAAATTAACACATCAAAATCATTTTCTGATGAGTTAACAGAAATAGGAACGTTCATAATTAGCATTTCAAAATGGATAGAGTTGGATTGAAATAGCACTTTTAAAATTTATTTCTTTAAAAAAAAAAAATAAAGGAGTGCCTGGATGACTCAGTCGGTTGGGCATCTGCCTTCAGCTCAGGTCACGATTCCAGAGTCCTGGGATCAAGTCCCTCATCAGGCTTCCTGTTCAGTGCCATGTCTGCTTCTCCCTTTCACTCTGTAGCTCCCTCTTCTGTTCCTCCTGCTAGTGCTTTCTCTGTCAAATAACTAAATATATCTTTTTAAAAAATTTATTTCTTTCTATCCTATTTTCAGACTTCCATTGTTTCTATTTTTAAAAATGTGTATGTATATACATATATACATATATATATACATATATATATATATATATGTGTGTGTGTGTGTGTGTGTGTGTGTGTGTGTGATTGAGTTTCACTCCCTAAAATAAACCTTCTTTAATGTCAAGTGTACCTTTGCCTCACTTCAGAACACTGCTGTTTCATTTACTGGAGGCATTAAAAATAACCTAAGTGTGTGGCTATTAGAGGAATCTCTCTCTGGACCTGTGATAACAAGCTCACAGTTAAATTAGAATGTCGATGCAAAGCTGAGTAGCTGAGAACGTACCTTGAACTGATGAGAAGGAAACTACTAAGCAGTAGCACATGGGACGTGCCTCTCCGAACTCTGCAGCTCTCCTCGTCTTTTAGTATTTTCACATCATGCGTGTAAAATTTTACAATACAAAACTGTCACTAAGAGCAGTTAAATTGAGGTCATTATAATAGTTGTAAATCGCTTGTAATTTTTACTATACAAAAATTCCAGCACGTGCCGAGGTTGCCAGAGTAGTGTCAGGAGTCCTCACGTATCCATCACCACGTCTGCGCTGTTCTGTTCGTCCATGTGCTCATTCCTGAGCTCACTCCTCTTGTTATTTTGATGCAGACTCCGGTGTCATATCATTTCATCCATAAATATTTCTGCATGAATCTCTAAAAGAGAAAACTATGTTAAATACAATTACCATGCCATTTTCACATTCAAGTAATTAATAATAATTCTTCAGTAACATCAATAGGTAGCCAAGTTCAAATTTCCAGTTGTCTCATCAACATCACAATGTTTTCAATTTCCTTGTGTTAAAGACAATCCGTATTCCCCAATGGGGCCATAATTTGCAGTTTTTCATGTCTTTTCAATCTGTATAAACCTATAATATTCTCTTTCCCTCTTTTTTCCTGTGTAACAAATCAGTGTTGTGCAAAGCTGATCCTTGGTGCTAGAGTTTCCCACAGTCTGGATTTTCATGATAGCATCCCTGGGGAGTAGCTTGACATGTTCCTCAGTTTTCCGAATTTCCTGGGAAATATTAATCAACCATCGAGCTTTAATCAGAATCAGGTATGATTTTGTAGTGCTGTAGTATTCTGACATTGGGTTAAGGTTGCTCTCCTTGTTTCTCGTTTGATATTAGTAGCCATTGATGCTCAGTGCCTCTTTAACTCGTAGGGATTGATAGTGCATGATCCTATTCGGTCATTACTTTTACGTTTATTAGCATAGTACTTCTAAGGGAAAATGCCCTTGATCTACTATTGGGTTAACTAGTGAAACCGTTTATAAGAAAGTTAAGATAAATGGTTGATTTTTACCCTTTATTTGCTGGTTCTCAAAGTAATGAATTGTTTTCTAGCCTTTTTTAATGTTGAGTGATGAGTTATTATTATTATTAGCTTACAGAATTAGATTGTTTCAATCCGCGGCAGTTACTATTCTAGTCAATGGTGAATTTTTCGTTTCAGTCATTAGGGTGCCTCAGCCTTCTGCTTACCCTCCGTATATTTCCTGTCCCGGGTCTGCAGTCGGCTGTTTGTCCAAAGAACTTTACTTCCTCCGTGGGAAATAGTGTTTTCACCCACAACTTGGGGATGTGCGTTGCTGCTGGAGCTAGTTGTTTCAGTAGACAATTGTTTTGTTTGTTAAGATGAAGCTCTGTCTGCAGTTGGGACTCCTTGTTCTCGTTCAGAGTCAGACTGCGGTTTTTACTTAATGATTTGTTTTACGGATAAATCTCCCTTCACCTGCATTAAGAATCCCAGCTCTCGGCACCGAAGATAACAGAATTAGAATACTGCTGTATTCCTTGTTACGCCCCTTCACACATGCAAGAGTCAGGATCCCAATTCTGTCCTTGCCTCTGTACTTGCTGGGGGTGGGGGGGGAGTACCACCCACCTGTACGATTACTGAAATGAGTCTGAAACTTACTTGTACTTCCTTTTGTCCTTCTGACATGTCCCTTCAGAGAGATTAGGTCAAATTACTCTCTTTAAGAATCACATGGAAAAGCTCATGCCTTGTGGTGTAGTACCAACTGGATTCATATTTAGGATATATTTTTTTTAATTTTCAGAAATTGCCTTTTTTGAATTTAGTTTTTCTTTATAATTTAGTAAAAATTTCCCTGTTTTCAAGATTGATTCTATAAAACAATATATACCTAAAGAAGACTGGCCTCGATCCTTGTCCTTTCCTGCCTGTATCCCCTTTTTGTTATAGGTTAAGGAGTGGAGTCCAGGAATTATGGTATAATCTTCCTTTTTTCAAAAAAAAAAAGGGGGGAAGTTAAGTTTCTGTAGTGCAGAAGTGTTTCAAGAGTAGTATGAAGACCTCCATAGGATCTTCACATGGGTTTTCATTTGTTGAAATTTTACTACCTTGGGCAAATCATTTCTTCTCCCACCCCCCCTTACATATATAATGTGTATTTTTTGTGTATATTATACACATATGCATATATACATATATACACATATACATACATTTATGCACACACTATATAATACATAACACACATACATATATAATTTTTTTCTGAACCATTAGAGATTAAGTAGCAGATGTGATGGTCCCATTACCCATTATTATGTCGGTGACTTTCTACTAAAAACAAGGACATTCTTCTTAATGTCCACAGTATGGCCATCAGCATCACAAGATTAACATTGAATTCCATCCTCCAGCCCACGCACTCTACAATGTCTTGCTCTTTGGTTCAACAGCTTGCTTCAAGGGTACAGGATACAATCAAGGATTGCATATTACATTTGGTTGTCTCTTTAATCTCTCAGTTTGGAACGTTTCCCAGTTTTCCCTTTTCTATCATGACCTTGACATTTTTAAAGAATATGGCTACTGTGTAGACTGTCTCAGTATGCGTTTGTCTGATGTTTCCTCATGATTAGCCTCAGGTTATGCTATTTTTTCCCCCTCTCCTCCCCTTGAATGCCACAGAACTCATGCCGCGTTCTCAGTGAATAGGTCCCAGTACTGGTGATCGTTTTCTAAACTTAAGTTTAGAAAGGTTAAGTTTCATTTTTTAATTAAGGTGAAATTTACAACATAATCTTCACCATTTTAAAGTTTGCAAAACAGTGATATTCTGTGCATTCATAGTATTTTTCAACCATCATCTGTATCTCATTCCAAAATATTTTCATCACCCTAAGAGGAAACCCCACACCTATTAACCATTCAGTCCTCATTTCTACCTCCCCTTAATATCTGGCAACCACCCACCCATTTGTTTCATGTCCTTGCAAATTTACTCTTTCTAGATATTTTATATAAAAGAAATAATATAGTATCTCGGCTTTTGTGTCTGATTTATTTATTTCACTTAGTACAATGTTTCCAAAGTTCAACCATGTTATAATTAGTATATATCAATACTTTATTCCTTTTAACCTAGATTCCCAAAGTGTTTTTATTTTCTTTTGCTAGAATTTGACTGGAATATGTGTTTTTGTTGACCAATTTGGAAACTTTGCCCAAGTATACAATGTAATATTCATGTATACATACTTTTAAATCTTTTTTTTCCATTTTAGCAAAGTTTTTTTTTTAATTTATTGTGTCCCATTGTTCTGGCTTTTTTTCTTCAAGGGCTCCTATAATATGTTGAGTTATTTCTTTGCATTCTGCATTTGAGACTTCCTCTCAATATTTATTTATTTATTTACTTACTTACTTATTTAGAGAGGGAGGGGCAGGCAGAGGGAGAAAGGAATGCGGAGCCTGCTGTGGAGCAGGATCTCCTGACCTGAGCCTGGGAGTCTAGCGCCATCCTCCAGAGCCCCCGGGAGTCACAGGATTTTTCCTCCATCTGTGTGTGCAGCTCTTGGTCAGGAGCCTTCTGAAAGTGAGGAAGTTGGCCAGACGCAGTGCTGGGGAGCGAGCAAGATTCCCTGAACGACAGCAAAGTGACAGTACGAAGCCCCCCAGGAGGGAGGGCACCCGGGAGGGCTGCCACGGGAGTTTCTAAGCCTGCAGAGTTTTCTGGGCTCGTTAGTGGGCTTTTCAGTCTGATTCACCCTCCCTGTGCCTGTTGTCCACTCAGGTTTTTGTCACCTGTCACAGGGGGAGGTGTGGAGGGCTCCTTGCTTGGTCGTGAAAATCCTTTTAAGGGTGGTTTTCTCTTGGGGGCGGGGTTCCTGGTGCCCGCCTGCCTATCCTTCATCACAGGTACCCTTCTCTTTTCTCTTTACTTTCTTTTATATGGGTTTTTTTTTTTACCCCCCGAGAACGTGCTTTTATTTTTTTTTTTACCTTAAGAATGCTTCCGCTTTTTAGTTTTCACGTCTTTATTGCATTACTCATTGTGTTTGCATTTTTTCTGGTTGATTTTTCCTTTTTGAAATTATTTATTTCTAAATTTCCTGAGTTCCATCACCTAATCTCTTGAGTCTTTCTAATTCTTAATGATGTTGTCTTTAACTATCTTCAATTATTTTCTTGATTTCTTTTGGGTCATTTTGGTAATTAGGCTAGAGTTTTAATCTAATTTGTTGGCAGGCTTTTTTGGCGTACTTTCCTTGCTTTAAAGGGTGCTAATTCTTTCCACATTTTCATTTATTTTCTTACTGCAACTTTACATGAGACTCTAACAGTTCCTTTCCCATTCTTAATTTTTGTTACGAGGTGAGGTTTGCGGCAATTTTGAGCAGAAGCGGTGACTTACGTTATCTCTTCTAGCTTCACAGCTCTCAAACTCTGTGTTCTGTGGTTTTCCTGAGAGACAATAGCTTCATCCCTCAGGTTTATCCTGGCCCTCTCTTCTCCCCCAAATTTTTCTGGAGTTTTTCTTTAGTCCCTGTTATTCCCACTTGCCGCAGTTTGTTTCCATTCCCAGAATTCCTCCGCAGTAGGAGATTCAGTGTCGCTTGTGGAGACTCGCGGGGCCCGAACTGCCCTGACCGTGTTGGACCTTCGCGCAGACCCGCTCGCTCTAGTGAGCGGGAGTAGAAAGCGCCCTCCGGGTCGCTCTGTCTCCATCCCTGCTGCGGACGCGCGACGGCCCCGGCTGCCCGCGGCTTCTCCCTGAACTGCGATATGGAATCCCTGGGGGTATTCGGCGATTTATCTGTGGAACAAGTTCTGTGCCGCGTAAAACACGTGACTTCTTTAAGAGGGTTTATTTCAGAGGGAGCTGGAGAGCAGGGGAGGGCGGAGGGGAGAATCTCAAGCGGACTCCCTGCTGCGTGCGGAGGACCCCCCCCCCCCCCCGGGCTCGTCTCGGGACGCCGAGATCATGACCTGAGCCGACGTCGAGAGGCAGACGCTCCCGCGACTGAGCCCCCGGAGGCGCCCCCGTGACTTCCTCACACCGCAGCGGTTTGTTACTCACGGCGTTTGCGCGTCAGAAACCCGCAGGCCTCCCCGCCTCGGGAGCCCCAAGGCCAGACTGAGGCGTGGGCTGACTAGGGCCTCGCGTGCCGGGGGTCTCGGGCCCGTGGACTCCCCGAGGGACGATCACTGGGGACCCGCGCTAGAACAGGGGCGGCCGGGAGGACGCCGCCAGCGCTGCGCGGGTGACTGAAGCCGAAGGGCGCGTCCAGCCGGGGCCGTGGGGCGGGTTCGGGGGGCACCAGCAGCCGCGGTGGGTTTGAGTTTGACGGTCGCTGAGTCTCTGCGGTGCCCGGAGGGTTGGACCCTCGCGCGGCCGCTTCCGGGCGTTTGGGAAAGTCCCCCCGCAGGTTGGCCGGGGGCGTTCTTGGCCGCCGAGGCGCGCACCGGACGCGCAGGGCAGGCTTTGCCGCCGACGGGGCTGTTGTGGGAAGCCGGCGCCGCGGGGAGCCTCGGGGTACCTTGAGGGACCAGGGGAAGGGGGAGCGTTCATCTGCCGGTGGCTCGGGGTCGGCCCCGCCCACGGCCTCGGAAGCCGCAGGCCGCCATGTTGTGCCCCGGGCGCCTGCTGTTACCCCGTCCCTGCCTCCGGCTCCGGTCGCTCTCATCCCCTGGAGGACTCGGGGCTCCGCCTTGGGGCGTTCGTTCCCCTCCCGTCTGGCGTCGCCCTGGCCGCTGGCCGGCACCTCCTCTGTGGGCTGCGCTCCGAAGGGCCCGGCTGCCCAGGCTGTCCGCATCCGTTTCGTCGCGGGCTCGAGGCCGGCGACGGCGGCCTCTCGCGGAGTCCTTAGTTGTGGCGAAAGCCCGGGTTCTCCCCGCGGGCAGGACGTGAGTGGTCGCTTCCTCAAGGCCCCCGGGACAGGGTCTCGCGCCTCAGAGAGGCCCCGCCCCTTTGTAAAGCGTCCGTACTGGATCCCGCCGGGTCCACCCGGGGTCACTGCCCTTCTGGTTCACTCGGAGCTCAAGTGCTTGGGGACCTCAGGTGTGTCCCGGAATTCCTAGTCCTGACCACATCGTCCACGCACTCGCGATACTGACCGTCTGTGACCGCCACACTCCGGCCGCACGTGGAGGCCGCGCCGAGCGCCCGTGCCGCCAAGGGTCGCGGCGCTGTCGTAAAACAGCCCCAGACCGCGTCTCCTTCCGGATTTTTAATTTCGATCTCCTGCTCTCAGATACGGAGGAATCCACAAACTATGCAACCACGACGGCTTTCCGGAAATGCTGGAGTTAAACTTTTTATGCTAACGAAATTTAACAGCTAGAATGATACCAAAAGACACTGTAACGTCATCGGTGCGATCTTTCTGTTTTCTCAATGTAGGCCCTTAGGCCCTCATCATTTCATTTTGGGATGACCTTTCTTCCCGGTCTAGATGTTGCTCTCAGGCTCCCATCATAGACACGTGTTCATGTCTGTATCACAGCAATTAGGACATTTACTGTTTTTTTCACCCGTGATTTCCAAAGTAGGACACACGAATCCCTGTGGAGAATTCAAGGGTAAAAGAAATATTGAAGTTTTTATTCAGAATCAGTTTCTAATCTCCTACCTTTTGCTTTGTATTTTTAGGTATATTTAATAACACATATACTTCAGAAAGTAGTATCTATATGAATTTTAAACTAAACGTAATGTGTTACATACATGCATGTAATACTTTGTATCTGTGTTTGGTCACATGCTCAAACATTTTCATATATATCTTCTTAAGAAAGGAAACATCTGGAACCACACGTTTTATAATGAGGGACTGTGTATTTCTT